>NC_091396.1:33228702-33531732 GCF_032191515.1 Phaenicophaeus curvirostris | reverse complement strand
TTAACAGACTACTCACTGGTCTGATTACGCATTCACCCAGAAGAGGCTCAGGCGGGGCACAGTTCTGCAGCGATGAAGGAGATACGGACCTCACAAATTTCTTTAAGCATTTTGTTTTTAATCAGCACAGCAATTAAGAACTACTACTACTATTTGTCTTAGTACTTTGTACTTAGTACCGGTTTCTCTCATGCAGATCTTTATACAGTTCCTTGGTTTTCCAGCCTTTGGACAAAGAGGATGTTTTTTGTTTTTATCTATTGAACACTCTTGACTGTTTTCAGCCTTATCTCCAGTTCACTTACTCCCAGGCAGTTTTTCCCAGCCTGACCTTATCATCCTGTGTGTCGAGCTCAGAACACTTGGTGTTTTTAATGCTTATTTTTAATGTGCTTGGTACTAGCTTCATGTTTTATCTTAGTCCCAATTAAACTTCCACATACTTGACATTGGTACAGCCCTATCCCTTACCTATTCTGTTTGTTTGATTTCAGCATTTGGGTTAGCAGGAGGGCTAATGTTTTTACTTTGCTAGGTGCTGATGAAGAATATAGTAGGCACATGGCTCTCTTTTGCTTCTATGTAGAACTAAAATGCACTCTGTTAGTTGTTAGGGTTTTTTTAAGTAGAATAGTTAAAACAATTTTTTTCCACAGAGTTGAAGCTTCTTGTTGCTAAGAATATCCTGTGTTTACAACCTTTGGGTATTTCTCGGGGACTGATGGTCTCACAGATGAGGTCAGTTTTCAGCAATATAGTTTGTGCCAGCAAAGAGCTTGATGTTGCCACCATCAGAAACCTTCTAAAGTCAATGTTAAAAATGTTAAAGTTCTTGCCAATCAGAGGACACCTTTTCATATGTGTTTATTCAGAGACTTGAAGGAAAGAGTCTTGAAAGCATTTTTCTCTACAGGTCATGTAAAATTCCATTTTTAGTCCCTGACCCTGATAATTCCAGATATTTCAGTGGTTTTGCACCAGCTTGTTCCTCATTTTAGTTGAAGTGAAATAATAAATGCAATGTAGAAAACAAACAACAACCTAAACTAGACTCCTGTGCACCCACCCTGTATCTAATTAGTCTGAAACAACTGAGTGGAACTAACTGGACAAATGATGGAGGCCTCAAGCAAAAGTACCTTCCAAAAAAAGTTAAGGAGTACTTACAGGCAAGTTTGTTCCCCTCCCCTTTTTTTTGAAGGGTGGGGTGGAAGTTGCAAGCAATGAGAAACGTGAATAACAGAAAATGAAGTATCTAAAATAATCCAAAGCAACTTGCTGAAATAACATCCTTTATAAAAAATACTGTGTACTATGACTGTGCAGTGCATCTAGTAAGCTTACCGTCATTCCCTCAAATTTTGCTGAAAGGATCTTAAATGTGCTCCACTCACCATGAGCCCTATTAGTTGCTTTAAATGAGAGGAAGTATATTTCTCCTGAAATCAGGAAGCCTAAAGTGTAGCTGCTGTGTATGCTGTGAATGTGAGCAAAGCTGAGCAATCTTGTCTGCTCTTGTGCTTACACAGTGTTGTCAGAGGAAAGCAGTTTTCCTGTAACCTACACTTGATTGTGCTTCTTATGATGGTTAATGTAATTACTTGTGCTTTACTTATACCAAGTCCAAATAAAACAATTGGAACCAGTTTACATCTTAAGAAATGTATTTATATGGGGTAGCCTATGGAAGCATAACCTGTTAACAGCTGCAAATTTTGTTGATTAAACTAGGTGCAGACAAATTTACAAGAGAAACTGTTCTGTGAAAAATTCCAGTTCACTGGCATACAAAGGTATCCTGACTATTTTCTTACCAGTTTCCACAGTTTCTTGCCAGAATATTACAAGGTTTCTTGCAAGTATTGACACTGGAAGTTCTAAATGCTAAACCTTTTATCAGTAATTTTGAGTTTTCTTGAATCTCAGTAAACAAACATAATGTATCTGTGCAGACGCATGGAAATCCTAGCCCTTGAAGACCACATTCTTCTCAAGCAAGCTTTCAGCTTGTTGTGTGGCCACGGTGTGCATCATATGCTGAAATATTGTGGCCTAATTTTTGTTCCTTACAGAGTTTTGTGAAGTTTAAGGATGATAATACTTGCAAGGCACTTGCACAGGAAGATTATGAGTCCTGACCTTGTGAAGCAAGACTAACGTTCTGAAAACCTAAGATATTTTATCTTGCAGTTTCAAAGGAGACTGCAAATAAACATTTTTCTGAAAGTCTGTTTGATGTAAAAGAAGTCAATCTAGAGTCAGGTAACTAGAGCGTGAAGAGTGTACGTGACTCCTTCAAAGATGCATCAGGTTGGGTCACAGATTCAGGCACAACATTAATGAAATAGTCAGGAATGTCAGGTTAACAGTGAGACTAAATGCAATATGAAGTGATAGTGTCAAATATGATAGTGTTCAAAATGAGACCAACTTTTTCACTTGTGCATAGATGTCCATACTCAACTGTTATTGTTTGTTTTTTAGTTTAAAGACGTGCATAAAACCTTCTTGAATTGCTGCTAGGAGCCTAAAGTGTATTTGCAAGTGCATATAAATGAATTAATTCAACTGCTGCATTTGCTGCTTTGGGCTCTTAAATTATCCTGCAGGGGAAATCTCTACTGAAGTACAGTAGTACAAATGGAAACAAAACTTTTTATGTATTGAAGTTTCTAATTCTCCAGGTGTTATGATATATATGTAGAAGCTCAAAAAGAATCTGTACTCTTAAGTATCTACTGATGTATTTGGTACTAATTAAAGTAATTGTGTCCATACATATGAAGAACAAGGCTATATTGGAGACAAGGTAATACAATTACAATTTTGAGTCAAATGTCGTAGATGTGTTGTTCTTGCATGAATATTCATCATTGTGAATTACAGATGGAATTTCTGTTTAGTGTGTCAAAAAGCAATACACTTCAGTATTGCAGAAGTGTGCTGCATAAGGAACACATAATTTTGTTTTCTGCTTGTGTCTTTGTCTTGCAGCAGATATTTATACTTTTTTTTTTGTCCAAGACAGTAACTTTAGATAGCAAAAAGCCTTTTATTTTTTTATAGTGGAGAATAATCTAACTGATGCAAACCGTATTTGTTGATTGGCAGATTTTTAAAGGAGAAAATTGAAATATAGAGAGTCCCTGAGACTACAGGAGCTAGGATGTTCTGCCTTGTGTCCATTGGTCTTAAGTATCTGCTGGAACAGTTGTTTTTGATCCTGTTGATCTCAGTCAGTCTGGCCTGAAGAAAACTCAGTAATTCATCCACTCTTCATTTTTTTCTCTTCTTTCCCATTCTGCATTAATACATCAGGATGTGACTTATACTCAAAGGCTTTTTATGTTTTCACTAGCAAGCCTTGACCTCTTCCCTGTCTTGTTGTTCCAGAGAAGAAATGTCAAGCAATGCAAGATCATGATTTGCTCCAGAGGAAGAAAAACTGTATGTTCTATATCACAGCAGATGCAAAAGTTGTGTATTTTTCCTCTGTGCACATCTGTGTTTTGACTTTATGTTGTCTGTCTAACTGATTCTGAAATTGCCAGGCCTTCGAAGGGAGTTCTAATTACTTTGGTTATAACATTATAATTACTGTGTTTACTATTGTTAAGATCCTCAGGGTTATAGGGTTTGGGTGATTAGGATGTGATTGGTGGAACTTTTTGTTTTGATTATCTTCTTGTTGTTTTAGGGTCAGGGCCTTTTAAGATTTCAGTGTGCCTAACTTTCCAAACTGGAAGAGATTGGATTAGTTCTCTGGCAAAAGGCCTCTCTACTTGTGACTAACTTGTTAACAAAATTAAGGTGTGAATTTCTGCTAGCTAGGGAAACATTAACTTGGTGACAAAATTTAGTTTTATTTTATCAGCAGGGGTGGGTGGGTGTGTTTCTGTTACGGTTTTTGTTTGGTTTTTTTTTTTTTCTGCCTAGATGCTTCTTTCTAGTCTTAGACATTTTCTCCAATATCTTATCAAGATACTACAGCTAATTACTGAACTGTGTCTCCCTTTGATAATTTGGAATACAAGACTACAAATTAGATGCCATTTTTTATAGTTATGTGCAATTTGCTCTGCAGTGGACACTTTGCCAAAGTTCGCAGCTTTTAGGTTTTCTCTTTTTTTTTAAACTAAACTATGACCTTAATGCCAGTTAATTTCAAATACTATTCATGAGTTCTGCTATTACTTTTCACGTTGATCTTAATCCTGCTGGCGCCCATGGAACTGCTATAACCTGATAATAATAGATAACATAATATTTCTTCTGAACTCCTACCCTTTCCAACCCAACCAATATCTCTGTTACAAATGTGAATTGTGCAGTTGTACACTGTGTCATCCACCAAAGGGAATGGCTTTGCTTGACTAGGTGTTCTTCTTGATAGAACTAAGAGCTACATGTTTTAATGGTGACAGTGTTGTAGGCTGTGTTCTTGACATTGCTGATAGTCTTTATGTTCAATTTATGCTTTGAAGTTGCACTCATAGAGAAAACTAAGAAAAAAGTACTGGCGTATTTAGCCTCATTTAGGCTACTATATTTTTAGTTAAGTAGGCTTTTTCAAAGAGTCTAAGAGCTCTTAAAGGAAACATTTAGGATTGCAACTTCTAAGTCTTCTGAACTTAGTATCTTAACAGCTTTCAGTGCTTCTTTTGAAGCCTGTATAGAAAACGTAGCCTCCTTTGCTGGGGAGATGTTCATACTCTTGATGTCAGTACTGGCTTCAAATCTTTCAGCTTCTGTCTTTTGTCCTCCATGCTCTTCTTCATCCTTCAGAAAGTTTTGCTCTGGTGCAGTGTTTCTCTTGCAGAATTGGCTCTCTAGTTGTAGAAAGACTTTTGAGAAGAAGGTAAAGCAGAGATTTTTACATGTGGAGGCTCTGAAATAGTAGTATATTTGGTTTTGCTCAGTTCTTCCAGGTGGTCTAGGCCAATTTAGGTAGGCCTTGTGGGGAGTGTGTCCTTTTGTAGTCACTTTGTCTCTGCCCTCAAGAAACAACTTCATCATCATCATCTCTGAAAAAACAAGTGAAGAATCAGTTGCATCTCCTTGCTTGTGACAAGGATTCTAGTATGTGTGAATTGCAGGCTGCAGCTTTCACTTTCCTTATAGGAAAAGCTGTTCTTTCTTGGGAGGTCTGTATAGCTCAGTCTCAAAAATCATTTATCTGGAGGCTTTTGATCTCATCCTTGCTTTTCCATGCTCTGTATTTTCCTTCTACCTTTTTGTCTTTTAGTTGTCTTTTTCACTTAGATATAGGTTTATTTTGTATTTGTGTGTAGGCCATTCTGAAGTACTTCATACTCAGTGAATTAATGACTTAAGGGTAGCATCTTTCAATGCATGCTTGGAAATGGTTTCTCTTTGCTGCTTTGTAAATGAAATGTGTATCTGCATTTATAATGTATTCTGCTTTTTGCAATATAAATGTAGAATACTTGGGTCTTTTTTTGAGTTCTGGATGTTTTCTATATTTATCTAAGTGTCATGTCATGGAGTATGGGTCTTGGTGGGGACTTCTGTGTCTCTGGTTTTTAAACTTTACCTCTTTATTCCCTTTGTATTTATGCCCTCCATGTTGTGTGGGTTTTTTTGTTTGTTTGTTTTTCACTTAATTACGCTGTTTTGCAAGTTTTTTTCTCTCTGAGGCTTTTGTTTCTGTTTGCATTTTCTTATGCCCTTCTGGATGGTGTATGAATACCTTCGAATCATACGGTGGGCACTGCTGAGTATTTGTTCACGTATCTTTTTGTTAGTATTTAAGTTAATAGTATAATCAATTTCACTGGAATCTGGTTCCATATCTAAAATACTCTTCTCTTAGCAGTATAACGGTAACCATACTCTCACCACTTTTGTTGCTTTTACTCTGTAAAGATCGTTCTCTTGTGCAATGTGGAGACAGGAACGGCAAGGTGGAATAGTTTTAATTAAAATTGCCTCTGTTGTACCAGATCCTTTGTACATAATTCCTCTCCAGAAATGCCAGACAACTGAATCGTCTCTTGCAAAAAAAAAAAAAGGTTCAAGTGAAAACCTTGTGTGATCTTTTTAATGCAGTAGTAGTACTGGATCTGACATACTGTAAGGGTGGTAAAAGTGTGATGTAAAAGAATATAAAAATACCTAAGGAAAATGTGGGAGTAATGTAAAGCAAATCTCCTTTAGGTCTCTTTTAAAAAAATTTTTAATTAAATTTAGTATTTTTTTTAATAAATCATGCAAATCGCAGATAAAGGAGGAGAGCAGATGCAGTTTCTGTCTTTTGAAATAGGCATTTGATCTTGACAGAATATAAAACAAGTTTTAGAAGTTACGACTCTGTGTAACATTGTGATCACAGTCAGTCACCACTAATGAACTATCAGAGACTTTGTCCATAATGGATTTACAGTGTAAAACAGTCTTACTGCAATAGAACAGTGCTCAGAAAGGGCGAGAACTTGATGCATGCTGCTCCTGTTGCAAGATGTTGGTGGAAGTGAGCAACAGGCTGAAATGAGAGAAAAGTTATTTTGATTTATGCTCCTGCTTACCTGCTTGGACCCTTTCAGCCTGTCATAGAGTTAGAGTGGGAATTTGTTCATAGTTGAATGTACAGAAAGGAAGATCTTAAGGTACCCATAGGTATATATTTCTGTTTGACTGTTTTCATGAAAATAAGACATACATTGGTTTTAATTTTAATTGGTTCTTTTTTCCAGAAACAGTGGTCTATTTGGATGATACTGTAGAACTTGGGCATGCTGTAATGTTCTAAAAACTGATAAATGTATTGATGTATATTTATGCAAGGTCAAGGATATGTTAAAGTACCTGGACAAATGCATTATCGTATGTACCCATGGCCAGTGAATTATACAGTAGGGTAAAATTGGGAAGAGTGAGTTAAATTTTATACAGCTGGCTTCATTATGTTAACACAATCTTTATCAGCTTGCATAAGGAGGTGATATTCTTCAGAGTTCAGTATTCCATAAAACCTAAAGACTTTTTAGTCTGGTCTGTTTTTAAAGAAATGAGAGTCATTCCAATTTGAGTTTAGTTTCTTTTATTGTCTGTGGTTGTGTACATGTGCCTGTGCAGGTTTTCCTCTTGATCTGACATATATTTTCATGAGAGCGCTGCTCTACTTTATGAATTGAGTAAACATTTTAATAAGCATGACTTTGTTCTGCTCTTGGAGAAACTCAGACTTATCAGCATAGGTCTATTGAGGAAGGTGGGCAAAGGTCCTCTGGGTGTGCCAAGTCAGCAGTCTGTGCATGCTGGGGCCAAGGAATACATTAAAGAGACTGCAGGTTTAACAAGTCAGAACGTTTTCACTTTTTCTGTATTTATCAAACATGTCAAGGAATGTGATCACAAGGCCTTCCAGGGATTAACTGCTCCAGTATTTTGACTGGGGGGGGGGGTTATTTTATTTTTTTTTCCAGACTCTGACAAAAGCCAAATTCTCAGTGTGCAGCACTGCTTTCATATCTATGAATGTGAAAAATGGTCATGGAGGTGTGTTCTGAATGGCAGGCAGTGTTTTCTAAATGCTTAATCACACCCTTCAGCTGATGAGGACCTGTGCTTTGGGAGGTACTGGTATTTTGGCACGTTTCCTATGACAGAAAGCTTGGAATAAATTTTCTGTAGTGTCTGTAAATATACTTCTGTAGATTAATCAGTCAATAATACTTTGAAATATGCATATAATCTTTGAAACATGCATTTAATCTCTTTGGACTTGCAGGTGTTTTCAAAGCATTTTGAATAACCCCACTTAGCAGTGAGTGCAAGATTTTGAAATCCGGAATGGATGGTTTCTCTTTCTGCCGGTACTGAAAGCTAACCAGAAAACGAGAATGAAAAATGAGGGAACCCAACTGTGTGAGACACACACGTGTAGGCAGAGGTCTGTTTGCAAAATTGGTTTGATTTTATCACTAGCTTGCTGATCCCTGGCTCTGGAGGTTATTCAGATGATTGCTCTAGTCTGCTTACTGGTGCTGTGTAATTTTGTTGTATGATGATGGTAAATAAAGTGAAATTTGTATATCACGTATGTATGAAAAATAAGGTAAGCATTGGGATAGATGTAGGTTTTTCACTATTTTTGATACCTTTTTGTTTTCCAAGAGCTACGTTCCCCAAACTTCAACTTAAGAGTTTGAACTCATGTTCCTGTAACCAAAGACACAGGATCACACGCATGTGTCTGCATGTACTTGTGAATATGCATGCAAAACTGCTGTTGGACTTCTGGCCAGTTTCAGCCAGATTTGAAAGAAGATTATTAAAAACAAAAAAAAGTTCCTATAAATGTGGTCAGAGTAGATGACCAGCTTAAGAAAGTGAAGAAAAATTATAAATGCCCCTAACAGTGAGAGAAGATTCACCAGGTCCTCTAAGTTCTTAACCTATTGCAATCAAATAAGCAAAACATTCTAAGTGTAGCATAGCCTGTTCTGGCTTTAAAACCTTTGGAAGAATGACGATGAGTTCTGTTTGAAGAACTGATTTTATGCTCCAGGAAAAAGAATCTGTAATAACTGGAGCCTTTCCAATTAGTGTAGGAATATTGATCAAATATAGAAGGAGACCATAAAAGAATCTTTTTTTATGTTAGTGAGTCTGGAAAATTGTTGCATCTTGTTTTTATTCAGTGTTTAAAAATCAGTCACGTTTTTTGCTGTAGGTTTGTTGTGATGAAATCAAGATTTGATGCAAGCTGTTCTTTGGTTTGAGTACAGTGCCTTACTTTTTTTTTCCCTTGTCAACTTTTTTCTTCTTGAGGGGTGAGGGCTTTTTGTTTATGTGCATTTCTATGTTCCCGGTGGTAGTTCATGAGCTAGATCCATAGGACGCACTGTATCCTGCTGTCTCTTCCTTGAGGAAGAGTAGATGACATGAAGGCTTTCTTTGCAACCCATGCTGATTCCTGCGTGTGGGCAGGAGTTGTGACCTGAGTCATGTGTGTGCCAGTGTATAAGAATAAGGTAGAGATGAACCCTCCTGGTAAAGCATTTATTTGGCTTTGCTCTCTCAGCTGCCTGCTTCTGCTGCAACGTTGGGGAAGCTTAACTAGAGAAAGAGTTGTTTTCTGGGGAAGTTCTGCTTGACTGGAGGCTGGCTGATGTTGTGCCCATCTACAAGAAGGGTCGCAGGGAGGATCCAGGGAACTACAGGCCTGTCAGTCTGACCTCAGTGCCAGGGAAAGGTGATCTTGAGGGCTATCATACAGCACATGCAAGAGAACTGGGTGATCAGGCCCAGTCAACACAGGTTCACAAAAGGCAGGTCTTGCCAAACTAACCTGATCGCCTTCTATGACAAAGTGACTCGGCTGCTGGATGAGGGAAAGGCTGTGGATGTATATTCCTGGACTTCAGTAAAGCCTTTGACACAGTTTCTCACAGCATTCTGCTTGAGAAACTGTCAGCCTCTGGCCTGGACAGGCGCACACTCTCCTGGGTGGAAAACTGGTTGGATGGCCGGGCCCAGAGAGTGGTGGGAAATGGAGTTAACTCCAGCTGGATGCCAGTGACAAGTGGGGTTCCCCAGGGCTCAGTGCTGGGTCCAGCCCTGTTCAATGTCTTTATCAATGACCTGGATGAAGGCTCTGAGTGCACCCTTAGCAAGTTTGCGGACGACACTAAGCTGGGTGGAAGTGTCAATCTGCTGGAGGGTAGGGAGGCTCTGCAAAGGGATCTGAACAGGCTGGACCAATGGGCCGAGACCAATGGCATGAGGTTTAACAAGGCCAAATGCCAGGTCCTGTACCTGGGACACGAACAACCCTGTGCAGTGCTACAGACTAGGAGAAGTCTGTCTCAAAAGCTGCCTGGAGGAGAGGGACCTGTGGGTGTTGGTTGACAGCCGACTGAACATGAGCCAGCAGTGTGCCCGGGTGGCTAAGAAGGCCAATGGCATCTTGGCTTGTATCAGAAACAGCGTGACCAGCAGGTCCAGGGAGGTTATTCTCCCTCTGTACTCAGCACTGGGGAGACCGCATCTGGAATCCTGTGTTCATTTCTGGGCCCCTCACCACAAGAAGGATATTGAGGCTCTGGAGCGAGTCCAGAGAAGAGCAACGAAGTTCTTGAAGGGGCTGGAGAACAAGTCCAGTCAAGTCTGTCTGCACTGGCTAAGTATTCTAGCATCTCCTGAGCCCAGCCTTTAGCTATATATGGTTCTTGCTGAGACAGATCTCTACTATATACAAGGCATGAGCGTGAAAGAAATATTTACTATTAAAATCTGCTAGAGAATGAAAATAGCAGTATTGCTATTTCAGTCATATATTTCACTCTCACCTTTCATCTAAAAACTTCAAAGCACTTTAATGCCATTTAATCAAGCTTTAAAATGCCCCTCTGTTACAGATTGATTATATTCCTTGTTTACAGATGGGAGAAAGATAACAAAGTGCAGTACAAAGCATTGCAGAGGGAGCTCTCAATAAGAAACAGGAATAAAACCCCAGGAATCTTAAATCACAGTTTTCTGCTTTAGGCTTAGATCCAGCAAACACTTATGCAGGTGTTTTAATCCCTGCACTGTTTGCATGCTTAAAGTTAAATACCTGAATAAATATTTTTAGGAATGGGGACGTAACAATTAGGAATCTTGCCTTTTCTAATCTGAGAAAGTAAAATGCCAAGCGTATTTCAAGGTGGTCTTGGGATTTGTATTCTAAAATATAATAAATAATTCTGTGGGACAGTATGCTAGATAGATTATTGTTTAATTTTTTAAAAATAGTCATTTTTTTACTTCCTGCAAACTAAAATGCAGAAATTTTAAGTATATCGTAAAAATGCAGTTCTATGCAAGTTGGACTTGGAGTGGCTTAAGGATTCTGTAGTGTGAAAATTGTTCCTTTTGAATTGATAGACATCCATACAAAAGAGGAGCGAACAGAAGAGACTGAACATTAGGAAAAAGTTTTTCACAGAAAGGGTCATTGGGCACTGGAACAGGCTGGCCAGGGAGGTGATTGAGTCACCTTCCCTGGAGGTGTTTAAGGCACGGGTGGACAAGGCGCTGAGGGGCATGGTTTAGTGTTTGATAGGAATGGTTGGACTTGATGATCCAGTGGGTCTCTTCCAACCTGATGATTCTATGAAGTGCAGTAATTGAATTGAATGCCCTGGAAGATTGGCTTAATGGAAAATGTCATTGACCAGTGTTGTACGTTGTGCGAGGTCATGCAAGGTCAGTCTCTTGGAGAGGACTCAGACATCCAGGGGTAAAAAGATAATGTGATTTTACAAGAGGTGCATCTTCCAGGTAAAGGGAAGGCCGAATGCCATCTCACAAGGCAGTCTTGAGACTTTGGGTAGAATTTGGTGAGAAATCAACAGTGATTTAAAAAGATAGAAAGAAGAAATTAGTTTAAAGAAGAGCTGCAACTATTGCCAGGAGCACCAGGCCTCTCTTCTGAGAGGAGACTGAAAGACCCTTGCTTGGTTACTGTATCAAGGTAAAGATACAAAGGGATAGAAACGCAGGCATTTTTCCTGTGCAGGTGAGGTGAAGTATAAGCTGAACTCTGAGGGTACAAAATAATACCAGCTAAGATGAAAATTAAGATATATATATATGGCAAAAATTAGAACTGGTTATTTCATCAGTTAGCAGTGTAATTGTAAATCTGCCCACGATGGTGACTTATAAATGGGCTCTGGTCAGCTTGAGGAAATTACTATGTTTTTTTGCAGCTCTGATATCAGGAGATTGGACTTGATGTCTTGAGAAGCCTCCTTCTTGTGTATTAATTTTATAAATATAATATGAATTTTCCATAAATACTCAAGAAAATTTGGGAACAATATAGCATCATAGGGTTAAGTTCTGGTACATCGCTGCTTTTTTATTTAAATACTGCTTCTTCAGTCTATTTAATTTCTGGCATGTGTTCACCTTCTCTCAGTAGTCTTAACGTATGTTTTCAGATACTTGAGAAGCGCTAGCAGCATGGTTTTTAGCAGCAAAAGTGGCTGTTGTCCATTCCTGTGCTTCCTCAATCCTCCCTGGGCTGCTGCCTGGTGTGTTTCAGAGCCACAGGAGGGCTGTTTGAACAAGCTTCCATTTGCTCTGTGGGTTTATTTTTAACAACTGGCTTTGCCATTCTGTGTTGCTGTGTAGAAATGTGATGGTCAAGGAGCAGGCAAGAGGCTTCTGTTATACATGACCCTCCTGATATGAGAAAATTTTTCAGTAGCAGTAATACCCACGGATTGAATTGCTCATAGTGCACACATCATGCACGTCACAAAGAAGCATCGTATCCTATTGTAGTTTTGCCTTTTGGCTAGGATCTCAAACGCCTGATAAGATGGCAAAGGCAGATTTTTTTTCTGTGAAAATACTCTGGTTGGTGTTGCTAAGGTACCACATATAAAAGCATTCAGATTTGGTTGTATATCTGTATTAGTTCGTAAACTTTGGGCATACTCTGCAGCATGAAAGTGGAAGAAGAAATGAGATACCTCTGCTTCTGGCAGGGTTGTGTGGCAGCAAGGGACAGGGAATGGTCCGATTGCCTCGTTATTTCCCTGGCTGGTTAGGTGGCTGAGTATCATATTAGCATTAAGCAGTGAAGACATAAGCATGTGCTCTGTGTTACAGACTGTGTTCCTGGGTCCTGCAGTTAAGAGGCACCGAATGTTTTGAAGACACTTCCTTCTCCTTTTGTCTCTTCTGCTCTATGAGTTATGCATAATTTATTCATGCACATAACTTCAAATACTCAGGTATAGTCACTGGTCAATGCCAGCTGTATTTTCAACAACTTCTCTCTTGTATTTGTTATATTGTCAGTTTAAAAGCGACAGGCTATATAATTTTCATCACTTCAGTAAATCTGGGGATGTAGTTCTGATATTTGTGATGAGCTGGGAACAGAAGTTGAATCTTGAGGTTTGACAGGACAGCCAGGGTGTAGCTGATGGAGTAGCATGCAGGCATACCATGTAGGGCCCAAGAGGTGCACCAAACTTCTCAAATTCACTTTAACACCCCTGTTCCTGCACTGTGTCCCTTCTGTACAGAAGATTTCATGCAGATTCTCACATTTTATTTTAATTTTATTTGGATATCACTGGTTCCTGCTATATCTGAGATATTCAGAGAATAAAGTAGTGTCTCCCTAATACCTATGTTTGAAAGAAATATTGATCAGTCATCGCTAATGAGAAATATTACACATAGTTATGTTGTAGAGGGCAGGTATGCATGCAGTGTTTTTTGTAAAAGTTATTAGTTTTTTTCTGTAAAAAAAAAGGAACAATAATGAGGGCAATCTTGCCAAACCTGTCTTCTGAGACAAAATTGACTTTACTTGGCTGTAATAGGGCTAACAATTTGAATAGCAGCAGCATTCACCCAGCCATGTGACTTGGGTAAGAAAACATGGATGTAGTTGAAATGAGGGACTGAGAGACTACAGAGTCTAACAGGGGAAGCGAAAAATTGTATGTTTTTCACTTGGGTTGTAACCACCACCACCAAAAATCTAATTTCCTTTTTTTTTTTCCTCTGGGGTAACATGATGTGAAGCATAAGCAAAAGGCGTATGGACAAGTATAGAGAAGGAAGGTACAAAGATGGTTAGCTGGTTTGACTGTGTCTGCAGTCATTTGTGCAATCACGTCAGTCATGGGTTCCCCTCCCTCACCCCTCCTTTGTTCCAGTCATCACTTGCTGATGGGGGAAAGATTTCTCTGCTGGAGTTATGTTTGCAGCAGCAGCAGCCACCTCCCTGTTCAACAGCAGCACGTCCCTCATTCCCTGGGAGATCATCTTCCAGGCAGCTGACAGCAGAGCTCTTTACCAGCAGCAACTGGGGGACAGAGTAAACGGAATCACAATTTAATTTTTTTTTCCTTCACTTGTCTGAGTGAGTGAATGAAGTGTTGAATCATAGAACCATAGAATAGCCAGGATGGAAGAGACCCACCGGATCATCGAGTGCAACCATTCCTATCAAACACTAAACCATGCCCTGTAGCACCTCATCCACCCGTGCCTTAAACACCTCCAGGGAAGGTGACTCAACCACCTCCCTGGGCAGCCTATTCCAGTGCCCAATGACCCTTTCTGTGAAAAATTTTTTCCTAATGTCCAGCCTGAATCTCCCCTGGTGGAGCTTGAGGCCATTGCCTCTTGTCTTGTCCCCTGTCACTTGGAAGAAGAGGCCAGCACCCTCCTCTCTACAACCTCCTTTCAGGTAGTTATAGAGAGCAATGAAGTCTCCCCTCAGCCTCCTCTTCTCCAGGCTAAACAACCCCAGCTCTCTCAGCCGTTCCTCATAAAGCCTGTTCTCCAGCCCCTTCACCAGCTTTGTTGCTCTTCTCTGGACTCTCTCCAGAGCCTCAACATCCTTCTTGTGGTGAGGGGCCCAGAAATGAACACAGGATTCGAGGTGCAAGTCTCCCCAGTGCCGAGTACAGAGGGAGAATAACCTCCCTGGACCTGCTGGTCACGCTGTTTCTGATACAAGCCAAGATGCCATTGGCCTTCTTGGCCACCTGGGCACACTGCTGGCTCATGTTCAGTCGGCTGTCAACCAACACCCACAGGTCCCTCTCCTCCAGGCAGCTTTCGAGACAGACTTCTCCTAGTCTGTAGCACTGCACAGGGTTGTTCGTGTCCCAAGTGCAGGACCCGGCATTTGGCCTTGTTAAACCTCATGCCATTGGACTCTGCCCAGGGGTCCAGCCTGTTCAGATCCCTTTGCAGAGCCTCCCTACCCTCCAGCAGATCGACACTTCCACCCAGCTTAGTGTTGTCTGCAGACTTGCTAAGGGTGCACTCGATGCCTTCATCCAGGTCATTGATAAAGACATTGAACAGGGCTGGACCCAGCACTGAGCCCTGGGGAACCCCACTTGTCACTGGCCTCCAGCTGGATTTCACACCATTTCCCACCACTCTCTGGGCCCGGCCATCCAACCAGTTTTCCACCCAGGAGAGTGTGCGCCTGTCCAGGCCAGAGGCTGACAGTTTCTCAAGCAGAATGCTGTGAGAAACTGTGTCAAAGGCTTTACTGAAGTCCAGGAATATACATCCACAGCCTTTCCCTCATCCAGCAGCTGAGTCACTTTGTCATAGAAGGCGATCAGGTTAGTTTGGCAAGACCTGCCTTTTGTGAACCTGTGTTGACTGGGCCTGATCACCTGGTTCTCTTGCATGTGCTTCATGATAGCACTCAAGATCACCTGCTCCATGACTTTCCCTGGCACTGAGGTCAGACTGACAGGCCTGTAGTCTTCTGGGTCCTCCCTGCGACCCTTCTTGTAGATGGGCACAACATCGGCCAGCCTCCAGTCCAGTGAGACTTCCCCAGTCTTCCAGGACTGTTGGAAGATGATGGAAAGGGGTTTGGCCAGCACATCTGCCAGCTCCTTCAATACCCTTGGATCAATCCCATCCAGCCCCATAGACTTGTGGGTGTCTACCTGGGCAAGCAAGTCTCTGACCACCTCCTCTTGGATCATGGGAGCCTCATTTTGCTCCTCTAGCTCCTGGGTTTGTACACAGATGGAACAACTTGCTTTACAACTAAAGACTGAGGCAAAGAAGGCATTAAGTACCTCAGCCTTTTCCTCATCCCCTGTCACTGTTGTTCCTTCTGCTTCCAATAGGGACTGTATGGTCTCCCTAGTCCTCCTTTTATTATTTCTATATTTATAGAAAGATTTTTTGTTATCTTTCACAGACTTTGAGATGAAGTGTTCCTCATCCAGAAGAAATTGTAAACCATATGACTTTGTCTTGCTCTTGCTGTTTTGAAAGTTGTGCTGTTTTCTTATTTAAAAGAATGCTTTGTGTTATTTAGAATTACATGTGTGTTTGAAAATAATGTGGCTTTACAAAAACAAATCATGCCAAGTAGGCTGATTGTACTTAGTTTTATATTTAAGCTTCTTTACTCCAGGAGTATGTAGGATGGTGAAATGTGACTAAGGCTGGGAGCCCATTAGGCTTAACATGTATGCAGTATGTATGCACATAGTTCGGGCTGTAGAATGCTTACAGTCAAAATGAACATTGAAATTTGGGCTTGTTTGAAATCCTAGTTCATACAGAGAAGGAAAAAATACATGATTAAAAATAACCAGGATTAGAATGTAGAAAACCTTAACAGTGTGTGTGTGTGTGTGGTTGTTTCAGGACCTGGGCTCTTAACTTTGATCTCCCTAAAAGAGATTCGCATGTTGAATTGATTCTTCCATAGCTATTTCCTGCATAATTTTTTATGGTTTTGGATGAAACATCCTGTACCAGTCATTGTTAAGACAGGACACAACTCAGTTGGATGGAGTAGTTGATCTGTTTGTGGTCTGTCGGAGTCCCTCCTCTGAGCAGCTCATGACTTACAACATGGGATGTGTAACCCCAATAGCACTTCAGACTGCCAACTCCAAGTCTCCATGTCACTTCAGCCCATCTCGCTCAGTCCCTGTCCCAGAGTCAAGCTTTCTGTCTGGTCTGAGAGGCCTATTAATGTTTTACAAGTATTCAGAAAGTGAATGTAAAGCTTCTACGTGAAATAGTAACACAGAATTGCTAAAGCTTTCTGGACTATTTTAGTCAAGATTAGATTTAGATTTCTTAGGCCAATCTTTTTTTTAGACAAACCTAAACCAGTTCTGGAAATGCTTATTCTGTGATAGGGATAGGAGACAGTTTAAAAATAAATCTTCCAAGTTTCCATTTGAGTGGAAACACAGCTATGAAAGAAGTTTCACTACACGCTGAGTGACTACAAAAAGGCCTTTACAATATTAACCTTATCTGTAGATATTTCACATACCACTTCATTAACATTGCATCCCAACGAGTGTTTCAATTTGTGACTTCCAGAGCTGCGATTTCTGGGGATGAGGCAGCAGCTATCAAAAATACAATTAGATCTAATTGTTGTGAAATAAGTTTTTTATGGCACAGATGACAAGAGTTGAAAAATATATGCTATCTTTCTTCTGTGCATTTCAAATCACTTTACAGATGAGCTGATTAGGCCTTCTAGATAATTAGATATAAATTATAAATAAATTATGGGAAGTGACTGGTGTAGTATCACGTAACAAATCAAAACCAGCCTAAAATGAAACCTGGGAGACCTGGCTTCAAATTTCCTGCCATCAGCACACAGTCAGTTCGTAGCTCCCAGTGTTGCATCTCAGCAAGATGTATTTGCACAAGACCATGAAAAGCTGTGAGCTTGGATTCTCAGCTGTCTGCTGCAGCTTGTACTTCATTGAACAGTATTTTACAGGGTTGTTGCAGAAGGAGAGAAGAGCTCCTTCTTTGCTGAATGAAGTAATGTTTATTTAAAAAGACAGGCTATGGTGAAAGTGTGGGGAATGCCAGTGTGTCCTGTGACAAGGTGGAAGCTTTGGATTTGTTAAATTGAGTCCTGCTTTGGGAACAGTCAGTAGGTTAAATAAAAAATATTTTGATGCTCCCCTAGTGCATATGATTGCTTTCTTTGAGGCACTGCATGTTCTTGAGTGTTTTTTGTTAGTTTGTTAGTTGGTTGTTGTTTTTCACTAAAACTGAAGATCATTTTAAGCCTGAAATTTTAGTATTTCTTTTCCCTGCCAGTGTTTGGAACATGATTTCTTTATCTTGGTAAAAGAACGGACTGGTATTTTGCCAGTAGATTAGCCCCTTTTGGTTGCTCTGAATGTCCTCTTATGAACTCAGGTCTAAACTATTATGCTTGGCGTGCTGATGATATTGATAGCCTTCTGTTTATGCTTTCTCTAGAGATGAATGATGTACCTGGAACTGTATGCATGTAATTTGTGAACTAATGAGAGCATCATGTGTCACGAATTAGGATGCCAATAGCATTTTCCTCAGAGTTTCTAATATGAAAAGCATGCTACTGACCATACAAAACTCAATAGTATACCAGAGTGTGTAGTAACATTCAAAAGCTGTAGGTATGACCATCAGTATCTTTACTTATATTTGAAAAGGACGTCTTAAAGGCATAAAATGGAAGTATTTTGCGCAACTTTGATGCACATGCTTGTGGGACCCTCTGGTGGTACCGACATAGAGTGAGCAGGGCTGACATCGAGCCCCCCTGGAAACCGGAGGTGTTTGGAGTTCAGGAGGAGACCTCAAGCTTGTGAAATTCTATCCAGTTTCTTTGAAGTTTTAGGGGAAAGGTTCAGGAAATTGAGTCCACTTCTGTTAAGCAAGCAGGGAGTTCAGGTCATTACGAAAGGACAGAATTTCATGTTTTCATGTTACAGGGATCACAAAAAAAGTTGTCATTTTTAATATAACAAAAGTAAGAATTTCATTATGTTGATGTTTGTGAGGATAGTATTTTGGCATAGTCTGATCTCATTATACAAAGAATAACTACACAGATTCTGAGTAACAATAAACATTTTTCGTGTATTTTTGTATCCTTTTCCTGAAATTAAATAATAACACGAAAAAGATTTTTCAAATCACACTGCAGCATTGATACCTTTTTAGTTAACAGGAGTTGTTTGCAAATATAAGTATAAATGTTACTTGGCAAGAATTGCTTCTTACCACATCGTTCTTAAGGTACAAATAGAAAGGCAAAATAATTTCTCATGGGAAAAGTGATTTTGATAAAAGTATGCAGCAAATCAGGGTATTAATTTAAATGTATTGTTAACCAAACTGAGTGACACAGCAACATGAACCATGATGAACAATGATAAATTAGTTTATCCTGAAGACAAATTCATTATAATTAAGTTACACTGTGAGAAAAGTGGCACTCAAAGCAGCTGCATATTACCGAGCAGCTCTGCCTTCTATATTAGAGAGAAGTGATAGTTGAATCTGCATTTTATAGTGAGACCAGATTCTAATGCCTTTCCATAAGCTGATACCATGTTCACTGATGCTACTTACAGGAAAAAAGTATGGATTGCAGACAGTCAGTATATGGTGTTCTTCTTACACTGACAGAATGAATACAGCTGCAGAAAAACTAAGACTTTGTAAAGCTCTCTAGTTGAGTTCAGATATAGGATGGAAACCTTTTAGGTAACAAAATACATTAATAACTTAATAACTCATTACGAAAGTTGCATTCTGCCCTCTGATGTTCATGACAGATTGGAGATCAGATTTGAAGAGACAGACAAGCCAGATTAGCATTGTGTTGCTGATGGGAGTAGTCCTGCTTCTTTTTCCTCCCTTGCTTGTTCTGGTGTTGATCTGATTCCTTGGTAGGGTGATTGAGGTTACCAACTTGCAGAAGGCTGGTTCTGGATAGATGAGCTTTCTGCCAGTGAATTGATTCATGGAAGGATCACATGAATATCAGAGCTGATAGAACGAAAGCATCTGGGATGTGTATCTGGAAGGGGGAATGCTAAGAGGATGAGGAAGTATGGGACCTGTTTTTGTCAGTGATTGATCTGTTACATCAGTGCAGCCAAGTTCTTCTTATTGTACCTTAGCATCTGACTCCTTTAAATTGGTCTAATTTTCAAAATGTCAATCTGTAAAATACTCTGTATATTCAGAGGGGTGGGGCTAACGGAGAAAAGTAATGACTAGAAAGTAAGTCCTACCAACAATGAATTACTCTATCAACTGGGAGTAATGAACCTTCTGCTGGTATGGTAATTGAATTTGACTTTTTGAAAGAAGTCTTGTTTATAAGGAGAAACCCATTACTTTGAAAATCTTATATTTCTCATTTGCTGGTATTCTGCCATTCTATAACATTAATTCAGTTGTTTCAGTCAGTGATATTGTGGATATCATGTTGCAGCACAAAACCAGTATATATGCTGGGTTGCTGGCCCTGGCAGAGTCATTCATGCTGCAGTGCTTCCTGGACGGGGATAAACAGCAAAGTTCTGCTATGTGTGCTGTAACTGTACCAAAGAAACAGGCAATGTGGGTCTCCTTAGGTGATCCAGAATTCTGTTACCATCTACAGGCACAGCCATTTTATGCTTTCAGGGAAAACACATATGCTTAAAATAATTTTAAATATACTGTTGTATTTATTCTAAAGTTCTTGGGCTTGAAGTAAAAAGTGCAGAGAGCCTCAGAAGTTTGCTGTTCTTCAGTGCATCTGAATAACAGGTGTTCTCAGTGCTATTGATCGCCTTTGCAGTGTGCCAGAAGAGTATCTGAGCCCATGCTGCCAGGCTTAGTTTTTTCTTTTTATTACAAGGTAGCATACAAAAGGATCAAGAAAGTCTGCCTTTCTTGTTTGTGGACAGGCAAGAAGTTGCATATTTCCCATTGAAGGTTGCAAAAATGGCCTTGTTGTCTATCTTAAGCCAGGATTTTAACATACTCTTCTGCTTTTATAGTTCCAGCACCATGCGTAGGTGATGCTGCATTGTAGCCTTGTTGCTGTTTCTTTTCATTACCACGTTACTGGTTTTCTTGTATGTCCAAGAACAGAGGACTTCTGTACTCCAGTTATGTGCTTCTCAGTAAGGATTTACACAAGTGAGAAAGTGTGATAAATAATTTTTTGGGGTGGGTATTTGAACTTGAACAGGTTCATGTGTATGATTATAAATGTAAGCATATGAAAATTAGCCTTTATGTATGACATATTAAAAAATTCATTGAAAAGGCCTAAACAAGTCCCAGGCTTGTTAAAGTACCACAGAACAGGATCAAGAATGAGCCATGTAGTGTTAGTTGTGCATGTCAACAGTGCAGTGGTACCTTTTCCGGCGGTGGCTGTCTTGTTGATGGTTCTTCCCTGCTTTTTGTTGCAGAAACTGTGGATTGTAGTTTGCTAAATCTTTTCTATAAGACTATTCATATTTCCTGCCTATACATGTCTTGCAAACAAACACCCTGTGAAGTCTCTCTCAGTTCATTGAATCTTTGACTAATCATATCTAGGTATCGTCTCAGAACAACAAGTTTTCACAGAATCACCAGTGGAAAAGACCTCCAGGATCATCGAGTCCAACCATTCCTATCAACCACCAAACCATGTCCCTGAGCACCCCATCCACCCATCTTTTAAACACCTCCAGGGATAGTGACTCAACCACCTCCCTGGGCAGTCTGCTGCAGTGTCTAATGACCCCTTCTGTGAAAAATGTTTTCCTGATGTCCAGCCTGAACCTCCCCTGGCACAGCCTGAGGCCATTCCCTCTCGTCCTATCCCCTGTCACTTGGGAGAAGAGGCCAGCTCCCTCCTCTCCACAACTTCCTTTCAGGTAGTTATAGAGAGCAATGAGGTCTCCCCTTAGCCTCCTCTTCTCTAGGTTCAACAACTCCAGTTCCCTCAGCCGTTCCTCATAAGGCCTGTTCTCCAGCCCCTTCACCAGCTTTGTTGCTCTTCTCTGGACTCGCTCCAGAGCCTCAACATCCTTCTTGTGGTGAGGGGCCCAGAACTGAACACAGGATTCGAGGTGCAAGTCTCCCCAGTGCCGAGCACACAGGGAGAATAACCTCCCTGGACCTGCTGGTCACGCTGTTTCTGATACAAGCCAAAATGCCATTGGCCTTCTTGGCCACCTGGGCACACTGCTGGCTCATGTTCGGTAGGCTGTCGACCAACACCCCCAGGTCCTTCTCCTCCAGGCATTTGGCCTTGTTAAACCTCATGCCATTGGTCTCAGCCCATTGGTCCAGCCTGTTCAGATCCCTTTGCAGAGCATCCCTACCCTCCAGCAGATTGACACTACCTCCCAGCTTAGTGTCATCCACAAACTCACTTACTTTGGGGGGATTCTACAGGTAATAGCTATATTTACAGGCAATAGAACTATCCCTGTTGTGACAGTCTAAGAGAAGAAATCACGAGGTCCGAAATCTGTTCCTGCCTTTTTGTCTTAGACTTAGTTCTTTATATAGACAAGTCACAGCATGTCTCTGCTGTGAAATAGGGATTAGGCCTGCCTACTTAACAACAGCATAAATTTGCTCCCCTCTCTAAAGAAAGAGCATTGTAGAAGAAATGCAAAGTGCCCTTTCAACTCTGTTTGTGTTTCATTTGAACTCTGGATTTCCAGGGTGAAGGAAAATGAGTATTTGTTTTATTGTCTCAGACCCCTTTGAATACAAAGTACTGCAGCTGGAAAAAGACCTTTTTTTTCTCACTCAAAGTTCCAGTTTCTTTGCTTCCTCACATGTTTTGAAAGTGTTCTCATGTTGCTGTGCCAGTCTGTCAGTTATGCCAATAAACTGTTTGCTTGATGGCACTTTTGAATTTTTCTCTGATATAAATTTCTTTTGGTTTCTGATAGGATTTAATTTCTTCAGGGCTGAGCCTTGCCAGTAGAAGCCAGGGAGTCAACTAAAACCGTGAACAATGTGACTAATTAATGGCACATTAGTGTCACTTTTCTTATTGTATTTGTGCTCAATGGTTACCTTTGACTCTACAGATTAAAATGTTTTTTTGTTGCTTTACACCGTTTTTTATATTGGTGTAGAGATTTTGAAGCAGATATTATTTTTTATTAAAATATTGATTAGTTTGGCTTTTACAAACTTTCCCACCCAACCTCTGTTGTTATTCAGTGTTTTAGTGCTGCTTTGCTTTTCTCTTTGTTTCAGTTAGGAGATGAAGACAACAAGTAAAATATTGTTCAAAATATTGAATTGTTAAGATAGGAAAAGACCTTTAAGATCATTGAGTCTGTCCCTTAACCTAGCACTACCCAGTCCACCACTAAACCATTTCTCTAAGTACCACATCTACACATCTTTTAAATACCTCCAGGGATGGTGACTCAACCACCAATCTGGGCAGCCTATTTCAAAACTTGACTACCCTTTCAGTGCATAATATCCAATCTGAACCTCCCCTGGTGCAATTTGAGGCCATTTCCTCTTATCTATCACTTTTTTCTTGGGAGGAAAAAAAGACCAACATCCACCTCACTACAGCCTTGTTACAAGTAGTTGTAAAAAGCAATAAAGTCTCTCCTCAGACTCCTCTTGCCCAGACCAAACAGCCCCAGTTCCCTGAGCCACTCCTCATAAGACTTGCGCTCCAGAACCTTCACCAGCTTTATTGTCCTTCTCTGGACATAGTCCAGCACGCAGAATTGCAGAGTCACAGGATGACTGGAGTTGGAAGGGACCCACAAGGATCATTGAGTCCAACTCCTATCCCTATGTAGGACAACTCCAAAATTTACCCCATGTATCTGAGTACATTGTCCCAGTGCTTCTTGAATATTGTCAGGTTTGACTCCATAACTGCTTCCCTGGGGAGCTTATTCCAGTGCTCTACCACAATCTGCGTGAAGAACCTTTTCCTGATATTCAACCTAAACCTCCCCTGGCACATCTTCCTACCATTCCTTCTGGTCCTGTCATTGGGCACCAGAGAAAAGAGATCAGCTCCTCTTCCTCCTCCCCTTGTGAGGAAGCAGTAAACTGCTGTGAGGTCCCCCCTCAGTCTCCTCCGGGCTAAACAAACCAAGTGACTCCAGCCACTCCTCAGATGACATCCCCTCTAAACCCTTCACGAATTTTGTGGTCTTCCTCTGGACACTCTTCAGTATCTTGATATCCTTTTTATACTGCAGCACTCAAAACTGCACACAATACTCAGGGTGGAGCCACAGCAGTCTCGAGTAGAGCAGGTCAATTGCCTCCTCCTACTGGCTAACAAGGCTGTGCTTGATGCACCCCAGGGCATGATTGGTCTTCGTGGCTGCCAGGGCACACTGTTGGCTCATGTTCAACTTGCTGTTGATCAGAACTCCCAGATCTTTTTAGAAAGGCATGCAGTGATAGGATGAGGGCCAGGTTTAGACTAGATATTAGGAGGAAATTTTTCGTGATGAGGGTGGTGAGGCACTGGCACAGGTTGTCCAGGGAAGATGCGGCTGCCCCATCCCTGGAGATGTTCAAGGCCAGGTTGGATAGGGCCTTGGGCAGCCTGGGCTGGTGGGACATGTCCCTGCCTATGGCAGGGGGTTGGAACTGGATAACCTTTAAAGTCCCTTCCAACTCAAACCATTCTATGAGTCTATGATCTCTTTCCACAGGGCTGCTCTCCAGCCTTCACAGTCTGTATGTATATCTGGGGTTGCTGAGTCCCAGGTGCAAAACCCAACACTTGCTATTCTTAAACTTCATGTGACTGGTGATTGCCCAGCTCTCCAATTTGTCTATTTCCCTCTGCAAGGCCTCCTTGCCCTCAAGAGTGTCAACAGCCTCCCTTCTAGTTTTGTGTCATCAGTCAACTTGGTTAGTAAAACTTTGAGTCCTGCATCAAGGTCATTCATGACGATTTTATTGAAGAGTACTGGCCTTAAGATGAATCCCTGTGGAACCCTGCTAGTGACTGGTCACAAGCCCGATGTAACCCCATTCACTATGACCCCTTGAGCCCAGCTCATCAGCCAGTTGCTCACCCACTGCATTCTGTGTTTATCCAGCTGAATGCTGGACATTTTGTTTAGGAGGATGCTGTGAGAGACTCTGTCACAGGCCTTGCTGAAAATCCGGAAGTATATTGTCAGCTGGTTTCCCTTGGTCAGTTAGGTGGGTGACCTTGTCATAGAAGGAAATTAAGTTTGTCAGGCTGCACCTTAAGGTCTTTCTTGTAGTGAGGGGCCCAAAACTGAACACAGCATTTGAGGTGTGTCCTCCCCAGTGCTGAGCACAGGAGAATGATCACTTTCCCAGTACTGCTGGCCACACTATTTCTGATACAAGCCAGGATGCTATTGGCCATCTTGGCCACCTGGGCACACTGCTGGCTCATGTTCAGCCAGCTACCAATCAACACTCTGGGGTCCTTTTCTATCAGGCAGCTTTCCAACCACTCCTCTCCAAGCCCATATCATTGCATGGGATTGTTGTGACCAAAGTGTAGGACCTGGCACTTGTTCAACCCCATACAACTGAGTGCAACCCTATCCAGATCCCATTGTAGTGCTTTCATTCCTCAGTCGGATCAGCACTCCTGCCCAGTTTGGTGTCATCTACAAACTTACTGAGGAAGCACTTGATCCACTACTCAACATGGAAGTGTTTGGTTTATGTCTGATACCTGTTGGAACATGTACCATAGGTACAGGTCATCTCTTAACGACTCATTAGTACCTTTTTGGAAAAGGTCGTTCCTGCTAGACTAAGGGGAGGGTGGAGCAGGATCCCTCTTCAGCCTTTTCATGTGTTTTGTTTTAGTCCTCTGTATTTATAATGGCCTGACTTGAAGACTCACACCTTCCTATGGGTGCCACTACCTATTTTTACCAAGTGTTCTTCCTTGCAGTGAAGACTTAAACCTTCACATTCTGAGATTAAGAAATAAAGCAATTAACAAGGCTTCAAATAGCCTCTTGATGGAACAAATCTGTTTGGGCATCTTAACAGTGTAAAGGATGTCTGTTGCGGGAAGTTTGCTTTTTATGCTTTTTTTTTTTCTGCTTTCTGTGGACTGTCTTGGCAAGTTACCTGTTACTGGAGTAACAGACAGATTAACGAATTACATAAATCTGAAGAATACCACGGTGCTCCTTTTTTGTAGCTTGGGGTGCCTGGTAGGAGTTTAAAATAACAAACATCCATCAATGTTGTTTTCTTGGTTCAAATGGCAACTGAAACATCTGCTGTCTAGCAGCGCGTGGATAACATACTTTATTAGAAGTCACATGTCTGGAGAGTTGTATCTGTGCCAGTGTGTGTTAATTTTCTTTACAACGAGCTATGATGCTAATCCTTGTTCAAAAACTAGGTTTTTGGCTGATGTTCCTCAACCTCAAATTGTGTAATTTGGCTAAAGGAGGTATTTTATTCTTCAGCATTTGTGAAGCATATAGGTATGTGGCATAAGCAGCATGTTGTAGTGTTCAGTCATTTTTGAGATAAGCTTGTTGCTATTGATCTTACAAAGCACTCGTGGATCTTGACTCTTGCCGCCTTTAGAATTGGGGGTCAGCACGAGTTAAATACAGATTTTGATCTGGTTTCTAACACCTTTGCTAATGCTTCTTTTTTAATACAGTTTCTGTTCGTATATTAGTATAAATCTCGATAACTTGAAAGAAATTAAGCAATCCTGAGTAACAGCTGCTAAGGTTTGGGACCTTGTTTTTCTTCTGATGTTCTAATGTGTTTGTTTTAGACAACAAAAGATCTCATTGTGGAAGAGAAGTAATATTTAAACATCTAGTTTAGCCTTTAAAAGGAAAGGAATAACAACGTGTAGAAACAGAAACAGTCTTTTTTGTCTTACTGTGATAGCCAACCTCAACAGTAGATCCAATGTTTAGAAGGTTGATGTAGCAAGTGGTGAGCTGTACTCTGTTGAGATTCCATTTTATGTAATTGTACTAATTGAACTGTTATGGAGTGAAAAGTCTAACACATTTTCACAAAGGTTTTAGTTGTGAAGAGACAAATGTAAGAGTTTGTGCTTGTGAGGATCTTTGTATGTATCAATGGGATAAAATGGAATAGTACAGTCTTTTGTTTGCCTCTTTAAGTAGTTTTGAAGAACCACAGAAATGTAAGTATTCATCATAGTTTAACAAAAAGCAATATCTCAGTTTTCTATCTAAGTTCAGATCCTACAATCTGAATGAGCAGAATTCAGAGGAGGAGAAAGATTCATGGGGAGGATGTTTTTCAGCTGCCTTTATGTTGGCAGGGGCTAGGCATTTTTTGTTTTCTTTTGTTTTCTTGGTGTGTGATGTTGCAGCAATCTGTGTCCTCTGCCCAAAAAGTGATTGTGATGCTCAGAGATCTTCTTTCTGCTTCACTGACAATACACTTCATCTCTCTTCAGCTTCCCCTTGAGGATCAGAAGGCAGTAGCACCTTGATGGTGAAGTGTCTTGCAGCCAGATTGCCACTATTTTTCTGTACAGCAGGATCTTTCTAGGTGATTGGTGCTTTGGTGAATTTGCCAGTTATAATTCACCCTTGTCCCTTGAGCCTGTGCCTTCTGTTTCTTCTCAGCTACTTTGTGTCTGAGAGGGAAGAACAAGGGACTGAAATGAATTCTGTCATTCTGTATATATGAATATTCAGCCATTGTCCTGACATCTCTGGAGGCACTGGCATTACTTTCATTAACTGGCTAATTCTAATAATGCTAAATATTAGTAGATTAATCTACAGGACTGTTAATGCAGGTTCATTTTCATAGGGTGTCACCTCTCTCTTTTGTCTACAACATATAATGATTATTTCGGCACTTGGAATGTTTGCCTCTCAGTTGGCCACTAAGCTCCTTAGCTGGTAGGGTGGCAGAATCTGTAGCTTTGAGAGGCCTGTGGCAATGTTTGCTGTCAACTGTCCTTGGAGAAATATTTTGATTTTCATTGAGAACAAAGTGCATGAGAGTAACAGGTTTAGTAAGCTTGGCAAGAATTTTTTCCTCCCCCAAGATTTTCCCACAGAGCCCTGAGAATCTTTTTTCCCTGGTTGTTAAGAGGCTTCAGTTTGTAGGGATTCTTCGTCTCGCGTAAACCGAAATGTGTTTGGGCTCACCAGGGGAACTGGTAAAAAGAGAAATGCTTGGTCCACTGCAACTCTTATCAAGTTATGCTTTACAAAGTTGCTATCAGAAGCCCTGTATTGGACATCTCTTGCACTGCTTTGATATACAGTGCTGTGCATAACCCAGAAGTGTGTATTTTTTAGATAATCTCATTTGTACTTGCTGTGTGTAACAACACGTTCAATGACAGAGGAATATTTTTTGCAAAACTAGCTGATATAATTTTACTACATTTGGACTCTTGTATCCTCCTCAGTATTATGTGATAGATCGTGTAAATAGTAGTGCCACTTACCAAATCATGTAGGCAGCACTATTTCCTTTCTGCCAGTTTGTGTGCAATGTAAAGCTGCCAAGCTGTAACATGCACCAGCAACACTGTCTGTCATCTTATCAACTTCTGTGCTCAGTATTCTAGTTTTCCTTTCCTTCCCAGTAAGGTTGTTCCCCTAGTAGCCACTCTGTTACTTACTGACAAGCCTAGAGGAGGTCTCTGTGGTCAGACTGTTCAGTGGGAGGCTGGGAATGTATTGAGATTGAAGCTTCTTGCAGGGAGGGTGTGTAGGCTCAGCTGTGAGTTAAGATTGTGTGTGGTGCTGTCTTGGTCAAAAGTGGAACTTGGAAAGCTGCAGTTGTGCTTTGTTAATCATAAAGATACTTGTGTGCCAGACACCCGAGATATAAGTAGTAGCCTTTGTGTATTCTTTTCAGGAGAGAAAGTACCTTTGAAGGCTAATTGTACACTTCTGCTGTTATGCTGGATTGACCGCAGCAGGCAGCTCACTCACTTCCTCTGCAGAGGAATTGGGGAGGGAATTGGAAGGGCAAAAGCAAGGAAAAAGTTGTGGGTCAAGATAAAGACAGTTGAGTGAAGAGGGGGACACCACAACATATCCACCTCACTTCCTGCCCCCCAAAATGATGCAAGGGCGGTCACTACCAGCAGACAGATGCCCAGGTAGTATCTGAGCAATGTCTCCTTTGGAAAAACTTGCCCCCTGCACTCCCCATCAACCCACACCCCATTTGATGGCTGAGCATGACCTTAGGTGATGTGGAATAGCTCTTTGGTTGATACAAATCAACTGTCCCAGTTGTGTTCCCTCCCAGTCTAACAAGGGTGGCAGAGCAGAAGACAAAGAAAGTCTTGATGCTGCATAAGCAGTGCTCAGCAATGACTGAAACACCGGTGTGTAGAAACAGTGTTTTGGTCACCAGTTTAAAATGCAGCACCGTATGGGCTGCTATGAAGAAAACAAACTCCATCCCAGCCGGACCCAGTACAACTGTTTGCTGTTACTGACCATGAGGCTGCTTTTTTTCATAATTTCCCCTGTAACAGGTACATGAGTACATACTGTGGTCAATAAAGATTCAGGCATTGCTCAAACACTGTCGTGTTTTCAATCCAGTGGTTGAAACCAGACCAAGTTCTTGGATTAAGCTGGGATTAACTTTTAGTATAGTCTGTGCAGTAGCAAGGATTTGGAAACTAAGATTCTTAAATTCAATGTTATGCTTGTAGTTTGGTAATTTTTCATACCTGACTGAAATATTAGTTTCAGCATCCTCCGCTATGAAATTCTTATGTTGATAACACTGACTGAATTCTTAAGTGTGTGGTATTTGAAAGGTAGTAATGCTAAAGATAGGAGTGTTTGTAAGGATCCTTTGTTTCTTAGGAATACAAATAATTTTTAAAAAGCACGGTGTTGTTATTATTCTTGGATTTTTTCTTTTTCTGAATAAGAAAACATTCTTGGGAGATCTCCATGAATTCTCTCTCAAGTTTGTCTTTATCTTGAGACATTTGACAACAATGCCAAATAACACTGGAGGTATTGTTAGAGGGGAACCTGATATTGTTATTGTTCCACTTAAATGGAGTTGTGTGAGGAAATTCCAGCTCTCCTATTGAGGGAACTCAATCAACTGGAAGAGGTTTTGGTTTCTTGCATCGCTAGCTGCCAAGGGAATAAGAACTGATTTAATCCAAGTATGACAGCTTACTCAACAAAGATCTGAAGGAGTGAAATGTAAATGAATTGTCCTTTGCAGGGGAGGTTTCCGGAATGCAAATCGTGAATGGGAAGCACTGGTTTTGAACCGGTAGATGTTACGTACATGGACACAATCCTATATCTTTTCAAAGATGATTATATTAATGTAGAATGAGGCAATACAAAGTTTAATTAGAGTATTAAGAGAGAGGAAGAGTGGTTAGTTTAGGTCAACTACATTTCACGGAATTCAAAATAATTTTTTTTCTGTTTCAGGAACTTCTTGCTGTTCCTTTTACCTGGTCTTTTACTCACACATATGCTGGGTAGGTAGTATATGGCTTAATTCACTCACAAAATCAGAAAAATTGTCAACTTCAGATGACTTCAATAACAAAATACCTTGGTGATGAACTGCTTTTTAAAATTTGGGTTTCTTAGAACTGTTAGCTTTACTTGTGTCATTCAGTTACTTTAAGTGATTTTAATTTTGGGCCAGGGATTTAAAGCAAAACAAAAAGGGAAATGGTGTCAGTGAAAACTGGGAGAGGGATTCGGCACTTAAATATAAAAGGTATCAGTTCACATAGAACAGTCTGTAGATTTTGAAGATTCACTGCAGTTGGGAAGCTTTAGATACCTTCTGTTTAAGTCATACTAGCACAATTTTTAGATGTGTTGCTGTTCCGTTTTATGGCAGGTGTCAGATATTTACCATTTAAATGTAAGTGAGGAACCTGGGAATATTTATGTAAAACCAGCAGTGTTTAAAATCTTGATACTTCGTACAGGTTTCTGCTCTTCAGATTTCTTGTTCAGCTTAATTAGGTGCAATATGAAACTCTGATCCTAAAGTATGGGGTAGAACTTTTTGTAAACAAAGAGCTTTGGGATGCATTGGCATGAAAAATATGGAATTAGAGGTAACATTCTTTGGTTTAGATGGTTAAGAAACAAGTGCTTGGCTGATGTTGAATACAGCTAAAAGTAAGTTTCAATACTTTCCGTGCATGCTGACTAGACATAGTGCTACAAAACAAACGTACATTTTACAATCTAAATTGATTATTAATTTTGTAACAGCATTCACTTGACTGTAGCAAATTTCCTGAGGATTAAGGACTAGATGGAGTTAATGGGCTCCTCCTAGTCAGTACTGTAGTCAGGGAGTTGGTTTCAGTGCTTACGCTCAATTTCATAGGATTCAGTAAATTTGTATTCTGCGTAGAGGGAGGAAGGATGAACAAAATCTTGGCAAGGTTTCAGTAATGTCAGTGATTATCTTCAAATATGTGTGCTGTGATATCTGCAACTAATTAAACAAACTCTGCTGCATACCTTTCTACTATAGTAGCCATGCATTGCATATTGTGGTATGGCTGTTTTTCTCTGCCAGTGCTCTGTCTCACATAAGGAAGGTGGTTCCTGCTTATGGCTAATGTAATTTATCACATAAAAATAATAAGAAAAAATCACCATCTATTTCCAGAAATACTAACTGCAGGTTTTACTGTGTGCCCTTTCTTTACTGCCAGCAGTACAGAACAGTTTCCTCACCCAGCCTGTCTCAAATCAGAATGGGTAGAGCAAAATTTCCAGTCTAGCTTGTTCATACACTCATTAGACAACTACTTCATTAAAACTGGGACAAGTATTCCGTTAAAACTGAGGCAGATCCCAGAAGCACAAGTCAATGACATTGGCTAAGTGAGTCCACACAAGTTTTAGTTGGTATTTAAGGTCAAGATGTGTAGAAGTTCCAGAATTTCTTGCCAGGTCTCCTTTTGAAGGGCAGCTTCTCTTTCTGTATGAATGAAAGTTCTAGTAGATCAGCTGTCTTTAGTAGCAGGCAGGGGGAGCTTTGCGCAAACTGTGTTCCTTTGATAAACTGGTTGGAAGGAGGGTATTTCATCCAAGGGAAGCTTGGTTTTATGGTACCTTCATAATCTTAACTGTAGTCATCTTTAAAACGGGTAGTTATATAGTTGTGGTGCCCAAAATGTACTAAGTGTTTTGAAGTCCTATCTATGGAAAATAACTCAGAGGAAATAGAAATATCCAGCCAGTATGATGATAGTTTAAAAAAAACCAAACAAACACACTTGGTAAGCTGGTAATACGTGAGGTAAAGTGGGTTTTATGGTTTTCTTAGTTTTTGACTGTTTTGGTTTTTTTGTATATGAGGATGGCCAGGTTGAGCAAAAACTTCAGGCATGCTGATGAAAAAAAAAGGAGTTTTAAATGAATGATAGAGATGAAGAAGGGAGTTTGAGGGAAGAGGACTGTGTGAATGGCTGGTTCTCTAAGGAGGACTGGCAGAGGGAATGTCCTTGGTTTGTTTGACATCACTTTCCTCTCTTTTCCTCTTCCTTTTCTAGTCAGCAGTGATTTCCCTTCAGCCTTGTTGATCACTCACAGCACCTGGAAAGATGCCGGTAAATAGGGCAGAAAGCTGCCTACTTTTTGCCTGGAGTTGTCTTTAGTACTGACCTTTCCTGGGCTCCCAATAAGGACGCTGTTGTTGTCCAAGCAAGAACCAGCTTGCTTGGCAGCAAGCTCCAGCAGCTCTGGAGCTTGGCAGGCTCCAGAGCTGTCATAGAAGATTCCTAGCAGGAGGGGAGAGTACAGGGTGTGTGTGCATATCTTCAAGATTTCTGGCTCCAGAAGCTACTTGTTTATGGAAGTAATTCTTCTAAAGCTTTTCCTCTTTCCTTCACGGGCAGGATTTGCAAGTGACTTCACATATTTTGAAATATTATATTTTTCAGACAAAACAGGATCTGTTTTATCTCTAGATATCTCACTGTTGACATCAGAGGCAAACCTTGTTGCTGGTATAAGCAGGTGCAACTGTCTTGACTTGAGAGAAGTTGCACACACATTTGCCAGGGGTGAACATCTCCTGTTTCCACCCACGTAACAGTTGGGTAAATAATGATGCACACAGTTCTCATAAAGGGATTGTAGCAAAGCCACAATGGAGTTTATTCAGTTTTGATAGAATCAAGTGACTTCACTTTGTAGGCTCGTAATGCAGTTTACTACCATACCAAGGATTCAGGTCTGAACCAGATAGAACCTGTTTCACTTGTGCATACAAAACATTTGACTGAGTTTGAGATAGGTGCTTTTTGTCAGCTCATTTAGGAGTCATTTAGTGCAGGCATGTTTAGGATGATCAGCCACCCAAGGTACTCTTGTGTCCAAAAGGGAGTAAATTAAGAGCTTGTGATGCAGCAGTTTTTACTGGCATGAAATATATAAACCAATAAACTTTTCTACAAGCCTGTCTTAAGTCATATTGCTGTGTTTATTTGGGATTCAGTATGAGGGGGCAGGCAGGGAGGCTTGTCTTTCCCAGGCTCTGTACACACTTCATTAGGATTACTTTATTTATATTACAAGGTCAAATGTGATCTTGGTGCACAGGCCTCCGACTTAAACAGAAATTCCCTTGATTGTTAGTGAGATTTTTTTTCCTCCCAAGTCACTTTTCTGACATCTGGCCTGATTGAAAACAGGCAGAAACTGGCACAGAACAATGTTATGTCATCCTTTGCTTATATTTCCTACCCACTCATTCTTTATTTTAAAGTTATATGAGGTCTTCAGCAGAGTGTGACATATTGTTATAATTACATCATTTGGAAATGTGTTTATCCCCAGGAGTTGTAATTTGATTTAGGAACTGTTTTCTCTGCTTTCAGTCTGTTATTCATAGCATGGCATGACCATCAGGCTTCTGCAGCACGACTCGACACACCACTTTAAATATCTGCAAACCAAAACACAAGAGTCTATTGATGCGTGTGGGGAGGAAAGAAGGAAGGGGACTTGATTTAAGATTCGATAAAATTCTTGCAGGTTGAATAAACTGTAATAATATTGTGTTAGTTTCTGTGTAGAGTATTAATTCATTAATATCTCTGCCATATAAACAAATGCATTTTTATGAGTGTTTTTATATGTTTCTGTAGGGTGCTTGTAATGGAACCGCACGTCTGGCCCTTGGCCTTGTGCAGCGGGGAGCAATAGCTCTTGAGCATGTTTGCTAAGAAAATTGCTGGGACTTTTAGCTGTGGTTTTTGATGCCTGCAGAAAAAAATATTTAATTGGAACACAGAAGGTAAGGGAACTTCAGGGTAGTGTTCAAAAGAATTTCAAGATCTGCACTATGAATTGAACAGCTGTGTAAATGTGGGAAACTGCCATTTTTATGATGATAAGAAACAGAGTCCCATGATGTTTATCGGACATGGAAGAGCTGCCACCAAAGGTATCAAGACACTCCAGCACTGTGAAGTTCAGACTCAGTGCATCGTTTTGAGGCTTGCTGTTACATGAAACCTGTGTATCGTGAGAATATATCCAAAGGCTCAGGAAAAAAGGTATAAGGTGTGCCTTCAGAAAGAGTAAAGTAGAGCTGTTCCTGCAGCATTATTTTGCTGTCTCTGGTGATTGTTAAGGATCATTAAACTGTTTGCTTTTTAACTTCCTGCTTAATAAATAGTTGGTTTTTATACTTATATATACAAAATGAGAGAGAGTGCATGGAAACAAGTAAATGAATTAAGGCCCACTAATCTCATCTTTTGTAACTAGTTTGGGATTACTCATGTGAGAGGAACTTTGTAGGGCTGTACCCAGCACTGTTTTTGTTTTGTACTGAATTATTGCAGCGTTATATATATATATATCACTTATGTTCTCCTTCAAAGAAGAAACGTTTACTGCTTTATGATCAAAACTTACGAGTTCATACACAGAAGAAAGGACTGTGGCTTGACTTTTCCTGCACTTGATTCTTAACTGTGCCTGAATACACTTGTCTCAGTACTGAGCCTGGACAGATCACAGGTGACAACTCCTGTTCACATTGTCTCACATTCACACTTTACATCTGCATTTCCTCTTCTGAGTACTAATTTTACTCATGAACTTGGGATGTTGGAGGGAATGCAGCTGGTTTGGTATACTTGCACCATCCATTCTAGCTCTCCGGCTGCCCCTGTTCCGAACTGGGGAGTGAGGGAGACTTATTTCAGCAGACCTTGCTTGTTGCTATCTAAACTGCTGGGTCCCATGAGCACAGAAGCAGACACCTTGGAGTATGTTGGGTCAGTAGCTTAGTTTCTGACGTTTTCCAGTCTTTCACGCTATTAACAAACTATATAAATGTGTGGGGTTTTTTTAATATTCTGCGTAAGATACACTGTTTGATCATCTGAATTGCTGGATTCTTCATCAACTCAGGCAAACTTCCTCTTATACCATGCTTCTTTTAATAGAGTATGGTTTTGCAGCTTGGAGTTCTTTTATGTTTAAGCTCAGGAAACAAATTCAAGGAGTCTTATAATCTTATTTGGATTTCAGTGTACTTTTGCTCATACTGCTTTTTCAGTGTGTTTCAGAATTTTGCTGGAGATAATACTAGATTACAAAATTTCCAAGTTAAAAAAATGGTTCACTGAAGAGTTTTGTCACATATCTGCATGGAGAAACCCCGCACAGAATCCTGTTTTTCTTGTGCCAGGGCCTTGCAGTCCAGGTGCATGTTTATTAAGGGGCTCTGCTTCTGTATTTCTTGGAAAATATACAAAAGGTGTTAGGTTAATAATTTTGTTTATTATTGTACTGATTGCTTCTAGGCACTTTCTGTATTGTGGAAAAAAAAATCCTTTTGCCTTGTGTTCTTACATTTCTTCTCTGGCCTTTGTCTGTTCTTCACTGTCAGTTCACACTGGTACTGTAAAATACCTCTGTCTTAAACTAGTGTTTTGCTTTTTTATTTTTCACTTGAGAGATTGGTGTGAAAAAAGCAAACAGCTTCAGAATAAAGCTTGGTATGCTTGTATTAAATCTTGACTATATCTCTAAAGCCGGGGAAAATTATTCACAGTCATTCTCACAGGGAGAACTTGAAGTGATTTTGAGAGTTACATAACAATGAAGCACAGTGCAGCTATTGGAAGCGTGTTGGCCTGGGCACTGGCATTAGTGATTCAGATGCTGTGCTGGGTGGGACCAAGTGTGATGCTTAATCAAGAAGTCTCTTTTGACACTGTGGAATAACATCAATGGATATAAATTTTAAAAGAGAAATTGTCAAAATTAAGTCTTGAAATAAGTTTTTTTCCAATAGCAAATTCAAACTTCACAGATGTTGAAACTAAAAGAATCCTACTATATTTGAGTTTCTTCTGTGAAAAAAAACCCCTTTTTTGTAAACATCCCACTGCTCTCCCCAAACTCTTAAAAAGGATTTCTCCTCTGGCTTTATAACCACACTTATTTTAAAAGGATGAATATTCACTATTAATATAGTGAACTTTTAAATATTCTGATGCTTAACAAAGGGATTTCAGCATATTGCTTGTTTGATTACTGACTGACTTTTAAATGAAAATTATAGTACCTTAGATCTTTAAGCTTAAATTTTTCCTCAGAAGTTTTGTTTGCAGGCTCAGGGACCAAGAGTGAAACAGTAGTTCTGAGGCTCATTTTTGTCGTGGGTAAAATGGGATGTCACCCCTTTTAAAAAGCTATGCTATTGAATAGCTTTTAGCTAAATGTCCTCTGCAATGCATTAGTGCATTTGCTATGAAGTCATCAAACTTTTCTTGCTCTTTTATGTATCAGTGTGGCGTGCAGATCTTAAATCTGCCAAAAATGTGTTTAATCTGAAAGTATTTTTTTCTAAATGATTTTCTTCTGTGAAGTGGTGGTTTATATTAACATATGTAGAATTTGTCATTGTCACCTCATTTCTGCTGTGTTTAAAAATTACTTACTGAGTATCTTTAATGTATTGCTTGGTCAGAGTGAGAGTGGGTCAGCAAAGAGGGGTGGGAGGGTGTAATTTATTTTTCTTGCTTCCGATTCCTGGAGTTAGATTCATATTTATGGGTTGTAAAGTTGTAGTAGGTAATGCTAGATGAGATATGGTTACAGGAAAAGATTATGAAGAATGTGAAGAAATGTACAGATCACAGAATGAGTTACAGATCTCACTTCTTCCTTTTGAGATGGGTGCAGATACGCTTTTGCAGTCGTCAGCTTGTATGTATTGACCAAGTTTATTTCATGTGAAAAAGTTCACTAAAACAAGTTTGGGTTATAAAAAAACTAGTTTGGTCTTCTGAGCCTAGTTGATAAATGCATATCTCTAAGCAGAAAGATCGCATAAAATTATCGAACTGTTCATTTTTTTAAAAAAAGTATTTTAAAGTAAACCTTTATATGTCTCCATCTCAACATATTTTCTGTGTTTTGCATTAAGGCAGTGTGTTTATTAGGTAGCAAAGGGAGGGGGAGTGCTAGCTGCTTTCTGTTCTTCAGTTACTTGAAAAACCTGTAGTTTCTGAAGGTAGAACAACTAGCGACTGGAAACTGAATTTCTCTGCCTTCCAAAATTAAGCCTAAGGCTCCCTTGAGCTTCAGATGATCACTTTTCCTGTACATGTCTACTTCATATTGAAGTGTTCTGGTATTTGCAAAGTTTTTTTATGAGGACAGTATTTGGAAAGCATTGAGGAAGAGCAAAGCATTAATGTTGTTCTTGTGATGTTTACCTCATGGAATAATGTACTGAACTAACAAATGTTGAAGAGGAATATGTCCAAACCCCCAAGCTTTTCAGCCTTATGTTTATTGTCATCCTCAGGCTCTTGGCTAATTTCTAATTGTGTGTAATGTCTCAAAACCAGGGCTCTGATTCAGAGGTAATTATCGTATGATCAAGCTGTAGTTATTATTCTAGTGTAGATTTGGGAAATAAAAGCTGACAGCTGTATTCCAGCTGCATTTCAGCTACACTCCATTAAAAAAAATGGACTGGAGAAGCAGCAGCAGTTTTGCAATTTTTTCCATCATTGCTGAGCTTGGTGAAGCTGCCTTATCTGGTTGCCCAATGAAATATTTGTTATGTGTCTCTGGAGCCTAAATAAATAAAACAGGAGAAGAAGATTCAGTAAATAGATGGGAAAATTATAAGTAGTAGACTGATCATGCAAACACATATATGTGCATTTGGCTCTTCTGAATACATAATTCCTGCTAACCTTTTGAGTAGGGTGAATCAGAGGTTACTAGAGAGTTTAATTTCCTTAAACCAAGTTCAGGATACAGTCATTGACTTCCTTGTCATGTCTTGTTAGAAACTGTCATACACATGGTATATCGAAAACAGATTTAAAACTTTTACTAGCTGTGGTATTTCTAAAAGGACAGCATCAGTTAAGTCATAAAGCCCATTCCTGTAGGCATGGATGGAGGAAGTTCTTTAATGTTTGAGACACATAAATGCATGTTTACATGCCCTTACTGCAGAATCTTGAGAGAAACAGATATATTTGTGTTTTAACTGAGTCAAAAAATGCCCTCTCAATCCACCACTCAAATCTGAATTCATGCACATGGTGCAGTTGAAATCTCTGTTCCTTTGATAACTTGACAAAGAGTTTGTGGATCGGGTCTTTCAGGAAGAAGCATCAGATGTTTGTTTTCAGAGTTATGAGTTAGACTACTTGTGAACTGATGCCACAGAACTGCTGTTTTTCAGTTTTCTCTCCAGTCTCTCCAATGCAAGAGAGTCTGTTTTCTAGAGAAAATAAAGATGGTGTTCCTCTGGGCTGCTCTCGGGGAGAGCGAGCAATCCAGAAGAAGAAGAAAACGTCAGGTTTTGGCTCTGGATTGAATGATTATGCATCTCATTTTAATTCCTGATGCCCTGAAATTTATCATCAAAACTGCAGAATATTGAGGCTTGAATCAATTAAAGATACAAGTTCTTTTAGTCATCTTCTAGTACCACCTTTAACTGATGTACTGCTGCATTATTTGCACACAGGACTTTAAAAGAAATGCTGCCTGTTGAAATCCAGGAGTAATGACATAGGCGAGTGCTTTGGGGTTAGGCAACAAGTGAACCACTTTGACGGAAAGATATGGTTGGCGTTTGAGCGACTTTGAACTATGAGTCAGATTGATGAATAATGACCACTCATAGCCTGTACGTTAATAGCATGACTGGGATTCTTGGCAGCTGAATGGCTGCCTCTGCATCTTTCTTTGCTGGAGGTGGCAAGATGTGTCTGCAGTGATGCTAGTGGGTGGAAAAAAAAGGTGGTATAGCTTAAGTTACCCCTTTAATTTCCTTGTTAAGCACTCCTAGCTCATGCCTGTTAACACAGAAAAAAATGACAGTTTTTAAACTTGCGTGGCTTAATAACAAAAGAATTTATTAAACCAAAGACACTTTTCACAGAATTTAAAGTGACTGGTTCCACAGTACATGAAGCTCCTTTTTTTGAGAATTGATGCATCTTTTTTCAATAAATTGTTGTATTTTTTCCGTAATTTGTCACTTGAATTGCTGCGGTCAATCTTAAGGGACTCAGAATTGGCTTTTTTTTCCTATGTAAATCCTAGGGCTCTTCCATAATACATGTTTCATATTTAATAGGTTGTAACTATTTTTGTAATCAACATCTCTAGTTTCAAGCAAGAGAAGCATTGAGGTGATCCTGTCTTCTGAGTTAGAAAAATAGGTCAATCACAAATCTTCCTCATGCTCATTATTTTCTGCCTAAAAGGCTAATTAACTTATTAACGCAACAGACTGCTGAATTCCAATCACTTTGTTTCAGCAAAAACTGAGGTTTAGCTCTGTGTTGGCAAATATTTTACTGGGGGATTTTTTGCTTTATATATACTGTAGTAACAGTTGTTTTACTGCCAGAGAATAGCATTGGTTTGTGTCTGGGAGTAATGTTCTTCTCTATAAACTGTCTTTTGGGTGGAGGCAGAACACACGCTTAGGTGGGAGACTCCCTGTATGCTGTGGAAAAATACAAAAAGGAGAGCTGCAGATTTCTTAAGGTATCTGGATGCTCTCTTTTTTGACGGCATGGCCTAGATATAATTTTCAGAAATGTTTTAGGTCCAAACCCCCTCATGTTTTAAGTCAGTGAGATGTTGCAAAACAAATACCTCAAGCACTTTTCAAGAGAGGTGAATTCTTCAGCCATTTATGGCCTTGTGTTGCTGATCGGAGCAGTGTCTCGTAACCTCAAGGAAGTCTGTACTGAAAAGCCTGGCAACTTAGGCTAAGTCTATCAAGTATAGAATTCAGTCTTATGACAGTCCATTAGTGACAAACTAATGCTGGAGCTCTGCAGTGCTCGAACTCCAGACTGAAGCACATAGTTGATGAATGCTATATTACTTTGAACCCTTCGTCATCTCTGGCATTTTGTCCTTTTGAAGGCTTATGCATATTTCATGGTAGGTTAGCTGAGAAGCAGGAGCAGCCTGTCTAGGCTGAAAGAACACATCTCGTTGTGTTGGGATTTTGATTAATATGTTACAGAACACTCTCCAGCTGTTGCACTTGAGAGAACTATCAGGACCTGTTCAGAAGACGGGATTATTTTCTAAACCACCAACCACAGTGCCCTGATACTAAGCAGGAGAAGTAAACAGCCTGTGTTTGAAGCTTAATAGAAACAGTTGCAATGTGACAAATTTGCAATCGGAAGGTGAAAAATTCTGTAAATTTGTTTAGATCTGATGTGACAGGATAATTTTTGTGAAGTAGAAGGATACAGTTTCTTAGGACTTTCTTGAAATTTGTCGTGATTTCATTGCAACTTTGGGGAAAGCATGTGGTGATGAACTTAGTCAATACAAGTGTTCGCAGTGTTTTTTTCTGCTTATTTGATACCGCAGATCGTCTGTGGGTAAAATCTTTGATGCACAGTCTAAGGAATTAACCCTATAGTCTTGTCAACACACTTAATCCTACTTTTTTTGTCTCGCTGCTTGTTGTCTGTTAGCTTATTTATTGTCTTTAATTTGTAGACTGTAAACTCAATGTGGATGACTCCTTGTTTATATAGATGTTTAGATAACAGCATAAGGTGGTGTTCTTTATAGACTTCTTTTACTCGTGTGCAATACAGACACTGTGTTCTGGTTTTTCACATCACCTAAGTTCCAATAGTTTTCGGTTTTGTCTGCACTTAGACTGAGGCCTCCAAAACTGTTCTTTGATAACAGCACGTGTGTAACAGATGGAGTGTAAGGTTCTACCCTCAAAAGTCAAAAGGTCAGCCAGGAAGCTAGTTCTTAAAAGATTGTTCCTTCTTAACATAACTACATGCTGCTGCTGTTTGTTATATGAAGGTGTATGCATACCTGACTATTTGCAGTATTTTTGCATTTGAAATGAATGAGCACTCTCCTCAAAAAGAATGTGCAGTTTAAGATAGAAAGGGTGAAAAAAAAAGCCTAATATATTATAACTAAAGAAGCTGCTTTTGCTCACAAAAAGCCTTGTCACTTTGGAATTTTTACCAGGATATAGCTGACGTTGATGCTGTTGTTGAAGAAGTAAGATGACATCTAAGCTGTTTGTTTGCAGAGCTTAATTCTTTGGTTCAGTTACCGATTCAGTTTAAAAGCAAATTAAAATATTTATGTGTAGGTAAGTGGACGTTGATAGCTAGCGGACATTATTTAGTGTTGGCAACGTCAAACAATTTTTCAAGTCGATATGGCCTAACTTCCAAAGTTGCCAAAGAGATTTGTGGAGAGCAGGAGTGATTTCAACAGTACTGTGAGAACTGAGACGAGAACTAAGGAATATTTCAGCCTTCGGTGCAGAACTGGCATGTCAGATGCTGTTCTGTAGAAACAGAAGCATATGTGAGCATAGGGCTTAACAGTATGAGATGATCCATGACATGGTTTAAAAGCAGAGATGGGCTCAGCAAGTGTTTGAAGCCCAAATATTAAGGAGCAAGCTAGGATATAGATCAGCACTAGCGTATTTTTTCAGGACATTAATTTAGGAAAAGGGATTCTTGAATCCAGTTTGACACAGCTAGGAAGAAAAAGGTTCAGAAGAGAAATGCATACAGATACTTCTTCTGTCTTTTTAATACCTTATGTATTCCATTCATGGAGTCATAGAATGGTTTGGTTGGAAAAGAGCTTTGGGATCATTGAGTCCAACCTTGCCTGTCCACCACTACACCATATCCCTGAGCACTTTATCTACCCATCTTTTAAATACCTCCAGGGATGGTGACTCAACCACCTCCCTGGGCAGCCTTTTCCAGTGCCTGACAACCCTTTCAGTGAAGAAATTTTTCCTGATATCTGATCTGAACCTCTCCTGGCACAACTTGGGGCCATTTCCTCTCATCCTATTGCCTGTCACTTGGGAGAAGAGACCAACACCCACCTCGCTACAGCCTCCTTTCAGGTAGTTGTAGACAGTGGTAAAGTCTCCCCTCAGCCTCCTCCAGGCTAAACAACCCCAGTTTCCTCTGCTGCTCTGGTAAGACTTATTCTCCAGCCCCTTCACCAGCTTCGTTGCTCTTCTCTGGACATGCTCCAGAGCCTCAACATCCTCCTGGTGATGAGTGGCCCGGAACTGAAAACAGTGTTTGAGTTGCAGCCTCACGAATGCTGAGTGCAAGGGCAGAATCACTTCCCTGGACTTGCTGGCCACACTGTTTCTGATACAAGCCAAGATGCCATTGGCCTTCTTGGCCACCTGGGCACGCTGCTGGCTCATGTTCAGTCAGCTGTTGACCAACACCCCCAGGTCCTTCTCTTCCAGGCAGCTTTCCAGCCACTCTTTCCCAAGCCTGGTGCACTGCACAGGGCTTTTGTGTCCCAAGTGCAGGACTCAGCACTTGGTCTTGTTAAACCTCATCCTGCTGGCCTCAGTCTCGATCCAGCCTGTTCAGATCCCTCTGTAGAGCCTCCCTACCCTCCAGCAGATCAACACTTCAACCCAGCTTAGTGCCATTTGCGAACTTAATAAGGGTGCACTCAATTCCCTCATCCAGGTCATTGATAAAGACATTGAACAGGGCTGGACCCAGCACTGAGCCCTGGGGAACCCCACTTGTAACTGGCCTCCAGCTGGAGTTAACACCATTTCCCACCACTCTCTGGGCCCGGCCATCCAACCAGTTTTTACCCAGCAGAGGGTGTATCTGTCCAGGCCAGCAGCAGCCAGTTTCTCAAGCAGAATTCTGTTAGTAATGGTCTGGAAGGCTTTACTGAAGGCCAGGTACACTACATCCACAGCCTTTCCCTCATCCACTAAGAGGCTGACCTTGTCATAGAAGGCAATCAGGCAAGTTTGGCAGGACCTGCCTTTCTTAAACCCATGTTGACTGGGCCTGATCTCCCAGTTTTCCTGTGTATGCTGTGTGACAGCACTCAAGATGACCTGTTCCATGACCATGCCCAGCATTGAGGTCAACTGACAGGCCTGTAGTTCTCCAGATGCTCCCTCCAGTCCTTGTAAATGGATGAAATCTGCAGTCAAATGGAACTTCCCCAGTCAGCCAGGACCGGTGGTAGATGATGGCAAGGGCTGTGGTGAGCATTCTTCCTTTACTGTTTACAAACATCAAAGACACCCCTAGATTGTTCACGGAGGGCTTTTTCCTTCCAATATTCACAAGCTAGATGTCATAGTATGCTAAAGACAGCAGTGATTTTTCTTCAGGTGCAAATGAATCATCATAATTAAAAGGAAAGATTATTTTCAAAAAACCTGCTTTAAGCTGCAGTAAGTCAAATAGCTAGCAGAGAATCAAGACGATTTCAGTCAAGGTAATGTCTTCCATTTTATTGGCTTTCTTAACATCGACTTAAAATGTGAGAGTCTCCATTATCACAGGAGTTTAGAGTTTTGAGTGCTTTGGGAAACAGATAAAATAAAATGAGTTGCTTTGTAAATTTCCTATAAAGCTTTATTAAATCTTGAAGAATTATGAGAGCAGTGGATACATGACTATGGAAGAGCAGCTTAAACATTCTGAGAGTGTTGCTTAGCCTAATCTGTTAATAATACTGCACTTGTGGGAAAGGAACCTGATATGCACCATTTGCCCCCCCGGTGGGGAAAAAGGTGGGTTTATCACGTAGCGTTCAGTTTGCACATGTTGCAAACATTGCACAATATCGACACAACTTTTTGCCCTAGTGAAAAGTACTGAGGAGGGAAAACAGAGTGCATGCAGTAGAAATCTTAGGTCACATTTTTCCTTTAAGGCTCTCAGGACACTGTAAAACAGTAGATAATGAAGTATGGTGAACTGAATACCAAAACCACCTCATAGAAGCAGACTGGATTTCTGCATGATCGGGGCAGTGGTCCAGCAGTGCTTTGTTGAGCTGGTTCAGAGCAGCAGAATCCCCTTGGCTGCTTCTCCTTTATGTGGTCCATGAATAGCTCTCCACTTGCCTGCTTTGATGAGGTGTTGAATTGGAAGGGACTCTAGTCTTCTTGGTTTTGTGCTTTTTGAAAGTATTGTTTCAAAGATTTGGATGTAAGCTGCTGTTACCCAGATCTCATTCTATGAAGCATTGTGGCTTTCCTCAGTTGCTGTGTTTCCCTTATATTCTATTTGTGTCTGTGACAACCTGATGGCATGGACAGACTGTTGATGCATATTTAGCTGGAGCAGCACAAGACATTACCGCCAGTATTGCTTATTATCACCAAGCTGGTAAACAGATTGCATAAATACCCTTTCGACCATCCATCAGAAAGTCATCTGGGTTGGCTTAAATGGCTAAAATGTGTCAGTTTGCACTGAAGCAGATGCAAAGCGCTTACCTCACCTGATCTGTTAAATCAGCTGTAGGTGTGTAACAGCCACTGACAGAGGTTAAACTGCTTTCCTTTTTCCAAGAGAGGATTTGCCTTTGTCCTAATCTAACACTGACCTGTGCTTCCTCAGCTTTCTGACTTGTGAGCACAGCGTAGAACACAGTAAAATCTGTCATTAATTTCTCTGTACCCTGGTGGAGTGCACTCATCTTGTGTAAGGGAAGATTTTTTTTCCTCTGAGTTGTTGGACAACTTTTATACATTAAAATATCGTAGAAGTAATTCCCAGGTAGTTTATCCTGAGTGATGAAAAACATGATATATTTTTAATTACAGACAGTATTTTTTGGATCACTAGTATTTAAAAAGCACAGTTCGTTGGGTTTTAGGTTATCTGGAAGAAAGCTTCTGGAAGAAATCAGCTGCTTGTGCAGCTGATCTGCCCTGGGGAGGATTTGGGTACAAATCAAAGATTTCAAGGGATTTTGTGAGAAGAGACAGGGATGACCTCAGACTGTGGCTTGGTACAAGTGTTACTGTGCCAGGTCATGTCAGTGATTGCTCTTCACAGAGCTATTGCTGTTTTTGTTTGGTGTATTCACACACAGTCTTCCATACCATTTAAAAGGCTGATTTGACAACCTGTAGAAAAATAAAAGCTTGGTTTTGTTTTTTATTGCCACTTGCTTTGATCATACATTGTATGGTACAATTTGTTTTCTCAAATTAATGATGTGTCTATATGTTACTGTGTAATTTGGAAGCAAGTTTTTTTCCTTTGAGGAAAATTTGAGAAATTTTGAGCACTCAGTCTTATCTATGTGTTAACTTGCAAAAATGCTTCCTTCAATATATTGAAAAGTCACTTGGTTTGAATGTTACTGTTACAGGCAGCACAGTCCATCCACATGAGAGCTGCTGCACAGCTCTTCAAACAACTTTTCTCCATCCTCCCTCTGTAGTACCTGTTAAAAATGATCTTTCACATTTAGATTGCTGTGATTTGTAGCAATGGGATTGAAGGGTTCTCATTCTGTATTTTTTGTACTTTTTCCTTGTGGTGTTATCTTTAGTTCTACCCTCTTGTATTATGTGCTCCTGACCTTCAATGCTCGACCCTCTCCACTGTCCATTTTGTGATCCTATGATATCTTCACCTTTGAATTTAACTGCTGTCTCAAGACTGACAGCTTTTTTATCTGTTACGTGCTATTTTATCTTGAATCTGAAACTGTACGTGGACCTTGTACCACAGCACAGACTTAGTGCAGTGTTGAAATCCTTGAGAATCTTTACCTGGCTCCTCCTCAGCATTACATCTGTGCCGATGTGACATCTCAAGGAGACCTGAATGAATCTGGGAAAGCAAATATTAGTAGCTACAAAATAGTTAAGCTTTGTCTTTTTTTTATTAGACGTCCAAGGTTGCAGAGCTGCTCTAACAAGTACATCTGGAGAACCCCTCGCTCTTGAATATGATGTTGCTCTTGGTTCCATTTAGCTACTTCTTCCTGTACGAGATCCAACATATATTTCACTCCTACAGGTTTACTCCCAACCATAAACTTATTTTTCTGAAAGACATGCTACTATATAGTTCAGACCCATACTTACAATTATGTGTGCTCCTAAAAAGGCCCATGTGGTTGTTCGTTTTGACTGCAACACTTCTGTTTCAGAAAGTGATTTGTGAGCTTTTTTCTGTCAGGGAACCTTCAAAAAAATCTTTTCTTTGTTTCTTTCCTTGCAAGACTCAGGGGAAAATTGACATAGTAAATAATTACCTGCTGGCCGTGTCTAGGCTTCATGTACTCTTTTTTCCAGGAGCCTTCCCTTGGGAGTATTATATTATAGTTTTGGCTTTTAATAACAGAGCATTATAACAGTATTTTTCTGTCAAGTGATATGGTTGTTTATAGTATGGGATACATGGACATGACAGGTTTTGGTGAATTTTTTGGGCCCTTATTGTAGCTGAGTGTGTGATCTTAGCTCTCAGTAATTTTATATCTGAGATTCTGTTACTATTTTGTACGTTCCTCTTCTACTTCCATGCATGTCCACTTTAGAAGTACTTTCAAGTAGATGTTTTATGTGCATACATCAGAAATTCATGTTTTCCTAGGACTGTTCTGAATTCACTTTTTTCCCTTTATTTTGCTTATTTGTGCTTTATTTGTAAACCATTTCTGCTTACTGTAGTATCATTCTAAACCACTGCAAAGTCTGTATTACTCCACCCCTGAAGTTTATGAATTCTGGCAGGATTTAAGAATTGGATTTTCCTAAGGTTTTTGTCAGGGAGCGCAGAAATATACGGGGAAAAACAGCCAGAGGCTAAACCTTGAATAATTGCAGCAGTAAGTTGCACACAGCTATGTTCTTTTCACTTTTTACCCAAACTCGTGCTGTTACTGTGAGCTGCAGAAGAGCTCTCATGTTCGACTCCAGAGGTACTTAGATCTGTTTTCAGATCACTGGACATCAAAGGCATGATTGAAACGAAAGATGCTATTATTAATTTCACCCTCTGTATAATTAATTTCTCTTTTGGGAAGTAGAGTAAGATAAGAATATAGTTTGACCTCAACAGAATTGAGGCACAGGAATATAAGTCCCACTGGTCAGCATTAACCCAGCCACAAATATTTCAGGGTGGAGGGAGCAGAGCAATAGAAAATGAACTGTGTGCCATTCTGTCCTCCTCTGCTTGAGAGCAAGCCATGTGTTTATTGAAGGAAATGGTTCTCCTGAACTAGTCCTGTTGCTATTCCAAGCAAATTGGTGATTACCTTTTCCATGGGGATTGAGATGAATGAGTTATATTTTAAAATAAGCTTTTTAACTGCTGCTGCTATTCAGAATTCCTGTCTGTTAGTTGTTTGTTCAGCTGGACTCAACAGCTTCTTTCTTAACAGCGCTGAGAGGCACTAGCTCAGCTTAGTTTTGCTTAGGTTACCTTCCTCTTTTTTCCCCTTGCATTAGTGTGCTTATTTTCTTTCTGATCTTCAGAACTGTAATGTATGATGAAGGATGTCTGTAAGTACTAAAGTTATGTATAAAATGAATTGACGTTTATTCTCCATGGCTGTTAAAGAAATGATTTATTGTGATCTAGAAAGTTCTTCTGAATTTCTGACTGTTTAGCCCAGTTGTCAAAGAAGTTGCTGGGTTGGAGCCAGCGAGGATGGAATCTGGAGAGGAATTATTGTCCTTGTTTTCTTGGGTAATCATTGCTATTTGTAAAGGAATGGACAACCTTTGTGGAAATTTCCAATTAGGTGATAGATCTCTTATCCTATCTCATCAGTGTGTCCTTCTTGAAGCTTAGACACAGATGATGTTTTCATTTCCATTATCTAGACAATGCAACAGACTTCTGATTGGGTACAACGATGTTTAAAAGGTTGCACAGTGTTAATTGTTTTTTAGGTAAGTATTTTTGGTTTGAGTGCTCTGGTAGCTGAGGCATCAAATACAGTAACAAATGATGCTGTAGATAGGGCCTTAGGCATTCAGCCTGTAAGTTTCCTGTTGCTCTTGTCTCATTTCAGACAAGGGATAGGATTCTTTAGTGACTGTATATGGTGAATAAGTCATCTAGTGGAACGATGGAGAAAGTATGAAGTATACACAAATTAGTTCTAATTCCAGTTAAGGATAAATTTGTAATGCTCTAAATACCCAGTGTAAACAAAATAAAGCAGATACAATGTGAATTGTTGCTTTCTGAACACAAGGCAGAGAAGGCGACCAGCTTATCAAAATTCTATTTAAAGAACTGTTACAATGCAAGTGTCTCATTATCAGATGGTCTTGGGTACTGCGTTGAGATATGTTTCTGAAGAAAGTAATGTATGAGAATCTCATCGTTGCTAGGCTTTCATGAGGTGATCACGGGCATGTTTGTTTTCCAGACCTAAAGATTTATGCTTCTGATAAATGTACATCTTTTATCAAACTAGATAATTTGGCAGTATTAGGAACAACAGAAGAGTAGTAATGCCTTCATGTTATAATGTGTACATTAGTTTCCTTAGAGGATGGGTTTCTTGGGTAGGGTTGTATTTTGATGAATGAGTTGGAGTTGATGAAGTTTATGTTCTGAACCTTATGTTTGTAGAAAAATCTTTGTGTGGGTTTTTTTTTAAAGAAAGTGCCAAGGAGCAATTCCAGCATGATCTGAAGGGGAGAAAATAAGTAAGTGTGGTAAAGTACCAGGACTAATATATTTAACAGGATTGCATATGCTTAGGTACCTAGCATGGAAAGTACTGACTTTTCCGCATGCTTATGTGGTGACAGTGATGATGATTGTGTTTTAAAACAAGTAAACAGTGCCTTGGGATGACACCTTTTATAAACTGAAATAAATAAAAATCCATTTACAAATAAGCTACTGCCAATTCCCTGACTTCAGTTACATGTTGTACAGCCAAATATTATTCTGGATAGGGGAAACTGAAAGCAGAAAGGCATAGTCACAAGACTAGTTCAGTTTCCTATTGTTTTCCAATGTCAGAGATTTATCCGTCAGTGCTCTAGTGAACTCATTTGGATGGCTGTGAAAACTGACTTGTGTATAAGTTACAGTATGTGAAAAAAATACTAGTAACTCAACAGGACTTTAAATGGATTTATGTTTTTTGTTATTGAAGTGCCATTCAATGCAATAAAACAATATTAAAAAAAAGCACTAAAGGTATCAAATTTAATATTGACCAGGAATCTTAAGTCATTGCTCTCTATAACTACCTGAAAGGAGGTTGTAGAGAGGAGGGTGCTGGCCTTTTCTCCCAAGTGACAGGGGACAGGACAAGAGGGAATGGCCTCAAACTCTGCCAGGGGAGATTTAGGCTGGACATTAGGAAAAAATTCTTCACAGAAAGGGTCATTGGGCACTGGAACAGGCTGCCCAGGGAGGTGGTTGATTCACCTTCCCTGGAGGTGTTTAAGGCACGGGTGGATGAGGTGCTGAGGGGCATGGGTTAGTGTTTGATAGGAATGGTTGGACTCGACGATCCGGTGGGTCTCTTCCAACCTGGTTATTCTATGATTCTATGATTCTAACATGAGTGATTTGATAGTGATTAGTGTTTGTAAATGCCCTGTTAGGCTTGCATTCTATAAGGAATTATACAGATGTTCTGGACTTTACTAATGTTACTCAGGTTGATAGTTAGAAATATGCATTACGGTGTAAAGGACTGGAATGTTCTTGTCACGGCAAATGCAGCAGCAAAGTCAATTTTGTTTGCTGCTGTTGTGCAGCCCATTGCTGGAGGCAGTAAAGCTGCCATTTGAGAGAGCAGAGTAGCACTGCATAAGCCTGTGGGATGTCTAACATCAAATATCCCCAGTGCAGATAAAGCTTTACAAGAGTTTGAGATAAGCCGCTGTCAAATATCCCTGGAATGTAACACAGAGAGTGTGTGACAACACTTTTGTTTGTGCCAGAATTTCATGGAAGTCTTTGTGCAGAGTATACACTTCTTTTAATTTGTCTCCCATACACTGGCTTGCAAAAGCTTGTGTACTTCGTTGCCAGTGCTACTTCCTTCAGCATCACAAACCTAAATTTGCTGGAAATTCGTGGCCGCTGACTACTTTCGTCATCCCTGGTGGCTGCAATACAAAGCTCTGTGCGTAATGCTATGGGAACCTGGAGCCTACCTTTGTGGAGGGTGGTTTGTGACCTTTAGTTCATGTAGGGGTACCTGGCTTGCAAAGTTCAATTAAATTTAGTTTGAGCAGCACAAAGGAGTGCAACAGTGGAACTGTCCAGAAGGTAATGGATTGCTGACACCTCTAAGCCCTCTGGTTTGTGTAGGTGAGGCAGCTCTTACCCTTAGTCATTAAAGTAATTAAGGTGAAGTAAAAAAACACCTGGTTCCCTAAGATTTGTAACAAATGCCTTTCTGAGCTGCTTGAGTACAACTTGTTTTCTGTTACCACAAGTCTGGCAGATCTTAAGCTCATAATGCAAAATGATAGCTCTTAAATGTAATTGTTCTTCAGTCTGATGTGCTAACGCGCAAAATTGGAACCATTTACAATTTCCACGTTCACAGTATTTTGGTTGGAGTGAGCGGACTTCCTTTAGGAAATAAGTGTTACTCCACCTAAGGTTCTGGAGACACAACTATATACAAGAATGTAAAATGAAGATAATGGCAAATTTTAGTAATAAAGACTGGACTTTTAAAACAGCAGCAACAAAAGTATCTCTACCTGATTTTGTAATGTAAGTTCTATTAAGAACATATAACATGCAGCTAAAGTTTTTTAGTCTTCATGGACTTTCAAAGCTTTTTTTTAATAGCAAGAGAGTATTAAGAAACCAAAATCACTGAAGTTTCAATCATGTGGCAGATGCACGATTGTAAGAGTAATGATGGTAGTACTTAGAAGATATGTATTGCAACATATGTGCCTCTGAATTTAAGGGTTAAGATCTTCCCCAAGTATTTGGACTATATAACTGCAGTTTATGTCAAATTCTTTATTGGAAGGGAGGAATTGTTCAGGCCTGCTCTGAAGATACTGATTTGGTACTTTGCACATTTCTGGCATTTTCATTTTGTAAAAAGTGGAGTGATGGATGCAAATATTGTTCCTCCATCTTTGTAGAGGTTCTCCATATTACCATGGAGCAAGGCCCCTGGATTGGAAGCAGAGAGTGTGGTTGGGATTTGTCACTAGGTTTCTGACTATTCCGTAGCATGAACTGGAATCTGCACTGTCTTGGCATCCTGCTCCCTTCCTTCGCACAACTGGTTTGCATTCCTTCCAGTTCTGTTGGAGATATTTGCCGGTTCATGTCTGTGAGTCAGAATTTATCCCACACTTAACTACATTCCTCTAAACAGCTCAGAGATGCAGTTTATAGCCCTGTCTGAGCTTTTCCTTGCTGACAGTTATCTGGCTGTAACAATATTGCTTTCTGGATCTTAGTAGTGTTCAAAGATTGTCATCATACTCTGTCCTTTCAGGCAGGTGCTGCAAGAGTCCATAATACAGGTGTAGGACCTGTGGCTTAGGTGCTCTTTTGGCTGAGTTGGGCGAAGCTAGTGCTGAGCTATCTTACCTAAGGGGTGAGGGACCATAACATTATTAAGGTAAAGATACCTGGCATTAAAAAGAAGACAGTCCAAAAGAAAACAGGAAATCACATCAAAAGGGAAGCTGATGACTCTCCAAAACCCTGCAAAGTGAAGGACATTGACAAAGATCCAGCAGACTTTTGGGAATAGGGAGGAAATTAGTGATTTGTATGTAAACATTTGCTAGTTTTCCATACAACAATATCTGTTCTCAGTACTTATGGCCAAGTACTCCCTTTTTGCTTGCCTTCTAAGAATTGTAATGTTACAGAACTACCATGTCCTGGTCACACAGGAAGAGAATGCATAAACTCAGCTGTTTGATAACCATTACAAATGATGTGCTTACTCCGTCCTTGACTCATTTTAAGAGTTAAGGAAACAAAGATGGACAGAACAGTCTGTTTACAGCATATGCTGACTAGAAGCCAAAATCAGAGAAACATAACAAGAGGTTACCATCCAGAGAATTCTTTGACTGGAGAATAATGATTTACGTGAATAAGTACATAGCAGTTGTTGGCACAATTCTTTAACCCAAGAGTATCTGTTAATAAATCATTTTGTTAATAAAGGCTTTTCCCACCAAATTAACCTTCTTCTCTACAGAGAATACAGCATAGGTCTTCAAGATTTTCTTTCCGTGCTTTGCATGTTACTAGCTGTAGTAGGCTTCTACCAGTGAAGAAAAGAACTCAATAAAGGTAGATGGTTGAATTTGTTGGCATAGCAATCCTCTCTGTATGGTTGTTCTTGTGTATATGGAACTGAGCTGGTTGATTTAAAATGATTCCCTCATTGATGACAGAACAGTAATCTCAATTGAGTTATCATTTAAGAAAATTTTCTCCTTTGCGGTGCTTCTTAATAAGAACTTGAAGTAGCCCTATATGAAGTAGTGCTAGGAAGTGGTGTGCATTACCTTACAGACATTCTCACACTTTTTATGTAATACTGTCTTTTTTCTTTGCACTAGGAATTACATGCCCTAGTTGTGTGATAACATGGTGCTAATGAAAACGGGATATATAGCATTAATAAAGAAAAAAGGAAAGTTGTTTCATTTCTTCTGTATATTGAGTTGGAACCCTTTCTGGTTTTGTAGTCTTCAGTCTGTTATTACTGTGATGTTTTTCATTTCAGGCCTCAGGTACCAATGAACCCACTTGGCTACTGCTGGCTGTGTAACAGAGTTGCCTGGGGGTGTTTGGTTTATGTGGCAAGGTTTTGGTAGCTGGGGTGGACTGCAGGGGTAGCCTCTCTGAGTAGAGATCAGGAGCCACCCATGTGTCAGACAGATAATTAACAAGATAATGGCATACATGGAACTTGAAAGAGTGTCCAAAACACTTTTACGTTGCTGTTGGTAGGTACACTTCACTAAATGGTTCAATCGGTGCCATTTATACACTTCAATGCTGTCTGCATACGGGTTAACTACTACTAAATCTACTACTACTAAATCTACTGCTACTATAGTGTTCTGGTTTTTCCTTAGTTTTTAAGATGTAGCTCCATACTTTATTTCCTGCAAACAGTGCAATGCCTGCTCAGAAGATTGTTTATGTCTTCAGGGGATTTTACTGAAGGCAATAGGATCTCTGTTTCACAAATAGTTGGTTTTTCATGGTATCTCAATGGGAATGCGATATTTTGATCAGCATTTTAGAAAAAGAAACAGATGAGAGACATGTAAGACAGGTAAGACATACTAATTTTGGAAAATTTTTGCGGCCTATTTTGAAACATCTTTGATCTGTTTGATTTGATTTGATGTGGAGTGTGCTGCACTTCTGACAGGCGGAACCATGTGGTCTCGAGTCGTGCAGTTAATTCATTGAGGCGCCACGATTAGCAGATACTCGAAGTTTGGTCCAAACAACTTTCAACAAAAGGTTTTAGGAACAAAAATAGTAATTTCTCTTTTACTAGGAACTAAGTCTGAAATTCCAGTTAAATTCTTCTTTGTTTTTTGTTTTACACAGCTGGTCTGCAGGTGTAGAGGATTTTGGCCAAGGTTTCAGTACTTGGAGACTACAGTCATTACTAAAACTTCTGGGCACACATTTCTGTTGGAATGCAGCTGATGTCATGGAAAAACAGGACCTTCGTGGTAACCCCTAACAACCAGAAGTATAGCAAACAGTAAATGTTACCTCCATTGAGATACTAGATTTTAAAGAGACTTGTTAGGCTGGTGCCTGTGTGCCAAGAAATATAAACTTCTACTTATTTAACTACAGTTTTCCTAAAAGCACCAGCCTGCTGCTGGGGTTTAACCATGATTTTGATATGCCTAATAAACCCAGAAATAGTTCTGTGTAAATCTTCATATACCCAGAATTTACTGTTATTTCCACCACCTAACAGCTTTATGGTCTTTCACAGTAGAAATCAGTGATAGTATGTTGGTTACAAGGGAAATAGAACTGTAATTTTCATGATTTGCAAAACAAAGTTTCTTTCCAGGGTATATTTTCCCTCTAATTACATGAGTGAGGGGATTTTTTTTTTTCTTGTAGAGTTGTGCAGAGGTATAGAAATACACAATTCAGTTTTTTGATAGTTTTTTTTGCAGGTTTTCAAAAGCCCTTTCTCAGCTTCAAGCTGTACATATTGTTTTGGTTTCGTAGTGTTACTTATGACTTCCAAGACAATTTAGAGGTTTGTCATCCAAGGGGCATTCATTCCTTTATGTCGTTTGTATGGTTTCATTTTTTTTTCTCGCTCGATAGAAATGCAGATAAACCTGTGAAAGGCCCACCACTTTGACTTTCCAATATAAAGCTTTATTTTCCTTTGTAAGCAGACAGTAATTTGGGGAGAAGGTTGAACAGCCTAACAACCAGCAACACATTGGTTTTTTGAGACTGGAGCTGAACTTGGCAAGGGAAGTGAAGACCAATGAGAAGGGCTTCTACAGGTACGTCAATCAGAAGAGGAAGGTTAAAGAGAACATACTCCCACTGATGGGTGAAAATGATGACCTCGTATCAACAGATGAGGAGAAGGCTGAGGTACTTAACAACTTTTTTGCCTCAGTCTTCACTGGTAACTGCTCTCCTCACCCCTCCTGGGTCAATGGACAACAAGATGGTGACCAGGGGGGTAAAGCCCCTCCCACTGTATGGGAGGGTCAGGTTCATGACCACCTGAGGAACCTGAACACATGTAAGTCTATGGGACCTGATGGGATGCATCCCAGAGTCCTGAGGAAATTGGCTGATCTGGTTGCCAAGCCACTCTCCATGACATCTGAAAAGTCACAGCAGTCAGGAGAAGTCCCTGGTGACTGGAAGAAGGGTAACATTGTGTCCATTTTTAAAAAGGGTAGAAAATATGTCCCTGGGAACTACTGACCTGTCAGCCTCACCTCTGTGCCTGAGAAGATCATGGAATGGATCCTTCTAGAAACTATGCTAAAGCACATGGAAGACGGGGAGGTGATTAGTGGCAGCCAGTCTGGCTTCACCAAGGGCAAGTCCTGTCTGACCAACCTACTGGCTTTCTATAGTGGGGTAACCACATCAGTGGACATGGGAGAACCAATGGATGCGATCTGCCTGGACTTCTGTAAAGCCTTTGACACAGTCCCCGCAACGTCCTTCTCTCTAAACTGGAGAGGTATGGATTTGACAGGTGGGCTGTTTGGTGGATAAGATGTTGTTGGGATGGTTGCATTCAGAGAGTAGTGGTCAATGGCTCAGTGTCCAGATGGAGATCCATGACAAGCGGTATCCCTCAGGGGTCCGTATTGGGACCAGTACTGTTTAATATCTTAATCGATGACATAGACATGGGATTGCGTGCACCCTCAGCAAGTTTGCAGGTGACACCAAGCTGGGTGGTGCAGTTGCCACACTGGAAGGATGGGATGTCATCCAGAGGGACCTGGACAAGCTGGAGAAGTGGGGCTGTGAGAACCTCACGAGGTTCAACATGGCCAAGTACAAGATCCTACACCTGGGTCAGGGCAACTCCCAATTTCAGTACATGATGGGGGATGATGTGATTGAGAGCTGCCCTGCAGAGAAGGACTTGGGGGTGATGACTGATGAGAAGCTCGATGTGAGCTGGCAATGTGCACTTGCGGCCCAGAAGGCCTGCATCAAAAGAAGTGTGGCCAGCAGGGCAAGGGAGGTGATTCTGCCCCTCTATTCCTCTCTCGTGAGATCCCACCTGGGGTATTGTGTCCAGTTCTGGAACCCCTGGTATAAGAAGGATGTGGAACTGGGATTTTTTTTTTACTTGCTCAATAAAGTCTACTCCTTAAAGACAGTAAATTGCTGTGGGCTTTGGAAACTGATCTGTCCTCAGTAGTGAGAATAACTACCAGTTTTATTAAAAATTATGTTAGTTGCTTCCTGTAGATCTAATGTGTTCTCAAAATTGTGAGCTAGTTATCACTATGCCCAGAGCAGTATCCTGTGCTTTATGGAAATTAAACTGTTGTATCCCAGATAAAATAGCTTAGAAAACTCCAAATCCTGTTTTTCACACACTTGTGAAAAATCCTCTTATTTAACCAGTTTACAGAGGTTCTGACAAGAGAATTGCCAAAATATGATATTTAAAAGCTCTGCTAAATCAGTCCTTGGAAGGATGGTACAGCGCTGCCTGTGACTGCCAATTGCTTTTGCCAGTATTAACTAAGCCAAATAATGGACTTAATGGTTGTGGACTAATAGAGTAATGGTTGGGGTGGGGATTTGGCAATATGTTTACATTGCTCTTCTCTGTGAATAATCTCTTAAGTCTTTATTGTATTTCTAAGTAGTACAATATTGCAAGCCTTAAACATTCAGAAGCTGAGGCAGAAATCTTAAAAAGTAATCACTGCTTTAAAAACAATTTCAAAACCTGTATTTTAGTCTCAGGGTTTATATACTGCCACCTTTTTGTGGGTTTTTAGGTATTCATATTTTCCATCTTGTGCAATTTGGGTTAAAAAAAAATTACAGTCCTTGTGTTATTAGTGTTATGATCCAAACAGGATTCAAATATCAATAAAATTTCCAAGCATCAAAGGTTCAAGATTAGATGAGAACTGGCAGGGTGATTTATAAGCTAAGTGATTTCTTTCCTTAATGACACCATGTTCCATTTGCTTACAGATGTTTATATATCACCATACTTTGTTAACATCTTCTAAAAAAAGTTTAGCATATCTATTCTCTCTAGTTCCAGCATAATTTTTCACCGTTCTTTTCAGAAATCTTTCACTCTTTCTTTTCCCCGACTTAGTGTTTTACTACTCATTGAACAAAAAATTTCTGTTTGAATTCTGCTGGTTATTGCTTTGTCCTCTGTGGCCTTGCTGCCTAGACACTAGCCAGTTATACTGGCTTTATCTTCTCTAGTAGCACTTTAAAAAAGGTATTAATAGAATGTTTAAATCATGGGAGACCAGCAATTAAAGCATATAATTCTCTAATTTGAGATTTTCAGAGTCTTACTGCCCAGCGAGCTAATGTATTTGGGACTAGGACGAACAGTAATTATCCAGAATTTTCCTCCTACTTCTCTTTACACAGAATTGCTCTCTGATTCCTAAATATTAATTGAAATGAGCATTCTTTTAGAAAATGGTAGGCCCACAAAATACAGAAAATAAGATCATACGTATTTGTTATGGTGGATTTTGAATAAAATACAAGTATATAGTACTCAAAATATTTTTTTAATTAACACCCAGTGCAAAAAAAAAAACCCCAAACCTCCTCAAGGAATTGACAGCCTCGCATCTCCTTCAGAAACAGCATAGCTCTTAAAATTGGTGTTTAGCTAAGAGGTCTTATGGGAGAAGTGGGAAGTAGAAGAAAAGTCAGTTTATTCTCTCATGATTGTGGGTTCATTCTTGAGTTTGGATTTCTGCCAGTGAATACATAGCCAGTAGTTTTCCTATTGCTGCCTGAACTGTTTCTTTTATTATTCCAAGGTAGATCCCTTCCATTTTTGCCCTATTCTTACCTGTAAATGTAGTTGCCAAAATCTCAGCGCTTCATCTCCGTTTTCTGAAATGTTAGTTGCTTACAACAGAAGTGATGGAGAACCTTTTGAAAACTTGTCCTTTCTGGGCTTCTGTATTTCTAGCCTCTTGTAGTTGTCCTTTTGCCTCTTCATCTTTTTTCTTGTAGCATGTCACTTGGAGTGTTTTTGTCCTTACTCTCTCTAGCATTTTGCGAGAAGTCCTGATAGCCTGATCCTTGATCCCTTTCCCTTCCCTGGATAATCTTTCTTCAGTTTCTGTTTCTATACAGACAACAGCAAGATCTTCCAGTTTTCCTAAGACCCACTGACTTTGTTCAGAATGAAGTCTGAACCTTTCTTGCTGATATTTTGCAGGCTAATCTCTGGGTTTGAAAGTTCAAAAGACTCCTTGTCTGCTCCAGCTTCAGTCATCCATCCACCTTTAGCTGCTATGGACAGAATCATTGTTCTTATTGATTGGGCCTAGCTGCACCTTTGTCAGAGACTTTTTCACAAATCCTCATTATCTTACACACAGTTAATAATAAATGCTGCCAAGGAAAAGCCCTCTTGCCTAAATAGCTTCTTTGCCATGACACCTGTTAATTGCATAGTACAGTCCAAGTGTAGACAGGTTATGTTTTCACTATGTCTCTGCAGCTTGCTTTGTGGCTGCCTGCTTAGGAATTGAAGCACTTGGGTTGGAGCTCTGGCTTTGCTGTGTATTTTTGTAGTGCTTAACATTGTGATATCCTGGACCATGAATAGGAGTTCTTGTTATTGTGGTGATAAAAATAATAGAGTAAGTGAAATACCCATTAAAACTATGAATAACTTAACAAACAGTAGATGGGTAATGGATAAACGGTACCTAAGTAGAGGACACAACTGGTATTAGCTCTTGCAGTGGTGATGCTGACTTTATCTGTAGTGACTGATACGAACATTCTTCTCACATAGTGTCCTTTTAGCACAGAAGAAAGTGGGACCATATGGCATCTCTAAAACAGTAAGTATAAAATGAGAGATAAGTCATAATCTGAATAAGATCCAAATTTCAACCACCCCAAGAGTCAGTGAGCTTATGATACTGTCATTTCAGGCTGAATACACCTTTGGATGTATGTTTTACCATCCTGATTGCATCCTGAGGACAATCTGAAGTTGACAGTATTGATTGGAGATGGATTTGCAGTAGTACTTTTAAGAACAGGTTTTGGATGTGGTAGTTGAATTCTCTGCAGATCTGTTAAGTACTTTCCAGGCAGAGTAATTCTGTTACTGACGAACAGTGACCAAAAGTCCCATGGTCATTTGTCAAAATTATGGCTGTTTCTGTGTTACCAATAAATAAAATACAATGCTCCTTTAGATTTCCTTGCCCTGGGCAAGATACAATATTTCAGACAGCTAATACAGTTGTCTTAGGTAAATCAGAAGTAAACAAAACTGGTAGATCAACTTCATAAACACTGTGGTTAAGTGTTGGATTAGTACTGCAAAAACTGAGTGGATTACATGTCATGTTAAACAATTTCTGTAAGTTAAACTTTTTATTTGTTGGTTTAGGATGCTTCTTGAGCTCTCCCAGCAGTTTTAATTCTTGGAAAAGTACCACTAGCATTTGGGCACAGTGTGTGTATACATGAGCTGAGAGATTTTAAAATGGTGGGGAATGCTTTCATCTTGCAGCTTCTACCTTGGTTAATGCTGTGGGGAGCAGCTCCGGGTAAAAAAGTTGTGAGGCTGTTGTTGCAGTTATCAGCTTTTGTCAAGACTGAGAATACATACTCCTCTTACTTTGTAGAAAATAGCCTTTATATATCAGGTATATAACCTGTAGCAACTTACGAAAAAGACTGGTCAGACTGAAATTGTTTCTGGTCACAAACATTCTACAGTGAATTTTGTGGAAGTAATTCATATCTTACAACAGGAAGAAATGACTTGGTACACCAGCACCAGGGAGAAGAGCAGTCAGTGGTTTTCAGGGTGGGTTGGATCTAAACCATACTTTCAAGTCTGCTGCAAGTTGAAAGCCAAAGCTGATTTTGAAAACAAAAAGATGACAGTGATTGGTACAAAAGAGAAATGGTACTTAGTCTTTATTTCCACTGATGATGGTTCCAAATTCCTGAACAGCTGGTGACTTCTGTTAAAATGATCTTCTAATATGTGTTTAAGGTTGTGAATCCTCCAAGTTAGTGTCTGTAACTGAAGTAAGAATTTGCATGTCACCCTTTTAGTGTTCTTATTCAGTTTCTCAAGCTATTTGGGGAAGAACTTAATATAGAATAGGATATAGACATCTGTAGAAACCTTGCCTTTTTTAAAGTTAAACAAGTCCTCTTACACATCATCTGTTTTAAGTGAGGCTCTGAATGTTATTTCTAACTGAGGATTTGAGGGGTATTGCAACTCACAAGATTCTATATGTAATTCTAAAATAAATGTTAAAAGCTCAGAGAAACTACAGCTTCCAAAGTTGTCTTCTGCTTTCTACTGCTTCCCAGAACATATCTGGAACACCTCACTTGCTCTTCAAATCAAGCATTATATGTCCTCTGTACACTGCTAAATAGAAGTCAACTATTATCAAGCAGATCTGCTGTAATCCAAAGCACATAGGAAGCTGATGCTTTAGCTGGCTGTACTGCCCATATTCTGCCCCAGCATCCTCGAGACGAGCGTGACTGTGTGTGTTGTTAGGGGGCTGCTGTAGAGCACACTGCAAATAAAGATAATACCCCACCCCATTCTACTCAAGTTTTCCTGACTCATGCGAGTGCCTTCCACATAACTCCTGTAAAGTCTTTGATGTTTATCACTAGGATGTTTCTTTTAAATTTATGTTCGGTCAGACAGAGGTCAAAGTGCCCTGTCTGAAAACCTGGTTACACACCTCTGGCAGTTCAATATAAGGGCATTGTCATGTGACGGTTTGCTCTTGCAGCATTGTGTGGTAGGCCAGATAAGACTGAAATGCATACTTGTTTTGTCACATGGATTAACTCCTGTGCACAATAGTTCTGAGTAGATGTGTCGTTCTTCCCTATTATAGGGGTTATTCATATGTTTTGCTTACTGGCAGTCAGGATATTATTAAGGACAGTAATGAATGTGACTACAGGCAGGACCACTGCTTCAGTGCCTCATAAAACTGAGTAGCTGACATGAGATTGCTCTAGACTTCCAACACCATAAGTTCTCCAAATAATGTTTTCTCAGTTTAGAATGAATGAATGAATATTCTCCTATCTGGCTTAAATACCTGATGAGATTTTGTATGACAAATATGGTGTAGTTCTAGGAACACACCTAGAAATATCACTGCATCTGTAACATGGTGATTGAAGGGAATTACGTTTCACATCTTAATTGGAGAGAAGTCCAGTGCTTAAAATGTGTGCCAGTATCTCCTGAAAGGTTATTATCAAAACTGTGTAAAATCTTGCAACAAAGAAATTGGAGGAGACAGTTGCTGGTCAAAATGCCTGGTTTACATTGCCTTCCTGTAGAAGAGTAGTTTAAATGAAAATGTTGTTTGTGTTTATTGGGGAAAATTTGAGCAGATGGACTAGTTCGTTGTTTTACTGCTATGTATCCTAAAAAAAAGAATGAAGCTAACTGTGTGACAACTCTCATCATCCAGCAGGTTGCAAAGTACCGAGCACAGGGCTGCCAAACTCAATGTCTGCGCATACAACACTGCATAAGAGGTGATAGTTCACTTTGAACTTTCCGTGCTTTCTGTGAAGGTTCAGGTTTTTTGATCATCACTAGAAGCAAGATCACAGATTAGGTGGTTGATGGCCTAGGTTATCCTGTTTCTGTGGGCATGAGGGTCATGAAGAAATACTACTTAGTCAAGAAAGCCAGAAATTGTCACTGCTTTAAAGGTCAGATTTTGGTATGCATCTGGTTTTGTTTGATTTCTTAGTATCCATGCTGTCTTCAGTATGCAGTTTGGATACTGGAAGTTAGGTGATGCAAGGCAGCAAGTTTTAATTTCTTATGTTTTTTGCTTCTTTTTAAAACACAGAACAGGCATATTTCAAGTCTAGATTCCCTTTCCTAGGTTGTTTGCTGGGACTGAATGGAACATTACTACATACCACCAGAGGATTTCACATTAAACAACATTCATTTTCAAACTCTTCACACAGAATTGTTTAGGTTGGGAAGGACTGCTCAAGATCATCTAGTCTAACCCAAACTTACTGCATCATCCAGACATTAAGCTATAAATAGACTGATGTGGGCCAAGGCTGCTATCAGTCAGTGCTGCATGCTTTTCTGTTACCCAGCCTTTACACCAGGCTTTTCAACAGGCACACAGTAAAAGAAACTGTAACTGTAATCATCATAAGAGTTTTTGGAAATCAATTTTTGAGGTGAGTCACAGCTATTTGAGTAGTCTTATTTGTTGTACTTTCCCAAATTTACTTAGATTGATTTAAAAAAAAAAAAAGGCAGTTTTGCACAGGGAATTTATGTTCACAAGGCCAGTTTTTCCTGCTAAATTGTGAGAGCATATCAGAGTTTACATGTGCAAAACCCCCTCGTGTTTCAGTTCTGGGTTCTTTGTTCTGTCAAAGAGCCTCAGTTTATTTCTGCTTTATTAAATACCTTCCTCATACCGTACTGGTCCAAAACATGTTTCAGTGTAGTAACTTGGATATAAGTTTCATATTAATATTGATGTTTCCAGCACCCATTTCTCTGTGCAGACTCCTTGCTTGTGGATTTAAAAGTCTCAGTATCAGTCCTGGGAAACTGTAGTCTGCCCAGTTGAGTATATGCATCATTTTCTGCAGAGTAGTGATGTTTTAGGCACTTCACTGTTGGCTTATATGCAGACTTAGGCAAGGTCTGTGGCCATCAGGTTACAGATCTTTGGAATTGAAGCCTTCTACTGGAGAGGATTTTTTGGTCTGCCATTTGCTGTAAATGTCTTTGTAGTAGTGTTATTTGTCATCCGTATCACTGGTCAGCTACCTGACAGCTGACACAAAGGAGGACCTGGTAATAAAAATGGCAGGGGAAAGAAGAGGCTGTTCCTTTTGGCCATGCTGTGGTCTAACCAGTTTAGGCCAGCTTAGAAACTATACCCGAAGGAAAACTCTTGCAGTCCAAGAAGCTGCTTCTGTGGAAATGAAGGCAAAAGTACATGGATGTTACTTAAAGTAACAGTGCTCTCTCCCCCTCCCTGACTAGCGAATCTGTCACTAGTGAAAGATATGGGCTTTTGTTTTGAGCTGTAAACTTCCTTCTCCAGTACCTTTCAGTAGGTGGGCAAAGTTGATACAGTGTGCAGTATTTCAGCCCTTGTGTTTAGGCCAACTGGAACTATCTGCCGGAGATTTGCTCCTTTATTGCAGACAGATTGCAGGCATGATTCGTGGGCAGTTGGGAAAGAATAACTTAAAAGAATATTTGGTTTACATGTGAAGAGTGATTATTCACCAGCTGGACTGGCGACTCCATCTGCAATGTTGTTAGCAGTCAGTACAGGCAATGTAATTGCAATAAAGTATGTAAAGGAAAGAAAATCTGCATTGTAGTCAGGCAGCTTGTGTTACAGCTGATGTTCACAGATTATCTGCAGATACTGTGTGCCGGTCGTCAATCGCTTCCAGTGATAGTTTATGTTTAATATCAAAAGCAGTGGTTTCCACCACAAGAACACGGTGAACTCTCAAACTTATTTACAGGACACAAAAAGAAACGAATGTGGCTTCTTCTCTTAATGGTGGTTCTTGGCACTGGTTGCAAAGTGCTGCCAATTTCCAGACCATGGTTTGGGAATCAGCATTACAGAGAGTGATTGGAAAAATGGTAGAGAGATAGTGAGCCCAAGTCTGTAGTATGGAAAAAAGAAAACAAATACAGTCCTTGGGGCATTTAACCTAGAGAGGGATTATGTGTCCTTGAAGATCGTAGGTGTTATGAGATGGCCAGATGCATCAGACCCCAGCTGCTCTGCTGACCTGGGTGCTGCCCCCATCTTGGCAAAGTTGACAGCTATAAGACTATACTACATCATTAGCAACTTCCCTGTATGCAAGTGAGCAGATCTGTTTCCTCAAGCCCCAGGAGAGCTCTGAAATACCCACTGCATTTGTTCTGTTTTGGAGTGAAGTTGAATCCTTTGGCAGGAACCCAGTGGAAGTGTCAAAGATGGTCACCTCCTATATTGCCATTGGTGAATGCTCCTGGGAGCTTTTTTTCTGCAGGATGTGATTTCAGGATCTGATACAAGAAGCTTTTTCCTCCCTCTTGCCCTGCTGCTTCTCTCTCAGCCTCTTCTAGGGAATGCCTGGCGCTTTGCAGGATGGCTTGACTTTGTACCTCAAACCTTCCTACTCCTAGTTACGTACTTTCAAAAAGGTGGTTGAGAAGGAAAGAGGGTGAGCAAAATTACACGTGTTCATATGTACCTTTTGTAGAGCTGGCCTTAGGCTAAGACAAAGGGCTTGATAGGTTTGAAACTTTGTGGATGCCTCCTGGATTCCTTTCCCACTGTGTCATTTCCTTTCAGCAGCTTGTGGTCCTTCATGCTCACTTGGGTGTGTTCACAGGCAACCAGACCTGTATTGTGAAAGAGAAATTAGACACTTAACCTTGGCAATAATTAACTCCTATAGCCTCATTCACTACCTCTGTCATGTGTTTATTGTCCTTTGTTTGCTCACTTCTAAGGAAATTATTTTTGGCATTTTATCAGATGTTTGTGAGTCTGAGCAAGTGAAGAATAAACTGTGAGGCTCAGGTGCAGAGGAAAGGTTTCTTTTTCTTTCTTTCCTTGGCAATTCACCTGTATAAACATGTAGCGGGGATGGGTGGAACTCTTCAGTAATGACAGCAGTTGGAAACATAATAAGCAGGTTTCATGTAGTGTTTCTTGCTAAGAGCCTCCCTGAGAAACCCCTAATCGTGTTTTCCAGACCGATAACCTTCTTGTCCTCGGCAGAGTAAGGAGGATTGGGTGAATTGCTCTGCTTTTTGTGTAAACTGTTCTGAGCCCTGCAAAAAGCTAACTTGAATCTCCCCTTGCCAGTGCTGACATGTCAGGGCAGATAACGACAAGACGAGGAGCCTGGCTATTTAACTACTGTACTCCCTGACAGAAGATCGTGAAAGCCATCACCTTCAGTGTGCAAATGCTCTCAATTATTTTAATCCTTGTTAAAAAGAATGCCTTTTCTAAGGTGACTTTTTAACTGAGGCCTTCTGCTTTGTATGTCCATGCTGTGGACACAGTGTTTCGCAGAACATTCATGTTCTGTTGCTTGCTAGCTAATAAAAAGGAGCACTTCACAGCTGTTGAAGGGTACTTACTTAAATGTGTGGGAGTGAAGCTTAATCTTTCTGATTTTAAAATTAAAATATTTATTTTTAAGTGGACTGTCCTACCTGTCTGGGTCTTTTGAGTACACAAGAATACTTTTTTGTGTATTTTGCCTTGAGAACTGTAGGAGAAGCCAGACTTGGGTCTGTGTTGAGGCATTCCGAATTGACTTTCCTATACAATCAAGTTTTCCTTATCTACTGCCGCATGTGCAGCGTTGAGTTGCTTCTCTGTTATTTTCCATAAAAACATTTCAAGAGAACTCAGATGGCACTTAGGCTGCAGTTTCACAGAGCAAAGTGAGCCTGTGTACTAGTTCTTTCACCCAGCGCTTTACTTCTTTGATGTTCTTTACTCTATTTACTCTGTTTTGTTGACAGCTGACTGAACATGAGCCAGCAATGTGCCCAGGTGGCCAAGAAGGCCAATGGCATCTTGGCTTGTATCAGAAACGGCATGACCAGCGTGTCCAGGGAGGTTATTCTCCCTCTGCACTCAGCACTGGTGAGACCGCACCTCGAATCCTGTGTTCACTTCTGGGCCCCTCACCACAAGAAGGATGTTGAGGCTCTGGAGAGAGTCCAGAGAAGAGCAACAAAGCTGGTGAAGGGGCTGGAGAACAGGCCTTATGAGGAACAGCTGAGAGAGCTGGGGTTGTTTAGCCTGGAGAAGAGGAGGCTGAGGGGAGACTTCATTGCTCTCTACAACTACCTGAAAGGAGGTTGTAGAGAGGAGGGAGCTGGCCTCTTCTCCCAAGTGACAGGGGACAGGACAAGAGGAAATGGCCTCAAGCTCCGCCAGGGCAGATTCAGGCTGGATATTAGGAAAAAATTTTTCACGGAGAGGGTCATTGGGCACTGGAACAGGCTGCCCAGGGATGTGGTTGATTCACCTTCCCTGGAGGTGTTTAAGGCAGGGGTGGACGAGGTGCTACAGGGCATGGTTTAGTGTTTGATAGGAATGGTTGGACTTGATGATCTGGTGGGTCTCTTCCAACCTAGTTATTCTATGATTCTATGATTCTATTTTCTGTGTTCACTGTACCCAGCAAATAATGATAACAATAAATCCTTGGACAGTTTTCTCATTTTCTCTCTTTGCACTGGTTTCAGTGCTTGTCTGGTCTTATGCTGAACCATTATATGCATTTAACGCAGGAGAAGGTCTATGCAACAAAACAAGTGGTTAACTTTCTGTAGGGTTGGCATGCTGATATGTCTTGGTGCAGGGTTCAGTGAACAGAGAAGTTAACATGAGCAAGTGGAAACACTTGAGTGGGGATCATGGGATGATGTCCAGCATTTATAGTACCCTGGAAGTTGAAAATTATTCTCATTGTGCTTGTTGATGCTGCTATCGAAGATTTTATTTTGAGATTTCATTTTCCTGTGTGAAGTGAATGGACTTACTGAAACTGCACATCAGCAGTTCTGTCCTGCTTTGAAATGCCTGTTACTCCAGAGGGTATCTTAGTGATGCCAGGCATGATACTAATTTGATTTCAGTATTGCTGACATTTTTCAGACACTTGGAGAATTTGGATGACTTGTAGAAGTAACCTTCAAGATGAATAAATCTACCTAACTTATTCTACTGAAGAAGAGATAATATTGATGTGATTTTAATCCACCTAGTTATCTTTTTTGTCTCTGTACTTGTCTTAGTATTACTTCGCACTTGTGTCTCCTCTCTTGTTAGTGTATACTGTTTGTTTAGGTTTATGTTTTCTGTGATTTTTTTTCCTTGTTGACATTTTCACAGGAAAAGTGATTTTTGAGTTTGTTTTTTGTTACAGAAGACAGATTTTTTTTTTTCAAAATTTGTTGTCTTCCTTTATCCTCATTCTGTACCTCTGAAGAGAAAATGCTGCTTTTAACAGGAATGTAAATTTGAGTGAAATGAGGAAGGACTTGCCAGAAAGGCTTTCTGGTTTTGTAGTAACTACACTAGCTGGTCTAATGATACCAGAGTTGCTGCTTTCTACAAACATTTGTTGCTTAAAGTAGTGGTGAAAGGTGTATGCTTGCTTTTATTCATGCATTTGATTTAACGGGTGCTTAGAGGTGAATATAGCTTTTGATTCAGGGTTTAAAAATAAATCAAAAAAAGCAAACTGCCTCAAAATGCAATCGAACTTTGAACTTGAATCTACTGACTTTGTATCTATTTAAACTTCTTGCTAAACTGCAGTCATGAGATGTACCTATAGGTGGTTCCGGTATTTGTTCTGGAGCCAATTAAAAAGGTGTATATTAGCTCTCTTCTCTGTGCTGTGCTTCACAACCCCATCAGTGCTAGCCTAAGGGTTTATGGTGTCATGCAGTGAAATAGTTTACTGAAATGATCCAGGCTAAAAATAACCTGAAAAAATGTGGCATGAGATGATAATGAGTAACTGAAGGTAAGCAAGGCTGGTACTTTCTAAAGCCTGCTTTGCTGCTGAAATAGAAGCACCATGTAACTGCCCCCACAGTGATTGTTCCCACCCTCTCAAAGGTCACTTCTCCCCTTCTCCGTTCAGTTGGGTTGGTACGACTCTTTTGGGGGCCACTTGTGAACTGGTTCAAGAAACATAAAAGAATTAACACTGTATGAAAAGGCAAAATGGTGGGGTTAGGTTAACTTTTTGACCAGTTCCTCAGCTTGACATGAGATGCTGCAGAAATAGTACTGATGTGAGCTGCTCAGGTTGTCAGTGCTGCACAGGGAAATATCTGTGGGAGCACTGCCTGAGCTGGCAGGGGTGTTTGATAAATAAGAAGGTCCTAAATTGCTGAAAGCATATGTTAACTTTCAATTATTAAAAGTATACATGTAAAAATGGCATATTTGACTATATTTCTGCTATTTACTACATATAATACATTAAAGAAGATTTTCTGGAAGTGAAAATGCTGTACACTCACCTTTACTTAAGAGTATGAAGTCTAGCAAAAGCTCTTTGTTGAAGAATGTTTAAGCATGATGCAAACCACCAGCAAACCACCTCTTAATGTGTTATGTGCAGCTCAGGCTGTTTCACACCCCATTCAATATGGACACTCACTTGACTTCAGACTTCATGGGTACTGCACAGTAGTTACACGTCAGAAATGAAAAGATGGCCAATACACGTGTAGTAAAGAGTCCAGTTTCTATTGTTAGGGTGGAAACCCAAATTTTTTTAGTTGAAACTCCTCTTTCACATCTGAAAAGTAATGATTTCTAGTTATTTTTTTTCAGTTAAAAATCATTTTTCCTTAAGTGCTGCACTTAGCAAAAGTAGCATTTCCCATGAAAGTGGAAACTCTCCAGGGCTGAGTGTGCATTGCCTGCTGCATTTTCTCAGAGTTTAATGTGTTCGTAGCATTCTGAATTTCTGCCCCAAGCTGCACGGCACTGTTTGTGACTTTCACTAAGCAGTGCATCAGCTTCAGCTTTGTTTCATGACTGTTTCTGTAGATTTATGTTGGTTTAAAATAATAAAGCTTGACTCAACATATACTCTGAATGTTATTAACGGTTTGTCTGTAGGCCATTACATCATGAAGAAACCAAAGTATGCTTTAAGAGTACCTACTTTTTTGTCTTGGGGTTGCTGACATACAAAATACAGCTGTTAAGCACTGCATGTAACATTTGCTAGCAGTACCGGATAAAAACAAGCAGTACAGGAGAAATGCAATATTAAAGAAAGCTTCATTTTTCCTTTTTAATAGAACAAGAGCTATTTGCATCTCTAAATACAGTTTTTAGTAAACGTTAATAGTATTAGAATGAGATAAAGGTGTGCATCACAATTTTGTGAAGTGCTCATAACCTGCCAGTGTTGCTGTTTTTTAATATTTTCCATGCAATAATTATTAACATTTTGTATGTGTCTGATTCTTGAGTCAGTGTATGTCACCAAATACCTATACTTTATACTTCATTTATATGTTCTGGGGTGCAGTATCCAGTTGATGCATGTAGGATGCATAAAGTGGAAATGTTGATTTTATAGTAATTACAAATGTTGCTTTTTCCATTTGCTTTTCGCTTTTGCGACAGTTCCTTCTGCATCTAGGTTAGATAAGCACATAGTGGGATGGGGAATGTAGGAGCTTCTTTTGCAGTTGCTATCTTGCGTGCCTCTTCATGAGTAAATCTAGAAACCATAACTGCTTTTATCCAGATTAATTTTTAGACACATCTGTGAATAAGTAAATGGAAATTTGTGTCCTTTAATTGAAGTAGTAATTAAAAATACTTTAAGCCACCAGAGCATTTTTGAGAGGACCTTTGTTATTATTATTCCAGGTCCAACTGAATCAGCTGTGCTGTGCATTTGTCCCTTCTAGAGGTAGGTTTATTAAGGTTAGAAATCAATTTCTTTTCTACTACACCAAATGAATTGCTGCGTTCTGCTTGCCAGGGGCACAGCTTCAAAACAAAGCCAAAACAACCCACAGGGAGATAAAGTATTTTAATCCTAAGTCGTCACGTCTGGCCGAGGAGTGACCTCAACCTTCTCCTGCTCTGAATCATTTGTTGAGATGCCCACGTGCTCTAAATAGACCAAGGCAGATTTCAGTGCTGGAAACTGTTTGTCTTTTCACATGTCGTGGATGGCTGAATGATTACAACCTTGACATTGTTAGAAAGGGCGCAGCTACACCCTGTTACTGTAGGTGTAGTAGCAGATTAACCACTCTTACTGCTTTCATGTGTGTAATCTTTCTAATCTTGATCAGGTGGCCATGTTGCTTTCCTCTTGAGGCACGTAGGCAGAGGTTGGCCGTGTTTTTAATCCTGAAACTGTTTTTACAGTGGTAAGTGCACACATAAAAAAAAAAAAAAAAATTCAAGGAGTTAAGTATTGCATACAGTGTTATGTTGAGGAGGTTAGGCTGCATTTGTGCAATAACCTTCAAACAGTATTTTTGAATTAAAGAAAGTTATTAAAGTGATCCCTCAAGAAATGTCTGGGAGCAGTGCTTTTCATACTTACCCATATTCTGTGAACTCAAATTAACGTAAGCCATGAAGTAGTCAGTCTGACAAAACCAGCACGCAGTTTCTGGCAGTAGTTAATATGTCAGAGGGAGAAGAGATACTCAAAGCAAAGAAATTCTTTCCTGGCTGCTGTATTCTTGCATTTATGATCAAAACCATAAGTTGAACAGTTAACAAAACTTACTGGTGAAAAAGCTGTTAACGCCTTTCCTTACTGTAGCCCATTAGGATATGAATGAGAACTTGCTTTCTTTTTGAAGCTAAAGGAAAGCTGGTCTCTGTGAATTGCAGTAATTCTAGTTGACTGTTTCGACTTTGTGTAGTATGTATATTTGGGGTTTTACTGGTTTTGTTTTCTGTTCTGGCAGCAAAAGAGAAAAATTCATTTGTACCTTCTTAGCAGCTTTCAGCTTTTCATCATCTTCTAGAAGTTTATGATACTCTTGACTTATATTTCCTTATCACTGAAAGGGAAGAAAAGTTACTTGAACAGCTTTATTTTCTTTAGATAGCTCTCCTGAGCTTATGGTTTCTTGTAATGGGACTGTCCTGACTGTTCCTTACTTTTCCTCACTTAGTACTTCCACGCACTTTGTGACTTCAGTCCAAAATATGTTCAGCAGCTCTAAAGATATAGTCTAGCCAGCAGTGCTAAGGTCTGGTGAAGGCGTATGTTCTAGTATAACATGACTATATTAACTGAATATCTCTATACCATGTTAACCCTTGCACCCTTAGCAAGTTTGCGGACGACACTAAGCTGGGCAGAAGTGTCGATCTGCTGGAGGGTAGGGAGGCTCTGCAAAGGGATCTGGACAGGCTGGACTGCTGGGCTGAGACCAATGGGATGAGGTTTAACAAGGCCAAATGCCGGGTCCTGCACTTGGGGCACAACAACCCTATGCAGTGCTACAGACTAGGAGAAGTCTGTCTAGAAAGCTGCCTGGAGGAGAGGGACCTGGGTGTGTTGGTTGACAACCGACTGAATATGAGCCAGCAGTGTGCCCAGGTGGCCAAGAAGGCCAATGGCATCTTGGCTTGTATCAGAAACGGCGTGACCAGCAGGTCCAGGGAGGTTATCCTCCCTCTGTACTCGGCCCTGGTGAGACCGCTCCTCGAATCCTGTGTTCAGTTCTGGGCCCCTCACCACAAGAAGGATGTTGAGGCTCTGGAGTGTGTCCAGAGAAGAGCAACAAAGCTGGTGAAGGGGCTGGAGAACAGGCCTTATGAGGAGTGGCTGAGAGAGCTGGGGTTGTTTAGCCTGGAGAAGAGGAGGCTGAGGGGAGACCTCATTGCTCTCTACAACTACCTGAAAGGAGGTTGTAAAGAGGAGGGTGCTGGCCTCTTCTTCCAAGTGACAGGGGACAGGACAAGAGGGAATGGCCTCAAGCTCCGCCAGGGGAGGTTTAGGCTAGACGTTAGGAAAAAATTCTTTACAGAAAGGGTCATTGGGCACTGGAACAGGCTGCCCAGGGAGGTGGTTGAGTCACGTTCCCTGGAGGTGTTTAAGGCACGGGTGGATGAGGTGCTGAGGGATATGGTTTAGTGTTTGATAGGAACGGTTGGACTTGATGATCCGGTGGGTCTCTTCCAACCTGGTTATTCTGTGATTCTGTGATTCTGTGATTCTGTAATAAAACTATAGTTATACTGTGCATGTAGTTAAGATGAATGAACAATAAGTCTTCAATTCAGAAAATATCACTGAGATCAAATAAAGTAGCGGTTGACATTGGAGCTGCATCCATAAGCTGCTTCTGTCGTGTGGAACAGCTACCTTATTATGCTCTTGTACTTTAGATAGGTCCTTGTCCTTTTTTATCCGTGTGATATCAGTGCATTAAATGATATTCATGTCAGTAATCTATTAAAATGCTGTCACTAACACCTGTTTCATGTGACTCATTCTCTTCCATATGTCATGCACAAAAATGTGTTTTCCAGTGTATTTTTTTTTCTAATAGGCATAATCTATTTGGAAGTAATGTAATAGCAGTGTTTTAGCTGATGTCTGGGAGATACTCCTTATGCACATTTAAGTGTAAGACATTCCTTAGCCTGAAATTGTAGAAGAAATTTCTGTGAGAGCTGTAACCATACTGTGGCTGTCATGTCTCATATCCCTGTCCCTTCTGCAATAAAATGGAGAGTAAGGAAAAATGAGAGAGAAATAGGGGCACATCAGGATAGAAGGTATCAGTGTATATGCAGACTTTTTTGCCCAGTGGCGCCCGAGAGACCATAGGGCTGGCCAGCCAAATGGCTGTGGTACAGTGCTGGCACAGAAGCTCCTGATGCCCTCTGACACAGTCTGGTAAAGTATTTCAAGTGTGGAGTGGGTGTTTCTGGGAATGAAATCTGCATTAAAGTGCAGTAATGTGGATTCTAAGAAGTTTTCATTGAGTGTTCCTAAAGCAAATCAAACATGGCATTCCGTGTCAGAGACAGAAGCTTTATTTGTATAAATAAAAGATCTGGCTTTGTCTTGTGGTTTTTTTGGAAGGTAATCATTATGATTAACATTTAAGAACATTGTACGGTACACTTAGTCTGTTAAATAAGAGAGCACTGGGAACAGAGGGGCTGGAGCAGGCCAATAGGTAGAATTCTGTCTGTTTTCCTTCTCAAATAGCAGATCTCTCTAATGCCGTCCATGTGTTCAGCATTGCTTGCCCTAGGGTGGTAGAGTTTTTATATTGGAGGAGGTTATAATTTGCAAATAGCAACTCTTTTGCAATTCAGTGCTAAGATGTGCACGTAGAGGTAGCTAGAAAGGACTCCTTACACAAGGAACTGAAACCTCTGTTGCTTTGGGGTGTTACTATTTTGTTTGCTTTCAGTGCTCTGATTCACTCCATGACACAAGCACCCTCTTTGTATAGACAGTGCATGAATGGAGATGTAAATGGGACCAAAAGCAGCTGTTTGTGTTACAGAGGGGAATGGTACAACATTTTAGGCTATTTATTATATTATTTATAGGCTAATAATACAATATTTATAGGCTATTAATTTATTACTGAAGTTATTTGAAATTGTTGCATAAGACAGAAGTTGAAGTAAAAAACAATAAAGTCTAGGTTTATCTAAAGGACTGGTCTTAACCCTGCTGCAAACCTGCACAATTAAATAATGTTCATAGGAGATGAATTGTTTCTTCCTCACCTATTATAGAAATTTTCAGTTTATTTGGAGGGTGATTCAGTCCCTTCCGTAGTCCCATATTCAAGTGTTAAATCTATGTGTGGGTGTTCTCTATAAGATGACGAGTAGAAGAACTCTTCAGCATGCAGAATACTCCTTAGGACTGTGCAATTGAGTCTCTTGGTGTTGTAAAAGAGATCACAGACTTCTGCCTGTAAATGTTAGCAATGGATGAGAATGTCTATCAGGTAAATGGATTTGATGTCTTCGCTTGTCCTGTGCTAACTGGCCTGTATGGAAATACACAGGGCGGGTGGAATTTTGATTTCTTCCTTGTTGTCTGTAATGCTCCTTCAGCTTGTTTAGTGAACATATGTGCCAGAGCAAACCTCTTCAGCTAGAAAGATGCTAATGATGATATGGAAAATAAATGAGTAAAATTTTAACTGATATGTGCAGTTACAACATGCATGGGATGTGGGAGGACGTGTACAACCTTAAGAAAACAATGAAGTCAGACTGTATTCTCTTTCATGAATAAATATATTAGGGTTCAAGTGGAAAATTGTTTCAGTACTAGTGTGATGTCAGAGAAGTGACTCCATGTAGAATTTACAACCTGGTAGTATTTAGAAAGGCCACTTGACCCATTTGTAAACTGAGTAGGCAGTTATGTTAGGCAGGAATCACCAAGTTAAAGAACAGCCATGGAGCTTCCTCATGTCACTTATCCACTTGGTTTTCCAGTAGAAACAGCAGTTTTAAGGTACAGCTAGATTCAAGAGGGGAGGAATTAGTCATCTTTCCCAAGAAGTAGCTTTTAAATTCTGAGAAGCGGACCTACTTTACTTAAAGATGTGAAGAGAGGGTTTATTATAGTTTTATGCATTTAATGTAACTGCCCAGTATAAAGTTACTTTTAAGGGGTTGTTTGGAAAGCTGGTTAGCAGTGCAGCATATAATTTTTTTTTAAATCCTCTTCCTACGTGCTCTGATTTCCATGACACTATTCTTTAGGGACAGCAAATTTGTTACAGAAGGCTGAATTGTTTCCTTTCGCAAAACCTTACAGGCTCTGAATCTCCCACTGGCTGCTGTCCAGAAAGAAAGATTTGTGGGTTCTGCCCAGTGTCTGCAAATGTGTGATGATATTTATATCCATTGAGTTGTTTTCAATGTAGCTAGATCTGGTAAAACACTTGTGGCTTTACCACAAGTAGAAGACTTGTGGTAAAGACTGAGAACTTTGAAATCAAATTCTGTGCTTGCAGACATGTTCTGAGTCCTATCGCATCCCTGGTTACTGGGTGGAAAGGAGGATCATCCTAGTTATACATCTGCCCTCTCAGAGGCGGGGAAAGTCAGCAAACCTTTAAAGAAAGAAGTAAAACTTCTTTATTTAAAACTTCTTTATTTAAACTACTGTTTAAGTGTGGACAAAAAGCAGAATATTGGCTCAACTGGGACTTCAGACGTGATTCACAATACATTTTATTGGTAGACTCCTTAAAACCTAGTTCATTCTGCAGAGTTGTACATTTGTGTTGACTTTGAAGTGTTTCACAGAAGGGACTTAGAGAAAGCTGCCCTTTTCTTACATTTCTCTAAACTGGTGACAACAGAGAGAGGGACAGACATTTCACTTCCACACTTCCATGTGCACTTTCATGTCTTCTTTCTTTTTTCCTCTGTAAGAAGGAAAAAAGGCCAGTGACAAAACCTCCTTTTCAGGGAAGCGTTTTCCAGCATGAAAACAATGCCCAGTGTGATGCTTTTGTAGAACAATTTTGCTTAAATTGACAATGATTCACTCGATCTTCATCTGAGATGTCTTCCAAGTTATTTACCACTTCCTCCAGATATGTTTTAATAAAATTAATAAAACAGTTCTCTCAGATTTTTCCATATGGTGTTCCTTTTTCTTTTTCCTCCTTTTTTTGGCAGGGGAGTGTGTGTGTGGGGGGGGTGTGAGGTGTGTCTGTTTGCCACCTTTGAGCTTGAAAACCCACAGTCTAATCTGTAGATTAGGATACTGTGCAGGTTTGGCTCTGTTCCAAGATTTGCTTAATGTTTTATGTATGGTCTTAAGTAATGAGAGTGGTCATTCTGCCCGCAGGCTGCCTAATTTCTGAAACAAGACACACAGCTACCTTAGTATCTCCTGATTTCCATTTTTATTTTAAATCAGTAAAGACCATCCTTAGAAAGACGTTTGTACATGGAAATAATTTTCTTTGAACGTTCTCTTCTAACTTACACTTTGCAAATAGCTTTATGGCATTAGATCTAGAAATAATTTGTATTGGATAATGCATACATAGCATAGAAAGTTTTGGCTTAGTTCTGTACATGTGACTGTAACTGGCAGAAGATCCAAGTACCAGTGAAAGGATGTGGTAAATTTTCCTTGGAGCTAGAAAAGGTTCCCATATTTGGAACTTTTAAAACCATTCTAGGTTGATATACTGCAGAGAAGACAGTGCTTTATTAGTAGGAAATCAGGCTGGGTATTCCTGCAGGCTCTCTGTGTACAGCTGATGAAGTTGTAAATGATAGTTATTTTAATTTGCCAATGTTTTCCTTGTTTTGCTGGATGTGGCCTGCAGCATGTCTGAAGCCCTCAGTCTCATGCCAGTGAAAACGGCCATCGACATTTCCTTGTTTAGTTTCTCATATTAAGTGCAGAGCAAAATTTCAAGGGTGTAGCTAAGAAAATATTGAGGGTTGTTGGGGTTGTGGTTTTTTTTTTCTTGTGTGTGTGTTGGGGAGGGGGAAGGCTCGAGGTGAAAACTTGCAGGCATTTGCCCAGTAGGGTGGAGTGGAAGTTATCTTGATTGTGTAACCCAGTCTTTGGCTCTGTAGCCCTGAGAACTCTTGAGCAATAGATGACTGCCGTTTGCCGTTGGCTAGATAATGTTGTTGTTTCTAGGCTATGGATTGTAGACTGACTTTCACACAAGCCAATGGTATGGGGTTTTCCCACACTTTCAACATTACTGGTTTTCTAGCAGTATGACATGTCTTGTGTACAGAAGTTAAATTTCAACTGAAATGCCTTCTGCTCAGGTCAGCTGTCAGTGGGGCAAAGCTGTGCTCCTTGCCCCGGTCAGCAGCGTCAGCAGCAGTGTACAACAGAATCATTTTGAAATACTACGCTGTGGAGTTCTGGCACTTACTTTAATTTAGCTGCAGATTTGTAACTTGCTCCTCTCCAGCTTGAGTTTCTGGAATGTTCTCCTGCAGCAGTTGTGGCTGAGGTGGCATCTAGGAACCAGGGGAACTGAGAGCCTGACCTAGGCTGCAGAAAGCCTATCAGTGGATCTGGGTCAGATCCATGAAAACGATCAAGCATATGGGTGCAGATGGACATAATTGCGCTTACATCGGGGTGATATCTGAAATATAAGGATATTGGTGTTTTAACACCCTTCATCTGAGAGTATGCTGAGGGGCCAGCTCCCTAGGTTTGTGTGTACAGATGTGGTGCTTGCAGTGAGGTGTTTGGAGCCTGTGGTTTTGTTTGACTGAAGCTGGAGAGGTTTTTCTTCCATTTGCAGTCCCACACCCTTAGAAAAAGCAGATGCAGGTCTTGAGGCTTTGATGATGTAGAAATTGATTTAATCCAATTAAATCTCCTAGGAAGTTTATCCTGTGGTTAAAGCTGCTTTGTTTTGCTTGATAGCATGAAATTAATTGCTTTGGAAGGAACGGAATTTAAGGTCTGATCTCTTGACCATTTAGGTTTTCTGTTGTGCTGGCCTAGGGAAACTTTTCCAATACAATAGTGGAGTTTTTAAGTCTCAGTCTAGTTTTGTATTTTTATGGGGCTTATGTAAGAATAGATGTTCAAAAAAGTGTTTCTACTTCTTTTAAATTCATGTAATACAGGGTCAGTTTATATTACTAATACTTATTTTGACCTGCAAGGAAGCAGACAAGTAAATTGAATAGCAGAATAGTTCACAGCTTTTTTCTTGACCGTTTCTTGGTGATATTTGGAGTAGTTGGGAGACTGTAGATCTCGCTGCAGTCTATGCTGTAGCAGAAACAAAGGTAGCATGAGTTAAAAGTAGCATGAGTGAAAATTTAGTTAAGTGAAGTGAATTTATAATACATGTTCCTATGTAGGTATGGTTGCAAAGGTCTAGAATTTAAAGGAAAAGGTATTATGAGTTGATGTTTTCAGCACTGAGGCAGGGGCAGAGCTGTGCCCCCATAAAGCATGGTCTGGATCCAGTTTACTTCTCTCCTGCTGTTCTTGCAGTGCTGTCTCACTAAGCCCCAGTTCTGCCGACCTCACTGCATGTAACTAGTGCCTTTTGAGAAGTGATTACATTATGTCAAGTCTTGTATGCCCATCCTGCCAAAAGATCAGAAAGTTCATTGGTCTTTTCTTACCTGTAGCTTTGGAAAATATCCTGGTGTCACAGAAGGCAATAATGCTGCTGTTTGATGTTTATACTGGCTGCTTTTCCTTTTTAATAATTGAAGCAGGAGGAAATGTGTTAAATGAGCTGCATGACAGAAGCAAAGGAATTCATTAAAGAAAGTAAAATGAATTCTACTCAAGTTTCAGGCTTCTGGGTTGGAGTCACAAAGTAGTAATCATCTTCTAGTTGTTTTTAATTATTTCTTTTGTGGTACTTTCCTTTTCCATGAAACCAATATTTACTGTTTGTGTGGGTGAGCCTGAGCAAATGAGCAGTCATGGAGGTTTTGAGCAGTGTAAACATTAACCAGAACCTCTCTGTTGTAGTCTCTGAAGTGTTTGTCAAGACCAAGGGAGAAAGAGTGGATGGATGAGGATGTTACATTTGGGACTGTGCAGTCTTCACCTATAGTTTGCTGTAGTGACTGGAATACTTCACCAAGTGATGGCAGTTTTGTGTAGTAGATAATATAAATGTAAATGTTTGACTTCATGCAAAGCTTTAGAGAAACTCTGTGAGTCTTAGAGTAACATTAAGCTGTGAGCCCCTTCTTTTATCTGATTAAAAGTTAGAGCTGGACACTGAATCTGCATCTACAGACCATGACATCACATGTACAGTCTCTCACATCTGTGGCTGATTTACCTGCAAGCTTGAGGTCTATGTGGCACATCCTTTTTATGTCAAACTTTACAAGCGCTGCACAGCACATACATACACATTAGCCCTGATGTCTCTGTTCCCTGCAAGAAGTAACTTTCCCTTGTGTCTGTTTCCCCATAACTCTGAAGGAATCTTAAGAAGGGAAGGATATCAAACCTATGCCATTTACATAATTACTTAGGTGAAGTGAATCTGAACCTTACCCTCCCTGTATTTTGGTCCCTATTTATAAGAATAATAATGTTTTATGACTTATATAGGAATGAATGGTCAATTACTTAAGCTGGCTGGCATTGATATAGTTCTTCTTTAACACTGTATGTGCGTGCCTAAGGCTGATTGATAACGGGCCTGAAAAGACAGATGTACAAAAATATGAACATATATTAGCTGAGCATAGGAAACATGCATTTGAGCCATGGATTCGGCAGGATGAGTGATGGGACTACAGACCCTTGTAGTATGGTGTCCATAAGTCTGGGTTCACTGATATGGAAATAGTACACTATGTATTAAAGTCTGCATGTCTACACAAATTGTTACTGCTAAATTGATGCTATAGTTAAGTTGCTGAGTTTTCCTTCCTTCCTTTCCTTTCCTTCCTTTATTCTTGCCATAAAAATTATGGCTTTTGGCTTTTTGTGATGAACAGTTAGGTAACATTTATGCTGTTGAAATGCAACTTTTGTTCAACCCCAGGTGTTGTTACATATCCGTGACATTAGAGAACTTGTGTTAATGCACAGGAATCATCCTATAACATCCAAGTGTTTAAAATTATAAAATGTCTATTTATTTTGCACAGTTTTTTGGGGCTGTAGCTCCATAATGTCTTAAAGTGAACAGCCTTACTGGAAAAACCATGCCATCCTCTCTTTCCACAAGCTGCCTCTGTCCTCTGTGTCTCTCTCTGCCTTCAAGGGAATTGTGTTGTTGATCTAATACACATTAAAATGGGAATCTTACATTTGGCATCAGCATCACATTGCACTCATGTGAAATGTTAGTGGATACCCAGCCTACAGGAAGCCTATGGAACTAGATCTGTATAGTTTCCTTTGGGGGGATGAAAGACCTGCAGAAATTTATATATCAGTATAACAGCTCTTGTCATGCTGTGTGTTTTAATCCAAAGCTGTTTCCTTAACTACTATATGAGCAATTTTTGTTACTAAAAAAGTTTCTGAAAGTGCTTTCTCTCCATCTGCTGACAATGATTGCCCCAGACTTACCCTGTTTGGAATGACCACAGATATTATGAGTGGTTTGTTAAAGTCGAGAAATACCCACCCTTAATTTTTGCACATGTGCCTTACAGGAAGAACAGGCCGTACAGAATAGGGTAAACAGCAGAGAACAGTTCAATGACTGTCCTTTAACCTTCTGAGCACCACTGGCTGTGTATATTGGCAAAATATTCAGCAGCTGGATCTTGTTGGGATTTTGGGTTTGGGTTTTTTGGGTTGGTGGGGTTTTTTTGGTTTTTCAGAACCTTATCCAGTTTTATGATGATTATGTGGTGCTCCTGCTTTGCCCACTGGCTAAAAATTGTATAGCTGCTAAGACTTCAGAAAAGTTGTGTGTGCCGTAACAAATTAAGTCCTGTGGTATTTCATTAAAAAATTCAGTGTGTATTTTAAAAAGTGTTTTGACGCATGGCTGATCAGTCAGTCAGGAAATCTTCTGATCTGGCCAATGAGATTTGGATAAAGTAATTTTGTAAGTAGGAAACACATTGGGCAAATGTGAATGCTGTTTTTTCTTTGTTGAATTCAGATAAATACGTTATCTTGCAGGACTTCAGCAATGTATTTTTCATCTCTCCTTCTGCATTAATAGCTTCAAAGGGAAAAAATGGTGCTTTTGAAATATGTGACCCTAACAGATTGATTTCCTGATTGGGACATTTATGGTATGTCTATAACACCGCTGCAGGCAGAGTTGCAGCATGCTTAGGCACACCTGAACCAGCAGCCTGCGCAAGTACCTAGTGTTCCCAGCAAGCCTGAGCAGTTCCCTCCATCATTTGCTGCTCGCATTTCTCTGCTGTTGCAGGAGTAGAGCTAGCGCCAGCAAGCCTGTGTGCGTGGCAGTCCAGTTGCAGTGAAGTTACACCTTTAGAATTTGTTTAATGTTGTATACTTGTTGCGTTTGCTATTCCTTGTTTTTGTGGGGGAAGTTAATTTCTAAAAAGGACTTGGGGGGAAATGTAAGTAAGTTAGGGTCATCTTGCTGCGGGCCAGGCCTAACCAGTTTTTGACCAGCTTTGCCAGGACTTCTAGTTGATTCCTATTCCTTGACCAAAATAGGTTAAGAATATGTATTGTTAAAATGTCAATGTATTTTAAGCACCTAGAAGCATGGCATGTCCTCTGAAAGGCTTTTTCATTGATATGTATCATCAGATGGATGAAAGAGTTTTCCTGTTGATTCAAGACTGTACACTGCTGTGCCAAAACAAAAGAAAGCATAGCTAAGCAAATGACAGTAGTTTTACCTTAATACTTCCTTGCCTTAGCTAATTCTTCATTAAAGGTTACTGCCGAGTGTGTATTGGTACATTGCATTTCTGTGAAGACTTAAGTGTTCTGCTGTGCTAGTAACTTTTCTTTCTCACAACATCTAGAGTTCTTCGGTAGACATTTACTGATGATTTTAAATTTGTGGTTGTATACTGAAAACCAATCACAAAAAATCATGATCTCCCGTACACATGACCTTCTATGTCAAATAAGTGTAGTCAGCAAGTCTGACAATGCCCTTTTTTTTCCTGCTGGTATTACAAGCTCCCCTTGGGATTCTGAGAAGCCAGGTGTATCAAAAACAAAATCACAGCTTTGGTCTGTAAATGTTTATTCCACAGTCATTGCAAATAATAGCTATGATTAAAATGTTAAAGAGATTATAGAAAAAATGTTTTTCTTTCTTTTATTAATCTTACAGATTTAGTCAGATTAGTATTTTTGTCTGGATACTTAGCGTTCCCATGTAAGTTTTGGTTTGTGAAAGGAAAGCTGTTGAGAGCTCACAAGATTATGTGTTTAAATCCTTTATTTCAAAATTATAAGCTACTAAGCAAATCCTTAAAAATAAATAAATATTACTTCAATATTCACTCCCTAATGCTGGGAACAGCTTGATGGAAACATCAAGCTTGCCTTTTTGTAGCTCCTTTATGCTATTTGAGCAAATAGGAGTTAGGATTTGCTTTTGTTTTTCAACCACAGCTGAAGTACGATTTAAAGCTGCTCAGTGAGTTGCTATATGGAATTTAAAAATAGCTATGGTGCCATTTCACACTATCACCATGTGCTAAATGAGTGGTATTCTTTGAAATAAAAGGAATGTTGTACATAGCCAGTCCTGAACCCTTTTTAACTTGGAAGTTCAAAATGAAAGCATTCCAGGTTGTTAAGGAAAAGCAAGTCTGCTATTACCATATGGTTTCCTTTAAAGGTAATTGTGCTTGAAAAGTCTGCATTGTATTAAATTTGAAACAACGTAAATGCTGTAGTATTTGGCTCTTTTTCAGCAGGATAACCTTTGAAACATAATTCTGTAATGTAGAAAACCTGCTGTTAAGCATTGTTGTTCATCTATAAATAAAGTTTTATAAAAGAGCTTTCACTTTCCACAGCTGTTATGAAAACAAATTCAAACAAATTCAAACTTTTTTTTTTCCAGATAGTAACCTTACATAAAGCCAGATTAAGATTTTAGGATCAGATCTACTCAGAAAAAAAGATCAGAGCTGTAAATTTCATGTGCCTTTCATGGCTCCAAAGTTGATATTTATGGAAGGATGAGTTATCACAGCGAGGAAGATAAAGTCACCAGTTGTCCTAAGGGCTGGAATCTGTTTTCTTTACCCCAAAGAGAATGACAGAGCCAGAGATGCTGCAAACTTCCCCTCTTTTACAGAAGTTTGCTTTCATCTCCTTCTGAAATTGTGACCAGGTCTGTGGGAGGGAGAGGTTTAGTCTTCAGTTTTGTTTGGTCCTTCGCCTGACGAGAGCTGCTAACAAGAGCAGCGGTTGGTGCCAATTGCAATGTTTTGTTTTGGTTTTTCTCTGATCCTGAAAAATGTCTAGTACAAACCGGACCATGACCACCCACTCATTTCACATAAGCCACGGATCACTTGCCAGATGGCAAATAGTAAGGAACGTAAGATGTACTACAGCCGATCAGTCTGTCTGTCTGTCTCCTGCATTCTGTTTAGCTCTGAATAAGGTGCCACCTCCTCTCCTGCCTTACTCATGCTGTCCTTGCAGTGGAGCTAGGAGTTCAGAAATAATCCTGTGACAACTGTGGCAACTGTTTATGTTCTGAGGAATAAGATTTCATTTTCCTTATCTGAGTTTGCATAAATGCGGGGTTGGTTTTGGTTACAGTTAATCAACTGTCCCCTAAAGGGATGTGGCATTATAATTTTCTCCCAAGCTGAGGTCTAGCAAATAAAATTCCCCAAGAACCCCTCCAAAAAAACCTTTACAGGCCTCACGTGAAAAGAAGTATTTCTATTGCTATATAAAAACACTATTGCAAAAAGTAGTTTTGAGTAATGCACCTTGAATGTTTACCACACAAATGTTGCATTATTAGTGATAAAGTATGAAGGTGAACTGACTAGAAATGCATACAAATTCATCAAAATGCAGCTGTCCACTCTGCTTCTGTCCAAGCTGAATGAAATGCCTGAAGTAAGGCTGAAATCAAAGTTAGAAAGGAAACTTTAATCATCTCCATAAGATCTTTTCAGTAGACTACAGTGCTAATGCAGGAAGACACACTTTGAATTCAGTCAGCCCTAACTTATGGTCAAAGTCTATGCTTTGGGTCTTTCTAAAATCATACTCTCTGGCAAGACGTTAGTATATTTTCTTCACATCTAGAAAACAGAGAAGCAGAGTTAACACAAAACTGGTACTTCATAAACTTTATATGTTTCAAACACCCTAAGTTTTGCAGTTCACTTTTGTTAGGGAAGAACTTAGTATGTTTTTCTAGTCTCCTTATATTTACCAAAAATATATAAAAAAGAAAAAAAAGGGAAATTTTAAAATTATTTTTTAAAAAAGACTTTTTTTTGCTCTTTTGCCTTAACTATTGTAAATGAAGGATTTTAATTTGTTGGAAGAATGAAGAAGAGAGCAGTGTCTGTGATAAGATCACACCGACCTGAAATTTGTGTCCAGAGGCCCTCTGCAAAGTGTAGCCTGTCCTTTTTCCTTACCTATATTGCAGCTCCATATTTCCTAATGTTCTGGGAGCACCTGTGTCCAAGCAATCAGGTAGAGTATTATGGACTGGAAGGCAAAGCTTTGAAATGCTCCTCAGAAGAGGAAGTGGCACATTCATGTGGTGAGTTTTTGCTTGCCTTGCTTACCTTACCAACAGGCCTTTTCATAATTAATAGTAGCTGTATGAGACTCACCTTGCTTCTAAATAGAAGGAACTTGAGTGTTGTCCCCTGGAGCTGTTTAAAATGCAGATAAAAATTTGAACATCTCTGCTTGATAGAAATGGCTACAGTAAAAATTGTTTTTCATAAGTTGAGGATTCCGTTGCATCTGGTAAACTGGAATTGGTGTTGAATCCAGCCAAGCTTGGAAGCAATCCTCTACACTGATTTTAGAGCGGGAACCCCCCAATAAAAAGCAAAATCAGCTTTTTGGCTATCTGTTTCTAAATGTGCCTTTGTTAAGGTCACCTATCCTGACCTAAACCTGGCCTTCATTTATGTCTGGGAGGACTGCATGACACTAAACAGAAGGTGGAAGGCACACAGGCAGCTTGCAACTTCTCCTGTGGGTCTTGTGTGTGTGTGTTTGTAGAGTATGTCTGGAAGGGACCACAGGGAGTTTGTATCGCCCTACTCTCCCAACACAGGAGATAAGGATATAAGTCATGTACGTGTGCACTTGTATCCAGGCACTAATGGAGAGAGGAGATGGGATTGTGCTTTGCTGAATTTAAAGTTGTCTTGGAAGAAGAGAACTTTCCCACTGTGATTCCGTGTGAGCAGCTCGTAAGGGAAGTGGGAGCCAATAAAGCAGGGCATGATCCAAGAGGTCTTTTCCAACCTAGTGATTCTGTGATTCTAATTCATCCTTCTAGGTCCTCTGGACTGATTGAAATCACTGTGATTTGAGGTGATGCAAACTGTCAGGAGCATTTACATGATAAATTCAGCTTTTCTTAAAATCCCCAAGGAGGCTTTTTCGTCAAGGTTGGCTGTTAAAGAGAAGGATGTAGGTCCAGTTTAAGTGAAATTGTCACGTTTCTTACTGATTTTTTTCTCAATAGTAGGTGACTTGATAAAGTCATGAGCACTGAGTATCCCTTTCTTTACGAATGATCACATGGACCAGTGTTATGGATGATGGGTTCTGTACTCCAAAACACATACCGATATTCCCAATCTATTTTTGAGCCTGAGTTTCTCAATCTTTTATGGGCTTCAAAGAGAGACACCGCAAAGTCTGTAAGAAGTACTATTTGGAATCTGTTTAAGGTGATCCCTGGCCATTTCAAATGTAATTGTAAAGAGATTTGCTCAGTGAAGAGAACTACTGTAACTCGATTTAGCTAATATGAAGGAAGCAAGGAGGTGCCCACAAAGTACTGTCATCCAGTTGTTCTTTCCTATACATGTGAAATGTTTTGGAGATCTCAGACCTTATTAGCTTGGCAAAAGTTACAAATGATATAATTTATTCAGTACTTAAAGATTTAAGGCTTACAGACAAGGAACTCGGCCAGAGGTAATTTAGCAGCTCTGTAAAAGGTAGCATGGAAAAGATTGTTTTGCCCAGTGTCTGCTGCAATTAATCTTTGCGGTGAAGCTCTCGTTGTCTAAGCCTGGAACAATGGCAGCATTTGGGAAAACTGCATTTCCTTAAAAACTGGGAGGAATTCCTTATATAAAGTTTGTATGTGTATATGCAAATATAAATATTTTTAACATTAATGTGCATATTACAAAATAAATAAATATGCAACAGATAAAATGAGGGGAAAATTAAGTAAAAGCTGTCATCACTGCAAACGTTGTTGTAGCAAAGAAAATGTTTTTTAATTGAACGGCAGCAAACACTTTTGAGTTCCATTTACTTATGCCTAAATGTGTTACTTAGTTGCATCCATGTTTTCACAGTAGAGTAGCTGAATGCCAGCCCTCAAAACTATTGACTTTGCATCTTTCTCTTCCCTTTAAAATAATGCAATGCACCATAGTACTCTTGCAATTTAAGATACAGAACCTAACTGTAACATCTACCATCATTTCAGTGTCAGGCCTCTCTTAGAGCTTTAAAGCTTGTAATAATGCCATATGATTTGCATGGATGAGTACAGAATGATGTCCAGCATCCTTTTTTTCCAGATTTTAGCTAAATCTATGCTTTAATTACCTTGAGGCTCTGGAAGGGATCTAAGTCAAGTACCAGCACCGTCTCTAACTTGTGTTTCTTCTCAGCTGGGCAGTGAGGCTGGTGCAAGGTATTGCTTTATTGTGGCAAAAGTAAATCTTCCTCATTTACTGCATTTACATGCTGTTTTCCTACATGCTATGTCAGTATCAACAGTGTCTTGCAGGTGTTTGTGAGTTGAGTTTGTTGATGCTTTGAACCCTGACAAGATGCAGTGGTTCTTAGCTGGGTCTTGGCATTGTTTTCCATTCTGCTTAGCCCACAGACACAGCAAGATTGTATTTGCCTTCAAAAGGTCGTAAAACTGTACCTTGTAGATCTCTCAGACTGAATGTAGCATCAGAGACAAATAACCATTGTCTATCTGTCCTATCGCTTTTATCACAATGTTGAGAAAGAAATAGCAAAGCATCCCGGTACTGTCAGCCTCTGGTAAGCCCAAACTTTCTGAATGCTGCTATCTTTGCTTTACAGAGACTTAGAGCAGTTTTCTCGCAGCTTTCAAATCTCTTTGATTAATCATTTTCATGTCTTGACTCATTCAGTCTTAAGGAAACAGCTTCAGGTGCTGGCCACATTGCACTATGGATCAGGCAGGCTGGATAATAAATAGGCTTGTTGTTGATGTGTAGAGGAATGGAAGCACTGCCACAAGTGCCTAAGTGTGCTGGGTTGAGATGTTGGCTGACTGTTGCCAGGGGCTGCTGTGGATCAGTCATATATTCAAAAAAGTATGTTAATTGAAAAGCTTTTTTATATGTATTATGAAATGTTTGTTTGTTTTCACATTTTTCAGGACCTGCAAGATGTATTGATAGGTTACTGCATTTATACAAGTGCAAGTTACATAGTTGTACCACCTCAGGCTGTGATTTTTGTCACATTTTGCAAATTAAGTAAGTTTGAGTCTGGTTTGTAAATGGATGGCAACCCTGCAGAGAGTGGGTGTGTGGGTAACAAACCTGTGCTCCCAGAGCTGTTGTTGGCAGTTTAGTTACAGGCACATTCTTCCCTCCAAGTCAGGTCTGAGCCCGTGTCCTGGAATAAAAGATGGAAAGGGTGTGTGATCAGTGAGATGGTTTCAACATCTTGTGCTAACCAAAGCACTCTGTTTTTTTGCACGGAGATCTAGTTGTTCCAAGGTAAATTCTGAAAGAGCATCTCTGTTTACTTCCCTGAAACAGTCTTCAGGTTTGACTTGACTGAGGGATTTTTGCTTTCCCCTTCATGTCTTTTGCGCTGTGTTGTAGTGTAACAGCTCATTCATGGTCACAGCAATGCATACAGTTCAGTGGTGGTATAAATAATTTCTTGACCATATACAGTAGTTGATAAAGCATAATTCAATTTGTCAGTATATGAGAAATTATCCAACAGATTTGATACAGTCTTTGGATACTCCTGAATGCACTGGGCATTAGCATTTCTGCTACTCTATCTTCATTAAGGTATCTTAGTGTATATATTAAAAAAAATGAGTGAACTAATAGGTAAGGTGTCTTAAGAGAAGTGGTTTTTCTGGTCTTAGAAGCTGGTAGCTCCAGCAAGGCCAAATCAAAGGGAAGTTGGGGGAATCATGATTTTCTGCCCAATGAGGCTGTGTTAGGATTATTTTACTGGACTCAGGAATGGACAATTGGATTGGATTTCCTTTTATTTTGCTTCTGGTGTTCTTTTGTTACCACTCAGTTGAAATGAGGACTGTGTCAGAAGTGCCTTTGCTCCTATAACAGTCTGTCTGTGTAACTTCTGTCACTGTCAAATGCAAGATAATTAACATTTTAAATCATTGGAGTAGGGATGGGGGTATCCAGCCACGATACAACTCTGAGATGTCATCTGTCTGACCTCTCATTTATGCCCTGTCCAGGTGTGTTTCCTTTCAAAACTGAAGTCCCAAGTGTGATTAAAAACAGGTCAGAGAACAAATTAATCAAATCATAGGGTGTGGCCTTGGTAATACATCTTGTTTTATCCGTAGATGATCTGGCTTCAGGGGAAAAGCATCCCATTATCTGCCTTGTAGAAAGGGGCTAGAATTACACGAACAGGGCACTGCAAGGAATAACGTTCCTCATGGGCATTCCTATGGGGGGGTTAAAAAAGCCCAAATTCATCATCCTGGAATGCAAAAAGACAGGGAAGAAATGCTAGTTGGCTGACATGTATTACATAGACAAGGAAATTTGCTTACTGCAAAAACTCAAACATCTGTATAAATTCTTAATATAACAACTGCATATGCAAGTGCAGCAGAGGATAACAAGATTCAGGAGCAGAAAAAATATTGAGTCTGTACATGATGACCTTCCATTTTAGTACAGAAAACAAAACACTGAAATCAGATATAGAAAAAACACCTTTTGTAAAAAAATCAGTTTTATGCATGTATGTGGGGGTTTTGGCAGGTTTATTTAATGTTGATATCAACATCTGTATTAGGATCTGCTTTGCTAAAAATTTTCTTCGCCTGTCCTTTAATAGCTCTTGCTCTTCTGCTTCAAAATATAGGGCTAATAATACTTAGCACATATATATTATCTGATATGGATGGAAGTCAAAGGTTGATGGGTACATATAAATGGCTCAAGATCTAGTGAAAATCTCCTTGCCATGGTATGTAAATTATAGATCTAATTTAATTTTTAAATGAAAAGTGGTAATTATTCTTGCAGATCTGTTCACTGGGCTCAGCAATGGGACAAATCTACTAGAAATCAAAGAAGCAAGAGGCAAATACGCTGCCAAGCTCATCTAACTTGGCCAACGTGTCCTTCCCTGCCTCCCGCCACAGCAGACGGAGCACAGCTCTGTGGGGGTCCCTGCAGCGGGTGAGATGCTCTGTCTTTTGGGAAGCTGCTGGTGGGGTGCAGACCTGTTGTCTTGAGAACTAATCTCTACACTTCACCATGAAAATAACAAAACTTGCCAGGAAGCCTCCTTTGAAAGAGTGCGAGGCTGCTGAACGTGCTGCTTGGTAAAAAGGTGTGTGTCTCTAATGTGTAACAGGCAATGGGTTATCAAAGGGCTGAAGAGCCTGAAGGAATGACTGTTTATTCTAAATGGCAACAGGCAGCTGCCAGACTTTGCAAGGTGGAACAAGCTTCTAGTAGTGCTCTAAATGAAGACTAGACTGAGTATGTCTGTTTAATACGAAGAGTGGTTAACCATGCTGTCTTGTCTTGAGATCCCCCTCCGGTCTTGTGAGCTAAGCAAGTTTAATCCAAAACTGTTTGGATGGGAGGCCACCTGAGGCTCTCTTGGCCCCTTAATATGAGGAAACATTTGTAGGACAGGGTAGGGTGTGGAGCAGGCTGCTGCATGCATGTTCGTTTTGTGGAGTCAGAATTTCCTTCTCCTGGAAGAGCTTTTTCTGTCCCATAGTCTGGGTAGCATTTAGAACTGTATTTCTCATTAATTACACTAATTAAAAATCTGCAGGCATTTGTACAGTGAGTGTGTATAATCTTTCAGCAAATAACGCTCCTGCCCCCAACTTCCCTCTGCATTTTTTGGGAGCATCCCATTCTTTACCAGTCTTTTCATAAACTCTTCTGACATTACTGCTGTCTTCCTGTGCTGGAGGCAAACACTGAAGAACGTACAAAGCCATGAGCAATGTAAGGACAACTCATGCTGTAACTACGCCAGCTGCGGTTCTGTGAGAAGATACTGTGCGTGGCCTGAGCTGAGGGGATGGCCCTTGTCATTCCTGGCCTGAAAATAAGTGGTGTGTGCTGCCAGCTGACATACAGTGCAGCAACAAGGCTGGGATTTCCATCTTGTTGTTGGTGGGTTTTTTTTGCTAAAGGGCTTGTTAAATTTGCTGCATCTTCAGCTGTGTTACTGCTAGAACTGAAGATGTGAAAGGAGTTGATTTCTCAATATCACTTGTTATATTTTCCTTTCCCATGCTCAGGCAGTGAATGTAGACTGGGGAGTTCCAGTATTTCTTTTAAACTGTGCTTTTTTCTTAATTGTTTTGATACTGTAAGCCAGCAGTGTTTGGGATCACATTTTTCAGGCTAAGGGCTTTTTGACAGTTTTTGCTGTGAATTTTAGAAGATTAATGAAAATACTTTGGTTTATAACATTTTGTAAACCACCAAGCTTTCCTCTTGCATCAGTCTTCCCTTCTCACCCCTAATCTCCTTCTTTTGGGTCACACCCTTGAGAAGTCAAAAAGACAAAAAGATCATAATATATTAGTGGTTTATAGTTAATAATCAGATTTTTTTTCCTCCACTAAGGAAGTAGGTCCCTTTAAGGACTTTTTTTTTAAAGAAAATATTTGCATTGAAATCTCTAGTATGTCCTTGAAAGCAACAGCAGGTGGCAGAATAACTTCACTGGAAGTTGGTTTCTTAGTATGCTCAACTTATTTCAATGAACTTGGAGGGAAAAACATGCATCTATGTGAGATGGGACCAGTTGCTACCCTAAATAGTTGTGTTAATGGAGGTTGTAACAGGAAGTTCCCAAACACATGCAACAAGGTTTTCTTCAGTTTTTAATGTGATTGCTGTGCTTTTTACTTCTGTGGAATAGTTAAATACTCGTTAGAAAGGCTTCTGAAGAACTTGTACGTGGTGCTGTTGCAGCACAGGCACGTGAGTCACCAGCTGAAGTGTAGCAAATGATATTTTTAGAGGAAGTGGATCTGTGTAAATACTACATATATATAATCCTTTCCTTTTAGAGAAGAACATCTATGTAAACATATTGCCATGAAATGCATTGTTCTGCAGAGCATTTTGCTGTCATCTTTGATGAAGTAATAAGCTCCCTTGGAAATTACTAGTAAATCATGACTGCAGTTCTTCGACAGTTGAAGATGCATCTTGCGGGTTGGGGAATGGGGAGGGAGCTGTGAATTGCATTGGATGTCTCATGGTCCGTTTAGCAACATCTTGACTTTCTTCTCTGCATCCCTCTGTGAAAAGTCCTAGTGTTCAAAATCATGAACACCTCCAAACAATAACATTTGAAATGTATAGGGAAAATAGACAACGTAGGTAACAGCTTCCTTCACCTTTCTCAGAAAGTATGATGGTTTGAGGTATGTACTGGGATGTAGCCAGTTTTTCAGTCATGACTGGCTGCTCTAGAATTTTGAGAACTGCTGGGACTAGAAACAAGGATGTAATTTAATGGTATTTTCCCCTCACTGTAGCAATGGAAATTAACCTAACATGAGGGTAATTAGAATTTTGGTTCTCCTTTAAAGGTCTGAGATCATAGTAGTGGGACATTTTATTCTTAGCTTTGATTCTGACTTGGCCTCTACATTAGGGCGTTCTCTTCTGTCCTTTAGTTCTGCTGACTTAGTAGCCACCTTGCTGCCCGTGTGCAGAAAAGAGTCATCCTGTCCTCCCTCGATCCAGACTGGGGAACTGCATCAGTTCTTTAGTCCAGCTCGGTTTATAACCACACTAACATTTTCCTGCATGGATCAGGCAGCAATTTAGTGGTGACAATGAGAGATGGGAGAAGGCAGGGTGGCTTCTTCTTGTTGCAGTGTTGTCTAACACCATTTAAAAATGTATTTTAAACTACAGTCTCATATAATGATTGTTCTGTGTAGAAAATACACTAGAAATCATAAAGATTAGAGTTGTAGGGTTTTTTTTCCATGATGGATACCTATAAAGATGTCCAGAAGGAAACATAGGAACAGCAGTTGTGCCAACAGTGTGTATTCTTATTTTTGAAATGTATCTCAGATGGTTTAACAGAAAAATGGCTTCTTATTCAGATTGCATTTGATATTATCTGCCATGTCTAGAAATGGCCTACATACACAAATGGCAGTGCCTCAAAGGTTAATACAGCTGTCTCAAACTTACACAAGTGTTCTTTGTAATTCAGTGCACTTATTTAAAAGTAAGATGTTCACATGTAATAAAGCATTATACAAATGGATTTTCTGAAGGAGAAGAACCTGGGCCTGAATATCATCACATTATTGGTGCATCAGGTGGTGAGTTTATGGGGTTCGAGCAAGGCCTGAGAACAGGGGAGCTGCAGGTGGGTGTTTTATGCCAATGCATATGAAGGAATTTTCTTTGGTGCTGTGAAAACTGTAATGGTACGGAGAGTTAGTGTACAGATGGGCAAAAATATGGTGCCTGTACAGAATGAGATGAGGAACTTGTGTGTGTTTGTGTGTGTTGTGATACAGCTGTTTTACAGGGGATTTTCAAGGGGCTCATCCACATGAATGTGAGCAGAAATCTTAGATGTGTCCTTGGCAATCCTGTTGATGCAATTATCTTTAACTTGCCACTTCAGTATCGTTTTGATCCCCTTCCTGGCAATGCCTCATCTCTGTTATTTCAAAATAACTGTGGGATCAGGACAAGTATGCGTATGCAACACAATCATGTTGCTTCTCTGAGTGGTCTTTATCCCCTTTCTGTTTTTCCTTCCCTTCAGATTCTATGTTTACTTGCTTTAAATGTGCTTCAGGAATTTGTCTAATTTTATGTCTTTGTTTATTTGGTTTTCCAATTCCATCATAGCTCTCTAGATTTTACTCTTACATATTGACTGATGTAGCTTATTTTCCTCTCCACCAGGTGTGTGAGTCTGAATGTTCATTTTCTAAGGTCTAGTTTTTATTGCAAATCATGTTTAAATCTTTCACTCTATTTATTATTAAGGCTGTCAGTGTTTTCTGAGATGTAGGCCTTCTGTAAAAACTACAGGCTTTTAAATTTACTTTTTAGCTGAAATGCTCTTAACTTCTCTGCATTTTCTGAATTAACTTCATTAGACGAGCTTCTGAAGTTTTCAAAATGTGGGCAGTAGTGTCAGACAGTTATGTACTTGTGATATTTCCTGGATATGCCAGGTATCTCTAGAAAGCTCAATGCTGACCCTTGATTACAGCTCGCAAATGAAGGAATTAAAAATAATAATCTTAGCAGACTTAATTACCTTTATTATTATTAGTAGTAGTAGTAGTAGTATCAGTCTCAGCTTTGTATACTCAGTGTCCTTTTCCTGAAGTGTGGAAGAGAAATATAGCTTTACTTGTAACCTCATGACATTCTAACGACTTGGGTTTGTATTCATGAAGATTCAACAATATAGTACATTTTCTGCTATTCTTTCAGTATAACATTACTTTGATCTACCCGAAACTGCGATCTTCCTCTGTGGCCAGATACTGATTTTTGTTCAATAATGTTTTTTTAGCATATTTAGTTGACCTAAATCCTGTTCTGTTGCTCCATCCTCTAGTTTGACACCATTTCCTTTAAGGTCTTGGTATCTGTATGGGACATTTATATTTATTTTTGAAAATGTGCATATTTGAAATATTTACTTGCTTGAAAACATCTTGTCCGTATTTTAGTTCAGCCATAATTTCTATTTCCCCTTGCAGTGCTAATTTTTATGACTGTGTGCAATTTGGTAGCCAGGCTAGTGGCAACTGACACTTACAAGAACATGCAGTCTCTGCCTTATGCAGCATTTTGTCTTTTAATAACCCTTTTGCATTGCGATAGTAAGTAGAATGCTATGAATACTGCCAAATTATTTCCATTAACATCTGTTTGAATTCTTTGGCCTCAGCTCAGGAAAGCACTTAAACATATTTTAATTAGCGTTTTAAGTGTATACTTAATATCAAGTACATGCTTAAGTGCTGCCTTGAGTAGGAATATTTTTTCAGATTGTTCTTTGGTTTTGTGTCTCTTACTTCTGATGTTTTGTTTTCCCCAAGTATGTGTAAATGCTGTACTATTAACTCTTTCTGAGCCTGACATTTTTTACCATCTCCAACCAAGACTAAGCTTTAGAGGAGTTTGTTATTAGATATTTTCTTTACAGTCCATTGCTGATTTTAGTTTTCAAAACTGAAAAATTTGATGTTTCTGAAGAAAAGTAGCCTTTGCCAGATTTAGGTCAGTCTGGCTTTGAACTCTTTCATCTGAAAATTCTCATTCTTTGAATTTTTAAGCCATCAGCTAAATTGCTTTCCTTCAGCATGTTTCCCACTTTCTACACAACAGGCTGTTGTGTAGTTTCCTGTTTTATTTATAGAAAAGAGAAAGTAATGGCAAACCTGAGCTTCATGTTTTATAAAACTCAGTTATTTTAGATCAGCATTGGGCACCTTGTAAAAACCTTTGGTTTCAGTCCTTATTGCCCTGCATCTTCTGGATCTAATTTGAGTTCCACATTCAAATAAAATTAGAAAGCTTAATGGAAAGCCTTCCATCTTCTGAGGTATTTCGAGGAAAAAGGTATGTGTGCGTGGACGTTGGGAAAAGATGTAGCCCCTTCAATTCCCTGCAAAATTCCCTATCAGTGTCAGACAGTGTATTCCTGCAGTTGTTGTTCCCTTTAATCATTCTTCAGTTTGTCAGATTTGCTGCCTTTTCCATGCCATTTACAGAGACCTGTCAGATATTCTTGTGCTTTAATACTTGCAGGTTCTCCCAAACTTCTGTCTGTTTTCTGGGCTGTAAAATGCATAGAATAGATCCTGTCTATCTTTTTCTGAGATTTAGGAACTGAGTGTTCGTAGTGTTTTGAGAGCATCTTTTGAAAAATACCATACAAGGGCACTTTTTCATTGTGTTTTCATCATGTTATTTTTTTTTAAAGCTGCTGTATATGTCTTGTGTGTGTGTTTGCATGTGTCTCATTTAGATAGATGTATATATATGTATGACTTGAACAATTGCTTGCATGAGCATATGTATTACATCTGATTGTTACCATCCTGCATTTTTCAAGGGTGTTACGATGTTAGTATTATTGACTTACTCAGTCTGAAGGTATTTTGTGTTTCAATTAATACTTCCTCAATTTTTTGCACAGGCAGTTTTGGATGCAGGCAAAGAAAGCAATTGTCCAGAAGGCAGAGCGGCAGCATTAGCAAAACAATTCCCATAAAGGATGAGCATAACTTTGCTGCATCCTTCTGCCTGTGTCTGAATGTCGTACCCATGGCTCGAGGGGTGAGATGGAAGGAACAGTTGTGCTAGCATGAAGCTTAGTTGCATTGCCCTTCTCCAGGCTAAACTGTACACTGCAAAGCAGGTCTTTTGAGTTCTGGCTTGGCCTGGGACAGAGGAGGTGGGGAAGGAGCAATCTGAAGTAGCATTCTTGGACAAGCCTTCTGACGTGATCCAGATCTGGAGCAAGGAGCACTGGCCCATGCATACTGCAGGTATGTATGCATATATAAAATTATAGTCATAAACCTCTAAACTGAACTGTCTGGTGGCTAGACTTCTTGGTAAATTGGATTTGTAGCGCAAACAGACCCATCATCATTAGTAAATGTTTTCCTACTTCGTGTTACAAGTTCTCAGGATTTCATTATGAATCTCATAGTGGTGGCTGTTTGAGGTAGTTGGTATCTTCTCATGAGTGGAGTTATTTCATTGTTACAGTAGCTTAAGAAGAAAATGTAATCTTCAAGTTTGACAAGAACCTGATTGCTTATGACACACATCAGAAAGCGAAGAAGAATGTAGTCTTATATAATGTCTTTTTAACTTTTACTTTATATCCTCAAAGTGCTCTTGGGTCCTAAAAAGAATGAAGAATGTACGTTGTTTGGCTTTGCTCATTCGCTTTAAACATGTTTCTGGTTTTCTGGTCCCCAGAACATAATGCTGCACACCAGCAACGTGGAATTGAAAGCTACCTGTATCTAGATTATCTTATAATCACAATTCCAAATCCAGTGACATTCACACAGAACATCAGAAAAAAGCTTGTAACTTAGTACTCTCTGTAGAATTTGTGGTACTGTGACCTCTTCAGGTGACTACATTGAGTAGGCAGGCTTGGATTGTAAAGTACATATTCAGCCTTTTCCCAAAATGAGGAGTGTTTAGATCTCTGAGTTTGCAGTGGGTCTCAATTTTTCTTGAGGCTGGTTCTTGCTGCTTATAATCAGAATAGAAATTGTGACAAAACAGTGGTGGATCTTTCTGGTAGTGGTCATTGCAGATATACTTAACAGTTTGTACTGCCAAGAAACTTGCATAGTGAGAACAACTCTTTCTATTTACAGCCTTGTTCCTTGAAGTATAATGAAACTTTCTTTGCCTCCAAAGCGATAGTTTTCAAGGCTCTGGGCCCTGTCATGATCCAGACATGCCAATTGTATTGCTCCCATTTATATTTGCTGTTAGTATTCAAAGCATGTTGCATTTCTGCAGGACGTTTTGTATTTATTATTCGTAAATCAGACCTTCTCCCTGGTTATTTGTGCCTCTTTCCCCTTTCTTTTTGAAACTCCAGGGTCAGCTCTTGGTGCAGCCATTGCAGGTTCCCCTCAGTAACAATTCCTTTCTTGCTCTAAAGCCAAAAGGGCAATTGAGATGGAGTCTGAACTGAAATCTGGGTAATCTCTGAGGTTTGCTCCAATCTCTTAAAGAGGTCAGCTTTTTACATCTGAGATGGAGTTTCTTGTTTCAGTACTCTCCTGCTCACGTGTGTGTGTGTATGTCTATGTCTCTCTCTCCCCGCCCTCCCCCCCGTGCTTTTACAGCGTGGAGTGGAATATTTTTCCTTGCTACATACACCAATGTGCCTGGCTCCTTATTGAGCTTTGTATTTTAAAAATAGTGTGATATTTGCATCTGTAAGTCTTGCAACACTCTGAAGAATAGCTATTATTTGCCTTTTACTGGCACAATGAAGATCTGAGATATCTAGTCTAGAAAATAAATTCGTACAGGCCTGATTTGATGGTGTGCTTCCTTCCTGTTATTTTCTTGTCTTTGCTGCTCTGGAACTGTTCGATGCTTCCTACTCTATAAAAGTTCTTTAAAACACCCTCACTGAGCTCACAAGAAACCAAAAGTTGTTCACCAGGACACAGTCTCAGCCAGCATTGAAATAATAAGCTGACACCTGTTTGCTTCTTTCCTTCTGTTTTAAATACACCTATGTACAGTATAGCAAAAGTTGAGCCACAAGTAATTTTTGAAGTTTACTGATCCCATTTTTGGTGCGAACCAGTAATACTTTGAGTCCATTACCTGACTTAAGCAAAGGAGAAGGATTTAAAATAAATTGCAAAAAGAAAAGAAAAAGGCCATTGGGTTTTTGGCGGGGACATTCAGAGGTTTTGTTGTAAGACCTCTAACCCTATATGTATAGAATGTATAGTGGTCAACTATTACTGCTGAATTGACATTGCCTAGCTGTGCCACTGGAAGACTCTGAGAACACTTGGTGGTTTTAATCACTCTTAATGCGGTGAGTTCAAAGCATTAGGAAAGCAAAATACTGAATCCCACAACACTTTTAAGGGGTAGGCATTATGGCTACTTTGAAAACGAGGCACAAAGAATTTATTGTATAAGTAAGCAGTCACAGCTACTTAGCGTCAGAACTGGGATTAGAAAACATGCGGCTGGACTTCTGCCCCCTCCTGTTCCCTCTTGAGGATGAACTGAGGTGAGGAGTTAGTGGTAAAGTAAAAAGTCTGAACCCTTTGCTTCTCTGCAAATGTATTTAGGGACAGAAGGATGAAGGTGGAAAGGGACACGTTCATGATCATGTTTCACTTTGGTGTAATTCCTTAAGGGTCAATAAAACGAGACCTGCATTGAATCTCACTCAGTTTGGAATAAAAACTGAGTAATATTAATAAAATTTATATGAGAACTTACCTTGTCAGGCTAGTTTCTACACTGAAGTGGGTATCTAGTGTTCTGGAGGAGAAGAAAGAGACAAGTCTAAGAAGCAGCTGCAGTACAAGCAATCCATTATGTAATACTAATTTCCTACATGGAATTTTAAGGCTTGGTGTAGCAGATACAGGTTATTTAAGAAAAAAAAGTAACATTTTTGAGAAGCAATTTTTTATAAAAAAGTCAGTTATCCTTAATTAGACCCAGAGTACCCGTGACAAAAGAATGTTGTTGAATTACTACTGCTACTGCTGAAAACGCTTTCTTGTTGATACATGTTTTGTTGGTGGCAGGAAATCAGTAAATATAACTAAAGGGGTACTTGCCATGACTGGCATTCTGCCTACAGAAGCTGTACATCTGCACACCACAGTTAGCACCTGCCTAAACATGGAAGAATATTTACTGAAATTTGGGTATAATCAAGCAATTGTTGTATCTTCACACTCTGCTGTACTGCTGAGCATTCTGCTACCTTGCTCTGAAGCCCAAGCATCTTGCTCTGAATTACTTTTAGCTTTGGTTAGGAACTCTACAAATACATCCCATTCTTCCCTGAGGAAGTCTCTGCCTGGCCACTGTTCCAGCTGCAGCACGTCAATCCTATGTGAGCATCCAATACCTCCTACCCTCCTGCTCTATGTCTAGATCTGAAGATGCGCTTCCAGCATCACTTCTCACTGGAAGAAGCTATTCCGGTCATGGGGCTGCAGAAAGCCTACTGCCACACATACGTTCTCTTGACTAAAGCATAATCTACTCCTTTTCAAATTTTCTCTAAATTAAATTAATGAAATTAATTCCTAATGTTACTGTCTTTGCAATTTCTTTCCAAACTCCACAGTGAAGATTTGGTTGTGGTTTCTTGAGAGAGACTTTGGACGAAGCAGTTATAATGGAGTTCAAGGAAGATGCACAATCCTGTGAATTTTAATAGCAAGTCTAGAAAATAATATAAAAAAATGCTAGCTGCAGTCAATTATTAATCTGGAGCTGCTGCAAAAGTTCAGTTGGTTGTCCAGAAGACATTAGCTGCTTTTCTCTGATGCCTGTGTATGTAGTTTGTAGGATGCTCAGCAAATCTCAGAAGATTTGACCCAACTGTGTTCACTTGAGGTTAATTTGAAGAAGGTGCAAAAATTATTTAGCCAGGTGCCACAGCATGTTTTTATTCACCTAACATCAACTCTTTCACGTTTCTGTAGCTGTAAATATAGTGGTCAGCCCGGACAGCTGTATAAATAACATTTTTTAAAAAAATGTTTGCAAATATTTACATAAAAACTGAGGTACCAGCAACAAAGAACAGTAATGCTGGTAAGACCCAGTGTCATTTCCAGTGGAACCACTAGAGCTATTCTCAGTGATCACCAGCTTCCCAAACAAATCAATACCAAATTTTCAAAAGAAAAGGAACACCTTTGGGTTTGAATTGATTTACTTTTGCAAGAGTTTCACTGTTATCAGTCTCTTAGTTGGGTTTTCCTTAGTACTAGGGAAAGGTTTGCCAAAGCAACCGTGCAGGACTGATCCTCCCTGCAGCACAGAAGAGAGAATATACTTCAACAGTGCTGCCTTGTGCATGTATTTAAGCACTGACCTCGAAGACTGTGTTCTTATCCCAAGAGGTGAGAAGTTAGCTTGAGTATTATTTTATGGGTCCGTGATTTTGTTTGGACAATCTCAAATACTAATTTACTGTATTAGGCAAAGCCAAAGGAGGGGGTGTCATGGTGCAGTCTCAGCACAAAAATGACTCCTTGCATTTTTCTGAGTTCATTTCCCATCTTGAGTCTTATCTTTCAAAGAGGTTTCTAATGATTCATATTTCCAAGGGAAGTACACTCCAATTTAAGCAAGTTAGGTAGGAAAATAGAAATTTTTCATTTTAAAATGTGACATAAACACTGATTTTATTGGGGAAATACTGACTAACTGTATTTCATAGTGAAAGGATGTAGAAAAAGTAGGATACAGAGGCCAAGACAATGCCACTGAAATTCCAGAATACCTTGAGCCACAAGATCAGGCTTTTTTCCCCCCAAATATTGAAGAGAAGAAGCTTGGTTGATTTATGTCCCCTCCCCTCTTCTCTCCTCTGGGTATTATCAGATCAGACATGTTTGGAAAACAATCATGTGCACACTCTTTTTTTTTTTTTTTCTCTGTTTTATTATGGGCTATTTATCTGTAAATTGTGGACAATGTTTTTTCATGTGCTATTGTGAAAGAAGCACTTAGGATAATCTAACTACTAAGACTTCCTAAAATAGCTTCATAACACAATCCATCATCATCTATTCTGTATAGGTTAAATTTGCTTTTTTTAGGAAAAGTTGCTTCACAATATCTCAGTGTATAAATTGTGTTGTAGACTGTAAGTGGAAGGATGTTACAGTTTAAAACTCTCGCCATATAACTTTGCAGGTTTAGGAGACAGATTAAATATATCCAAGCAATTTTCCTTGGCATAAAAATATTGTGCTGTATCTGAGATATGTTAATGTATTACAAATCTCAAAAGCTGGATGGTCAAACTTCCACTTCCAATCTGCTCAAACTAAAAAAATTAAAATAGTCACTGGTATAGCAGAAAGATATTGCCCAGCAATCAGAGGGGTGTTCTTAGCTGTACCTGGTTCATTTTGTTTGTTGCATTTTAAGAGGGGCTGAAACTACTGATGATTTTGGAATACTGTAAGTATTTCTGGTCGCAGATAGATTACTTGCTAAATTGCAGGTTAGGCTGAAAATGGTGCAGATGCAATTCAGTGTATGAAAATGTCTAAACTATAACTTGAATATATACCTGCAGCTTGTAGTATGTATAATTTGCAGTAGTATATTCTCACTTGCTCTTTCATACATTTCTGAGCCCTGGGTTACAGGAAAGTGCAACTGATAGCGACTTGAGAGGCTGTTTGTTTGAGCAGCTGCATGTTTTGTTTTCTGGATAATTTCTACTCTTTTTTTTTTTACCAGTGTTGCAGCAGTAGAGGGTGATGGCCAAATTTTGTTCATAAGAACATTTTGAAAACACTGGGAGCAATCACCAAGGGTATGGTGTTCTCTAAATGGGCCTTAGTTGCATTAAATAATACTATCGGTGCCTAGTTTGTTCCTGCTTTCTTAATAACCTTTTCCTCATTTTATAAAAAATATTGGTATGATGGTTTGATTGTCGGGCTCTGTGCAATGTCCGTTACAACCCTAATACTCTACAGAAAAGTTAAATTGTGTTGGCAAATTGGGGGATGGAGATAGGTATCTAAATTCCCTGTTTTCCTGTACTCAAAATCTACTGACTGTTCTATACACTGAAGTAAAGCTATGTGATTATCTAAGGATAGCCATTATAGGTCAATATAAAAATCCTGTATGCATCTGAAGTATATTCAGAGAAAGGCAGCAGCTACCATAACACAGCAAGAAAAGAAAACGTCCCTGACGAGCATTGTGCAAAGCATGCTGTGATCTCCAACTTTGTAGGCTAGAAAAGATTTGCTCTGCTTCTGTGATACCGATAGAGTATGTTGAATATAAACCAATGTAAACTATGTGATGCTGTCTGGTGGCAGTGTTAGTAGCTACCTGCCTGTAAAGGTGAAATGAATAGACAAGGGGGAACAGATATTCCCATAGTCCTCTCTTGCCTGCCTAAAGGTAAACAGAAAGGCTCCAGTGCTGCAGGCTAGGCAAGGAAGGCAGGTTTTTTAGGGGATCCGAACAGCAAAGCATTGATGGGATTTCTAGCGCATCCTAAAACTGCTTTCTGCTGTTTCCATGAGGCACTGAGGAGCAGTCTGAACTAACACTGTCCTCCCTCTAAAAATGTTGGCATAGGGTCACGATGTGGGGTGAGAGGGAGCTGGGGGAGTGTTTGAAAAACTGTTCGGCAAAGCTCTACATTACAGTACCCCATTGAGCGGTTCCAGTTTGCATCCAAGAGCCAGCAAGTCTCCTGTGACCCACTGCCTCGAAGGCTTGAAGGAATTAATTGGAAGGAATCTGAAGAATTAATGGAATTAATGACATTGACACTGAGTTGTGTCTTATATACTCTACCTCTCCAGAGCTGCATGTGTATATTACTATTTGTAGTCTTTCTATTGGGCTTGTCAGAACATCAAAATCAAATAAAATGCTGGTACACTAATTATCAGCTTGAAATAGGCCATGAGCCCTAAACAGGCCTTTTTTGGGAATATTTCATTAGTTTAATTTATATTCCTATTTATATTAGTTGTTAAGAAAAAAACCCAAGTCTAGACAGGTGTAGAAAAACTGAATAAAATCAGCTCCAAATGCAGAAACAATTATGAATATGTAATTTGCTGGATAGAAATTAGATTATCCTGACATCTCTTAGACTGCTTAGGTGAGTATGATCCCTTCCAACTCTGTCCTTGAAGTCAGCACTTAGGAATGGTAGTAAAGATTTGTGGTACTGTTGGTCAGTTTGCTTAGTGTCTGAGTGTCTGTTTCTACAACAGAGGTAGCAATACTTTTATTCCATCAGACGGCAGTAAGATTTGATGTCACGGATTTCTTGTAGGTCTGGGTAAATTTGAAGTGCTGGACATAGCTGGGTAGGTGCATGGCAGAAGGTCTGAACTCAGCAAGTGAAAGGAAGGAGCCTTCAGTCTGCTTGCTGATCTGCTAATGAAAGCTAACGAGTGCAAATAAACTAAACTAGGTTTTTCATTGAGGAAAAAAGTAAGCAAAAAATTTGACAGCCTTGCAATCCTGTTAAAGACTAGGAGGTGTACTCAGCTCTTCTCTCAGCCTGGAACATGCTGGAGAAGAACCGTCCTGCACTACTTCGTTGGTTTTCCAGACAACCCAGTGTCTTCCTTCAAAACCAAGCAAATTATACCAACCCAAGGCCCTGTTGCTGAGAGCAGCATGCAGTCTAAGTGTGAACTGTGAATTCATAATTTTATTTTATTTCTTCTTTCACAGGACTATTTGACTTCTATTTGAAAACTCCGTTTTAAGAGGTAGTTTTCCTGCTTTGAGGCTGTAGCAGATCTTGGCTGTAAAAGTTGCTTGTGGATTGCAGTGTAATTTCCTGCAAGGTACTCTGCATGGGCTCAGCTGGTATCTGACCAGCCTCACACTGCGGTGCATCACTAGCTCCACACGGGAGTACGCCCAATTCAGAAAGCTGTCATTGTGCAGAGGCTGGAGGGGAGGGTGGAGGAGAGAGAAGGTTGACTGGAAACTAACGTGGAGCTCTGGGCACCTAGCAGGGTCCGAGTGTGGGTGGCAACCCCTCTGTGGGATGTCTTACACAGGTGTCTGCAAAAGGTCTGTGCAGGCTGCTGGATGTGAAGGCCTTCCAGGCGCACAAACCTTTCTTGAGGAGCTGCGCAAGGGTGCTGCAGCATGGATTTTGAAGGTTACGTTTGTGTTGGCTGCATTCCTTGTTCGCAGAGGAGGAGAGACTCAAGACCTCAGGCTGTTGCTGGGTGGTAGCTATTTCAACTTGAAGTCATGTAGCTGCCTGAGAACAGCATGCTTTTGTTTTGTTTCTTTATTTCCTCTGGTTGAAGTTTTATTAATTCATTGTGATTATTTTTAAAGCAGTTGGCAGAGATGTGAATAGATGCTTTACTTCTCCAGAAGACTTATGGAATGGAATTGCATAACTTTGTACTTTTCCTATGCAAAGTAGAATAAATTGGATGCAAGTACAGTGGCCAGTCTCTGAAAGATCCCTTGGTTTCTTCCAGCTCCTATTTATACCCAGTGAAATCCAGTGACTGTAAAATGACCTCTGCTGCTATGAATTGCCTCACTGAGGGAATAAAAAAGGAGATGCTTGGGTAGAGTTACTGTGGCAAAGCAGGGGCTCAAGTCCTGTCCTAGGAGCTCTAATAAGGTTGCAGCTAGCAGCAATGTGTCCTTGCTACCTTCAAACTTTTTTCCCTTCTATGTACTGAAAAGGCACCAAAGAGGCACTTTTAGTGGCAATCTGTATTGGTAATATGTGAGCCTTCCAGAGAATCATTACTTTCTTGTTTCTATACTATTAGACTGTTTAATTTCCCCCTTTTTTTATCCTGGATGTGATGAAAATAGGTACAGCTGAAAACAGGCATGGATAAAATTCCTCTGAAGTAGGGCCAACACTTGTTGCTAGATTGCTCATCGGATTTGGAAATGTTTCTTAATAGGTTTCCGGTGGTTTTTCTGTGTATATATCTGGTTTTTAGGGAATTGTGCCAAATTTTGGTGACATTGGTTGAGAATGTGAATTCTTGCAGTGCTTCACCAAGAGGCCTCTTCTTTACCTATAAGTCAGTCTAGCTGCTGTGCCGTTTCTTCTGAAAACATCCATCCGCTTCCCTCTTAAAATGAGCATCACTGTTGCAGCCTGTGCCTGTCATATATAAAAAAGATGACTGTAACAGCTAAGTTTTACTTTCAACTGATTTAGACTAGCAACAGTTGTTAAAAGTGGGCACCTGTCTATTGCTTATGCTTGCTGTGAACGAGCTGTGTGTTTTCTTTGTTAGCTACAACAATTTTAGTACAACATGGAAAATTGCTTTTAATTATCTTTGTTAGTTAGGCCTTGATTAAACATTAGAAGTGGTGTTTGACTTTGAACATGGGAGTTCATTTTATTATAAGGATTTTTGCCTGTAATGGCTGGGCTCTGTAGAGTACTTGAAATTATTTTCATTCCTCCTTGCAGAAACTTGAGCTGCTGGGGCTGACGGCCACTCAGCTTGGGAGGATGAGACACCTACTGGAACAAGTACTGGGTGGGTGTGGTGACTTGCTTGGATCGGAGATAATAAACTGTTGGGTTTTCTCTTCTGTATTTGGTTTGCATGAGTCAAAATAGTTTGCATTTTCTAAGAATGAAGATATGTGTATTTATTTAATCTCCTATCATAGTAATAGTTGTGATATAAACATGTTTGGTTTGGTCCTGGAGCCCAGAACTGTTTTGAGTGTGCAGAGGCTTTTCACCAGAGAAACTCGCTGTCCTGCAAGGTGAGCCCCTGTGGAGCGTTGCTGCAGTAGCCAGCTTCCAGTGCTCAGTAGCTGTGGGCACTTGAAATTCTCTCTTTGGAACTCTTATGTTGTTTAAGAGCTCTCAGTATTGCAGTTCAGACTTTTCCACTTTCTGCCTGTAACTCCCTGATTTTAGTGAAGGGGCTCAGTTTTAAGGATTTTTTCTTCTTTGTGAATATTAGGTACAAGTTCTGCTGGGGTCTTTGACATCTTTTAACAGCTTTTATGGCAAATGGCTACTGGTGCTGCAGAAACTCTCCCTGAAGAAGCAGGAGTTGAAGAAAACCTAATTCAGTGCATAGCTTAGGTGAAGATCACAAATACGCTGCTACTATGACAGACTGTGATAATTTAGAGTTCTTCCTTCAGCTCCTCTAGGAGCTGTAATGGTTTCCAAAGAGAAGGTTGCGGTTCCTGCAGCTGTTTGAAGCATGCTGCTTCTCCCCATTTTTTTTCACTGTTCCCTTTTTCTTTTTCCAGGATTTCTGCCTTCCCCATCTGGCTTTGGTATTGCTTCGTGAGCTTCCCTATTGCAAGTGCCTTGACAATAGTCACCATTGTTTCGACCTGTTACTGACTGCTTGAATGCTTCATTAAAAGCTCTGGCTTCAGGGAAGGGCAGAGATGCCTTCTCAGCGCCCAGCATGACAAGTGGCTGGGCATCAGTAAAATTACTTTTCCTTCTCCTCTGGCACCCTGAGTCAGCATCCCGGCCCTGCTGACAGTCATTTGGACTTGGTGCTCTCCAGCAACATTGCTTGAATCCAGTGAAAACCACAAAATACATGGACTAATAAGGGTGGAATAATTTGGGATTCTTGCAAATGTCCTTGTGCTTGCTCTCTCTGCTCAATAGGAAGCTTTTAATAAGAGTTTTCCTAAATAGTGTTGCATGAGAAATGGGGATTTCTGCTCTGTTCTTTTAACAAACAGCCATTTCATGACAGCATGGGGGCACGTTCTTCTTGGTACATTTCAGAAGACTTTATACCTTTGCTGGTTACTGATTAATAGTTCTGTGCTGAGCTCCCTTTAATTTTGCAATAAACTAACAAGGAGGCTGAGACCACAAGTTTACAGAAAATGACTTATTTACTCAATTGGATTTACAAGGATGACAAAGTCAGATTTAGTAGTTTCAGTGCGGTCCTAGGAAGGGCCAGAGACTATTTGAAAAGTTGTACTGTATAAATAACCAAACAAAAACTAGTTTGCTTTTTCTTCCTTGTAAAGCAGTCGTACTTCAGTTCTTAGGCCAACTGTCTCCCAGGACCTGCAGGGGCTTTTCATCTGCAGGAACTGTGCTGTTCCCAGCAAGTGAGGGTGCTTGGAGTTCAGGCACCTTAAATAAGTATTTTTACTTTCCTAATGTGCTTCCAGAAAACTGGCATCTGCTGAAGTAATTTCAGTGGAAGAAAATTCTATTTTCATAAAAACATGTAAAGATTTTGAGAGAATATAAACAGTGGGGTTGACTTCTGGATTAATCTTGGAAGTAGCAATGACCTGTCCAGAACTTTAACACTATTTTCATTGGCAATTTCTTGTTTCCATTTTTTTTCCCAGGTATCAACATGTATAAAAATTGAGGAAGTGGTCAGAACAGTAGGTGGTTTTTTTAAGGTGTCTAAAATGAGGAACTCGAAAATGTGTTCCCACTGTCTCCTTGCTTTTATCTCCAGATTTTTGACCTGTAAGGAAAAGGATTCTTCTTGCTGTCATAACGCTTTTAATGATTAGAAGGAGCTATTTTATAATCTAAATTTGCTATGCTGAAGTAAAAATCTTCATTAGATTGGGAAATTGCGTGGTCAGTCAGTTGTGTGGTATTTTAAATAGCAGACTTTTTCCCAGAAATGTTTTTTAAATTTGAATCTGAGTGAGTTTCTACGGTGTTTGTAATTCTGTCAGAATTGGAAAGCTGAGGACTGTAAATTTTCACTTGTTAAATAGCTAACTTAACCAGTTGCGACTGAATAAGCTGAAAGTTTAAAGGCAGTGGTTCACTGAACTCCCTAGGAGACTGTGTGGGGCAAGTTTCCAATGTAACTTAGCTGTCTAGCTGATTCTTTTCATTTTTTTTTTCCCCTTTTCCTTTAACAGTGGAGGATGTTTTTCATTCATGCATAGTCACCGGCTGAAGAAGCCCTATACTCTTCAGTCATCACAAGGTAGAAACAGAAAACAATAACATAACATCCTTACCTGCTGCACGTGTCAGGACATGGTTGTGTGTGGAGAGCTATAATGTGTTTTGTGACTCTTCCTGCCTTAGTGGCAATGAAAGTACCTCTAGTAAGGAAATAGCTTTTTTATATTTGTTGATGGTGGAAGTAAGAGCTCCTCTGCAAATATTGGGTAATGTATAAAATACACCGTATTTTAAAATAGTATGTATTTTGATATTATAACATTAAAATATCACTTAGCAACATTCTCATTGTTGAGGGTTCTGCTCTTAAATGGAAGCTATTCTTGGCTGGCAGTGATGTCCACTATCTGACAAAAGGAACCACAACAGAGGCAACTTTTCCATACCTACTTAGACTGAGGACTTGGCAGGTCTCCTGTACTAAACAGACTAAATCTAATCTGTACTTTAATGGCAAAACTCCAGTGAAAAGCTGAGGAACTGCTATTGCTAATCCAGTGCAAGGCACTCTTTCTAACAAGTCTGCTTAGACTTGTGACCCCAGCCTGTTTCCAGGCACTGTCCAGCAGTGAGAGGTGGTTTCTTTCTGGTGTGGCGCCTAGCAGACCAAAAGGAAGTACTTTTAAGCTTCTTCATAACGTTGATGATTTGTAACATATGAGATGATTAAGATCACAACAAGGACTATAATTTGTGCCCACTTGTATGAATGAATGCATGATTCAGCTGATTCTGTCCATGCACCAATGTGATTACTCATCAGGAATTCATGCAGTTGTTTCACTCTATCCCTTCTTTGTCTACCTGTATGCTGTCTCCAAATTACACTCAGGCTTAGCTGTTCTCTCAGACACATCGTTGCAACTTTCTGAATATGCTGAACCATTTCAAAGGATAGCAGAACGATGCCTAAGTCTGTCAGTCAGGTTGGTAAGGGAGACTTTGAGGAGAAGTTAATCTATTCTTTAGAAATGACACTGGTTTCGAGTAGTTTCACCATTCAGGGCTTCACGTTGAACGTGGAGGACTGGGAACTGGTGAAAAAGTAGGATCTTGTTTCAGTGGCACCATTAGCTGTTGATGTATTTGTTACCATAATTTTACTTTAGGAAAAAAACAAAAGAAATCTTAGTATTCCCCACTAAGGGGAGTTTTGAAGGTAGGTGTATGTACTCAGAGGAGTTCTCTAAACCTGAGCACCTTAACATTTTTCTTCAGAACTGGAGCTGAGTAAGGGCTAGCTTTTTTCCTTTTTTTAGCAACCTGTAGCTTGTTTGAGGCACTGAGAGCGTGGAGCACTCTGCACACTGGCAGACTAAGGTTCAAGCTGTATAATAGCAGGTGCACAAAGATCAATGTTAGTTGTTTGATAGTAGGAGTACCTGTACCCAATAGAAGAATTTTGCAGTAAGTGAAGCTGCAGAAGTGTGACAGGGAATTCGATGTCAAATCCAGCGTTTAGCTAACAGCCTCATGGCTTGTACTTACGGGAGAACCAAATCTCTGTGTAGGCTCTGCAGGCCTGCAGAAATGAATGGTAATTTTTAGTTAATTCCAAAATAAGCATTCTGTATATGCACATGGCTTGTCTCAGAGGAGTGTGCTTATTCAAGATAGTATTTAAACATGTATTCAAGCAAATGTTTAGCTATCAGTGAATTCATGGAATTAAGAAAGCACCTAATTCCCATCCTCAGCAAGGTAGAGAGGAACATTTATGTGGGTAAGACTCTGTCTTTATAAACTGACTTTTTAAACAGTATAATAGGGTGTCTAGGATATTAGTATTGAGTAGTTATTGAAGGACACATTAGAAATGGAAGGCATAGCTTTGAGAGTAAAGCAAACTTTGAGAGGCATAGCTTGAGTAAAGCATAAGATGAAGAATTACAGTCCTACAGTGAACAATCTGTGAAGTTCCTGGTTAAAAAGGTGGCAAAGAAAGCTGAAAGATTAAAAAAACGCAGTTGCATTATTCTTGATGTTAATTTTTCTTTTGATTTTTGAAGCCTTTAAAGTTAGTTTCCTTTGAAGGAGAGCAGTATGAAATATGGTATGCTTAGGTCTTTGTTTCAATTTTAAGAAGATCCTTAAACATGGTAGCTTTACTTTAAAATGTGGTGTATAAATAATAAAATATGTGATGGCATTGTATAAAGAGTACCTTGGCACAAGTCTGGGATGACTGCATTGCTTACAGGGCTTTTGACACTTGTGAATGTGATCATTGCAGAAGTGTGCCAATGAAAACTTCATACCCCACCAGTATGTGTGTGTGGAGAAGTTTGTTAGTGTGTTCTGTTTTGGAACATTTTCTAGTACTGGACTGAGGAGAAGCTTTAGTGTTGTGCCATATTGTTGGTGTGTCTTATGCCTAATTGCCAGAAGAGCCTCAGTGGATGAATGAGGCTGTGGGGTTTGTGACACTGTGAAAACTAAGTGAAAACAGTGTTAAGAAGGAAAGGTCTCACATCCTATTCCTTATCCCTCCTGGCTCTTGGCTGCTGTCTGCTTTTGTTTGCCTTGAACCAGTTTTGATGTTCACTCTATCACAAGGACGAATTGGCCCCCTAAAATGGAAGATAAGTACCCTGGAAAGAAGGAAGGCAAAAAGTGACTTCTTTTGTTCTTTGTTATTAGATTGAATCCTACCTTGTAATCTGATGAACAGGATGGCCAGCAGCGGCTGCAAGGTGTTTTTTGTGCCAGATGCTTTCCTGTCTGCTCTGGGTGCTTATAGGGGTAAGCAGGAGCTCTGGAGGCAGTAACAGAGCGCTGTGATATGGTTCTTGTGTGGTTGCTGTTGGCAGTATTGTAGGTTGTACCTTAAGAACCTTAACCTAGGTGTAAGACCAATACAATCTACCATGTCTGTGTTCACTGCAGTCGTCATAAATGTCTAGTCTCAAAATGTGCAACTTACGGTTAAGCTGGGCAGGGCAGCAGGAGCCACCTGAAGTTTGTCCAGAGTGTGCAGTCAGTAGCAGAAAAGCATGAGGGATATCACTATGGGGCTCGGAAGGTTTCCTGTTGAGTAGGTGAAGATTTGGCTTACAAACTTTTCAATTTAGTCCTGTTGGTACAGTCTGTAAAACGCTCAGGCACCACTGTGCCTGTTTACAAGCACAGAGGTGGGTAGGCTGATGTGAGCAGGGAGGAAGAGTTGTGGTCTTCGTAAAGGTCACAGACTCCATCACATTGTTGGTAGCTCATGTCATGCTGCCTGAAGAAGATGCAATGTCCTGCAGCACCACCACTGCGGTTACGACTCTGTGATCTGGTACAGCTTATGTGGGATCTTGAAATAGAAAAAAAGAAAATGGAGAGTTTGTCATCTCGTCTTACTGAAACTGTTAGAAAGCAGGAGGAAGTCATGATCAAAGGGAGGGAAGAGCAGTGGAGGGAAGAGCCGAAAAACTCCTCTTCCTTTTAGCAATGGCAAGCTGTTAATTTACTCCAGTAGCATCATGAAACTGTATCCAGAGAGTACTGTGTAGGCTTTCTTTCTCCTTCTCCCTGTGTCAAATACAGCTGAAGACAGATCACTAGTTTCAAAGAGAGTTTGTTTGGAATGGAGACTGTGCTCAGTGCAAGTAACAGGATCATTCTGTTTCTTTTTTTTTTTAAAAAGTAATTTCTTAAGTTTTTGTCAGTCTGCAAAATGGAGACCAGTTGTATTTGTGGGAACTGTGGCTGCTTAGAGTTCCAAAGCATTAGGAGATAATGGTGTTTATAACTATGCTCTTCATTTGATGGTGGTTGCAGTGTTTGCCCTAATGCTTTCTTGTTATTAGAAAATGAATGTTTTCAAAGGTGCAAGAAACCGTTCATCTCTTGCAAGCCAGCCCAGCTCATACTGTCAGGGAGGAACATTGTGTGGATACCACAAGTCTGTTGTTTATTAGAATCTTGTGATCCTGAAAAATCCTCTTGTGTAGAGATGGCTCTGTGAAATCTGGTACTCTTCTGCTTCAGATCAGTAGGGGTGTATCCTTACTGCACCTTTCTCCGTTGCACTCTTTTGACCCAAGCAAGAAAGGCTATAAGTTGTATGGAAATTACTAGGAAAACATATTTTGCTATTTGCCTGTGAAGAAAATGATGCTTTTTGTAAGGAGCATCAAGTTGTTCATTGAAGAACTAAGCTCTTCAGAACTGTGGTTTAATTTTAGGTGACTGTATGTATGAACATACTGTAGTTTAGTATTTCATCTTTTTAACAATATCCTTTTCCCTGCACTTCTTGCAATTACCTCTTTCATTTTCTGCAGGTAGTTCAAAATTTGCTGTGTGTTGAATTTGCAGAAGGGCAGAATAGAGAGTTGCTTGGATGTTATGCTTGAAGAATTCAAGTCCTTGCCTGGGCTGCTCTCTGCCTTCCAGTAGCTATAAAAATTCATCTCCCTTCCCCCTCTCCCTGTCTGTTTGCAGGTTATCGTGACGAATCAGATTACCACATCGTTGAGCAATCGCATTTCCATCCAGGCAGACCTGGTGTCTCCAGCTGATGATTTGTCCCTGTCTGAAGGTAAGAGAGCCCTTCTATCAAAACCGAAACTCTACGCTGACACAAATCCACACTGTAACTTGCAGTCTTCTCGTGATATAAGAGGTCTGTGAGAGATGGGTTATCAAGCCTAACATAAAACAGGGGAAAAAACTATTTTTCAGTTTGCTTTGAAAGTCCATTTATAAAAAAATAGAAAGTAAATTTATTAACTAAAACTATTTGACACCTTCTAAGGGCTGGGAATGAATATTGAAGCCATGTTCAGTTCTATAACATGTTTCTTGGCATTGTATTTTCATATGCATTTAGAGCATTGTTTTCTCAGTCTTCTGAAGCTGTTGCTACAGTCAATACACAGGCTAGGCTACACATCTGACTTATCTAAAGATTATCTGCGATTCTGAAGACAAGCAGCCAGTTACAAATGAAGGAGAGCAACTACTCAGTTCTGTTCCTTGCATTAATGCTTGTCTGGTTTTCAAGTACGTTGCCTTAAACTGTGCTCTCAATATTGTGTGAAGGGAATATGAGGTTTTGTGTGATGTCCTATACTATTGTACATCTTCATGTTTCTTTTTACTGCACAAAATTAGAGACAAGCACACATTTCAGGTGTAATAAGGAGTACTTATTGTGCCAAGAAGAAAAGATAATTCTGAATGAAAGTTTCAAAGTAATATAATAATTTCAGCTTTCCCCACTTGCAAGGAATATTCAGAGTACCCTCAATCAGGGGCAGATGCAGAGGCGTTTCAACTGAGAGTTCAGTTAATGCATAGACCCAAATGTATGATAATAAGCAGTTCTCATGTTTCCTGCAAAGGCATGATAGTTGTATGTAGACTTCCTACTTTGTATAATACGGGTGTTTCCCCTCTTTCTCGCCTTGTTGCACTTTCTGGTGGTTCTGGTCAGCTTATCTTTGTTCTGGCTGATGAAAAAGCAGTCCTCTCAAGCTTCTCTGACTTAGCACAAGAACAGCTTGCTGGCCAAATGGACAAAGCAGTGGTTAACATTGACATTATTTCTGCAGCTTATTTCAGTGAACGAGAGGAAGAGGCTGAAAAAATACTAAACACAGATTGTCAATGATAGCAGATAACTTCGGTGTAATGACTTGGCACTGAGTGATGTGTTTACTTCATAATTTTGTCAATAAGAGCTTGGGCAAAGCACAGCCCATTAAATAATTTTGGAATTGCACTTGTGGCTTATGTTGGCTCCATCCTTTGCCAAAGTATCTCTGAAGTTCATTGCTTGAATGTTGCTCCCTACCTCTGTTAGAAAGAGTTGAGATTTGGTAACTAGATTTGGAAGAGGAAGGCATAATTTTTCATCTTTATGATTTCCTTCTTGGCACAAAGTTGTTGCATGTTGTCTCATTGAATGCTCTTGATTGCAGTACTTGTGCTTTTTCTTGTCCTTTAGAATGATTGTGTGTGAGCTTCCTCTGGAAAGAAAGACATAGCTGATGCTGACGTGGAAGTAATAACAAAATATATTCTCACACATATTTTGCTCTTGTGGTTAAAATATTTGACGCATCTTTGGAAAAAGCATGGAATAGTTGTAATCTTTCAAAATTTTCCTGCTAATATGAAATATTCTCAGTGCTGTGTATAGTTCAATAGTATTCTGAAATCGGGACCACATAAGAAATGGTGTGATGATTTTTGTAGCAGTTACAGCTTATTAATGAAGCTATCGTCTTGTGTCTAAACTGTCTACCGCTATTTTTTTTTCACCTTTTATCTCAAGAATGAGTTAAAATGTCTTGGTGCTCTGTGTGTGTGTTGTTTTCCCTTTTTTCTCTCATTCATTTTATTTAATTAAGGATCTGAAATGGTAAAATGTGCCAATGTGACACTTGCTGAAAATGGAAACCTTTGTTTAGCTTTGGAATGACAGCAGCAGAGACTGTAGCAGTGCAAGCAGCTTCAGTAATTAAAGTTCTGTCAAGGGATGCAGGAGTGATAGACTTTCCCTCTCTCCCTTCCTTCCCTCTTCTGTAAACCAGCATTGACAGATGTGGCATTTACATCCTGTGTTGTATAATGGGAGAGCACAAGGCATCACCACGCTACCTGGTTGTCACCTGCTTTTCTGATCCATTGTATGTCTGCTGCTGAATTTCCAGTTTGCTTCAATTTTAAACTGTGCTGCCTACCTGTGAGAAAAAGTGAAATTTCTGACCCACTCAGAATTTGATTTCCATGCTTATGTTGCTATAAAAATAGACTACTGTGGCTAGTGTTTTTCTTGTTTAACATTGACATTTTGACTTGTCCTGAGAAAGTCCCTTCTATTTTATTGCATATTATCTCTTGAACAACCCGAAAGTACCGATACTTTAATCTTCTGAAAATCTTGGATACTTAGGAATCCTTAATGAATTGGTCTTCCAGGATTTGTGTGATAGTCATAATACTTATTCCTACTGTACAACTGTGGAACTTGCAGGACAGAGTAGTTAAATGAGTAGCCCAAGGAAACAAAATGGGTGTGGTGCAGAGGCAGGAATAGAGGCCAGATCTATGACTGGATTTTTACCTCTTTCTCCCTTTTCATTCATCACCAGCTAAAGCTGAGTTTGAACCGATGACCCAGATGTGAAAGGATTCATAACACATTATTAATCCTGTAATGAACTCGGACCCCTTGGTTCATATATATCTAGTGTGTTGTTTTAATTGTATCTGAAATCAGAGTCCCATCGCTATAAATAGTTTGATAAAAGAATAACAATTTTAAACTGAATATGTTATTAGAAAGAACTTTAATGTTACAATGGCTTTTGCTTTTGATTGTGCTTTAGAAGGGAATCACTTGGGTTATGTGTTAGATTAGGCAAGAAACCAAAGAAGCTGTTCATCTGATGTGTGACAAAGTTAATCTGATGAACAAGCTAAAAGGACATTGTCAAGCTGGTTTGGGCTTAGAGCTTGTCATCCCCAAAATTGTACACTAGTGCATGAAAACTTGTGTCCTACAATGTTAGATTTCTATGAATACTTTAAAGGCTTTATGAAAACAGCGCTGACTGTAAAATCCCACTACTTAGGTAGCACAGTAAGAACCATTGAACTGTGTGTATTGGTAGTTCTTGTAGGAAATGGTTTATGTCCAACTAAATTGCTAGACATTGCGTGCTTCTGCTTCAAGACAGAAAGCAAAACACTTAGTTTGCTACAAATTAAGGTAATGAATAAAATACAAAAATGTCTGTGCCTCTGGCTTAGTCCTTGCATTCATTTGGCCTTTACATATTTGCCAGATTATCATCTGAAGGAGTTCAATAAGACTACTGATACTTTTCTACAGCTCTAAGATTCTCAGGCACATAAAGGCTGTCACTTCTTCCCTAGCAAGCAAACTCCAGTTTTATTTGTAGCCATACTGTTCTTATATGGTTTTCTTGCAAACCCTATCACTGTAGTGGGTAGACCGAAGCATGTTGTGAATAGGTTTCAGTTTCATCCTCACTTTATGGAATAGCCTCTGTTTAACTGTTCCGGTCAAAGACAACTTTGAGAAGCCTTAAGTTTATTTCAGATTGCAGAGATGGTCAGACGAACCCAGGACTATCCCCAGGCTTCAAAATGTGTTCTGAAGAATTAATATTTTGTTATTTAAATGTGTAAAAAGTACGCCTTACCCCAATTAAAATAATCTCATTAATAAAAAGAAAAGGATTTAAGCTGCATTAGGCTGAGTGAACAGTAGAAATTGAGTGCAAATGTCCACAAGAAAATATTTTGTGTGACTGTTAATGGATGTCTTTAAAAAAGCTATCTGTGGCTGTGACTCTACTCTTTTTGTTACTTTTGCAAAGTTCATATGATAGGATTTTACCTAAAATAGGAGATTGTTGAGAATTAATTCCAGGCCTGTGTGTCTGGGCGCTGAGTGGAAGGTGAAATCTGTGTGTTTCACAAGTGTTAGTTTTGGAAAACTTGTGTTAAGCACTCTTAAGCAAATCATACTGTGCTGCAGAGAGGTTGGGCAGCATGCCTTACTTAAGGTCCCTGCTAGTCTACCACTGCCTGTCCTATTAATATATCTGCCAGTTGCAGCTCTAACTTCCTCTCAAAGACGTCAAAGCAAAACTCCGTCTTTCTTGGAAGAAGCTCAGGGTTGTGTTGCTATGAACAAGAACATCATCCGCCTTCAAGTGTGCACAAAGCATCAGGGAAAAAAAGGAACGCTGTCTTAAGCATCTTCAGTCTCAGCTAGCACTTTAAAATATTTGTTTGGAAAAGTCAGAATTATTTTGTGTTTAAAATAGTCTATAAACTTGTACTAGCTCTTCGGAGGCCAGCGTTCAGTGTTCTGCCATTTGTGTCCATCAAGCAGTTTGTCATGGCATTATATATTTTTAGTGCACACTGTGAGCAATGAGTTTAGTCTGACCTTTTCATCTTTGTTGCCATGATCTTGAATTCTTTTAAGCTGTTGAGAAGAAGTAGGCTTTCGTGTTGTGGAGACTGGAGAAAACTAAGCTACCATAATATCTCCACCCACAGGATTTTCCTACTTTACTTTAGGAGTAGAAGATAAAGCTGGAATATTTGGCTTCTCTTATTTGCTTTGCCCTTTATCTATGGTTAAATTATTTTATTCTTCAGGCCTCAGTTTTATTTTGCAACTTTTTTTTCTTTCTTAATAGCCCGGTGGGCAAAATAATGAGTTGACCTGCTGCTCACCCCAGAGTAAGACTAGTTCTGTAGTTTATTACCTCCCTCCCTTCAAATTCCAGTTTTCAGCCCTGGTGCAGAATAGAGAGAACCCTGAAGGAATTAACGCAAGAACTGAGGGGAGCCCTGACATCAGAGGTTGGGTTTGGTTTGTTTGTTTGATTTATGTATATATATACACTTGTGCTTAAGGTTGGATCTGCAGGTGACAGTAAAAGTAAAGAATTCTATGAGAACACAAACATACCTGTTTTGCAGATGCTGAACTTATGAATGAAGCAGCTGTTAAACTAAGTTTTAAAAATACTTCTTCTGTGTTATTTTAAAGCTCATGCAGAATAATGCTTGTCCTAGTGAAATGCTCCGGCATTATATGAATTTAAATAGTTTAGGAAGTATCGTAATACTTTGGTGTGTTTTAGGCCTTTAGTATTTTAGCTGAACGCTCTGTAAACCTATTACAGGCTGGTTTACACAGTTATGTTTGAAAGAGGAGGTGGTTTGTCGTGGATCACTAAAACAGTGGTTAATTACAACAGTTGTTTAAATAGCACAGTTCCTAAATTAATATCCCATCATATTTTTTTATCAATCCACTCTGACTTTCTGAGACCCAAATATTTGGGAATAGTTACTAAAACTTTTTTTTTTTAATACTGTTATGGAATAATCTGCATGGAGATTACTAGACTGGTTTATGAAAACTAAGATCCATATTGCATGGTGTAAGAAGGATCTTTTGAGTGACACCTTATGTAGACCTATGAAGGCTGGTGGATTTTAGATGTTCAAGAAGGCAATGAGCCAGGTTTAGAAGTTGAATTCCAATAATTAGTTCGTGTCTGTGCATGCTCAAGAGTACTTTTCCCAGCTGAGACTGGTGTGCAGCTGTGAACTCTGAAGGCAAAGACATATCCCTGAGAAGGTAATGGATTTCTCTTCTTGTTTTATGGCTTATCAAGACAGTGAAGTGCTGCACTGTATCTTTTACCCTCTACAGTCATGAGGATACAAGGAATTGTGGTAAGGTTTGCCTCTGTTTTTGTTTTTATATGAATTGCCACTTCTCACTTGATGGTTTGGTTGTGCCACTAATGCCCAAGGCTGACTACTTGCCCATGATGGGACAGGAGAGCTCAGTGAGTCCATCAGCCACAGGATTCTACCGCCAAGTCCGAGGCCTGACTGTCTCTGACTTTAGTGCAGGAGCTGGTAGAGTCTCCTGACTCCCTGGTTGATGTGAGCTGTAATGGAGCAGCTGGAGTTGTTTCTTTCTAATTCTTTATTTTGCTGCTGGACTTCCTGTCTCAGCTGTTATTTTAAGAAACTACCCCAGCATAGACCCTTTAATCCCCTTCCCCAGCCAACAGTGCTGTGGGAAGCCTTTTGTTCTTTCAGTCTGATCTGTCCTTGAGTTACTTCTACAGTTTCAGACCCTTCATGAAAAAGATTGTTAGGCCCACATACACTGAAAGCTGAGAAAGGATCTCATCTTCTTTTTTAACCTGCTGGAAGTTAGGATAGTATGTAGTATGTGTGCTTCAGGATTGGTAAGCAGTGGGCACTAAAACTAGGAGTGACTTACATAAAACTCAATAATATATGTTGGAAGGAAAAATGAGCTTACTTGAAGCAGAATTTCATTCTTGTGCTTGCACTGTGTTTGTGTTTCTGGTAACTCTGTGCTTCTTGCAGTAGTGGACTCAGCACCCCAGTGCTCTAGTGGAAGGAAAAAAGCCCTTTTGGCTGTTGAGAATGCCTGGAGGAAGTGCACTGTCATTACAGGGCCTGCAACAAACGATATTAACCATTAGAGGAAATGATATTGTGATTGTTTCTGCATGGTGCAGGGCTGTGGTGGTATATGGAGCAGTTAGATTTCATGATAACAGTGGTCATGTCAGCCTGTACTAATTTTGATGCTATATTTCAACAAGCAGGAAGCAGTGGCATAATAACATCCAGTCAAATTTTAACGGCTTTTTAATCAGTAGATAAATCTCTCAGTAAAACAGTGTTACAGAGACTGTACATATCTGTGGAAGTTTCTAACTGAATAATATATGCATAATCACTTGATCTAGACTACGAAAGGTTTGACAACTGTCAGTAGGAGCAGTCAGAGGCCTCTATGTATCAGAGAATCTCCATTCCTCATTTCCTACTGGCAGTGATGATAGAATACAAAGTTTTGCTGCTTTGTTGTGGTTTCTTTCTGAAGATGTGATATGACTTACAGTCATTAATCAACAATTTGTAATCCAAAAACCCTTCAGGTACGTTTGTGGGGAATCACTCGTCTATATAATCAGAGGCATGATAACAGAAGTGCTTACAGTCATAGTTGAGTGGTTAGGAGTTATCACCTCTCAGCTGCTAAGTAAATTACCTCAGCTGAGACAAAGTGTGACCGAGTACGTCACCTTCCAATGCAAAGTAAAATGGGTTTGCATGAATTCTCCTGCCCATGCTAGTTTATTCCTGTTTTTCCTTAACTGCAGTAAGCTGAGAGCCAGCATGGGTCAGCCAACGAGTTTCAGTTGCTGGCATATAGCTGTAAAGCTCTGTTATAAGATTGCAGTAGGTCATCTCCTTATGCCCTAAAAATGTTTAAAAATAAGATTAACTCATATTTCAATGTGGTGAACATAGAAACTATATGTTCTCTATACATTGGAATTTAGACATTTGTTTGTATCATAAAAGTAGTATTAAGAGACCTGGTTATCTAATGGTAGTGATTCCTTCTCCTTTGCCCTTTCTTCCTATCCTGTGCAGAACAGATAAGATCGATGTGCATTTTTGCTGTGGCCCTGCAAATCAGTGGTTTAAATCAGAAACATAAGACATGGTTTGGCTATAAATTCCTTCTGCAGTACTACATTGTAACAGCATTGGTGGAACTGTTCCAAACTAACTTACCTTCCAGATTACATAGTGAAAAATGAATTCAAGGGTAGGAAAGATCTAAACACCATTTGTCCCCATGCACAATGACCAATTATGTTCTGTCTTAACTTACTGTTGGTAATCCTTATGTCTGTACAAACAAAGGTTGAGGAAAAAATTATTACTTGAATCTTCATCATTCAATAGCATTCAGTCCCATTTCTTGTTGAGTTTTGTAGTACAAGCAGTGGATCTCTCTTCTGGTGGCATGGGGGAGGATCAGAAGGATTTCTATACATGGAAAAACATCACTGTGGGCATTATATTTGGCTTGTGGCATTACATGAAGCGTATGGCTCACCTGCAGAACTTGAACCAGTTAGCAGTGACCCCAGGTGGAGGCATTATACCAAAAGGGAAGGCGAGGAAATAGGACAGAGGTTGATTTCAGAATCTGATGCCTATGTTCTAGTTGCAGTTCCAGCTGGGTTTCCTCTGGGTTTACTCCAGGATGTTTGGAAAAGTGGTTCCTTGTTAATCTCAGGCAGCCCCTATGATTGATGATTCCCCTTGATCGTAAAAAGAGCGCATTATTTCCTGCTTTATTATTATAATAATGATTTATTGTCTTAAATGATGGAAGTTTTATAACGTATTAGCCTTTTTTGGAAGTTGGAGCTGGGTGCTCTGGCATGTGAATGAACTGCTTCTCAGTGATGATCTCCTCCTAAAACGCATCAAACCCAAACATAACGTGATCATAAAAAGATAGTATATGGTTGTTCTGTTATCTCTTTACGTAATGAAAATCAGCAGCTTGAGTATGAGCAGATTTTGCATGCTCCACATGGGCAAAATATGTCTAATCTGTATTCTGCTTGTCTTCTCATAATATCAGTTATACTAAAAACTAAAAATAAAAGAGCATTCAGAGAAGAGCAAGCGAAGTGATCACAGTGCTGTACAGAAAGATGAGTGAAGAAAAGCTAGAAGGAGGAAATGTCTGGAGCTTAACTAGAGGAAGGCTTTGTTTATACTAATTTCTGCTCTCTGCTGTTGCTGTTGCTATAGTCCCCTGGGCAAGCTGCAGCCTATGTAAAATTCCTACCTAAACTGGTGCTTAACCGGGTATGTCTCTCTCCTAAGGGGTAGAAAAGACAGTGGCTGAAGTATGAGTAGCTCCACTGTTAACAATGGAAAATTTGTCAGGAATAAGCAAACCCCAAAGCAGATGCTGCCACTGTGTGAGTAGCTACGATTCTTTGGGAGTAATTTGAGCCAGTTTGATACCTGGCAGGGGAGCTGTTGTTTCAAGCTGGCACACAGATATGTAAGGGAGTAGTTTGGACACATCTTAACTGAATATCAAGAAGTTGTTCCTAAGCGTGAAATCTGTTAGAGCAGCTGTTCCCAAATGGTTTCTGTTTGTGCGTCTGTTTTTGGTGGTGAACTCACCCCAGCCGAGCTTGCGACCCTAAATACTAACATAAACAATTGCATCTCTGTCAGGCTCGCAACCCCACTCTGTGCGGCTGTGACCCCAGTAGAGGTTACGACCCCTGGTTTGGGAATCGTTGGGATAGACTGTCAGATAGTCCTGCTGGGGAAGCGCTGATATGCTCCATCCAGGCCAGGATCATCACAACAAATGCCTTCAGATCTCACAGTAATTTGTAGGCCCCTGCCACCGGTTGGAGAGTGCACCCTATTAGAGCTGACATGTCACTTTGGTACATCAGGAACATCTCGGAGATCAAAAGGTCATAGTCCTCCCACGCTGCCGCAGCCTTTCTTCATGGACTCGCCTCTTCGTCTTACTTCCCCTTCAGTTGGCTGGCAGCGAGCCCCAGCTCCCTCACAGTGCGGCTGATTCAGCCACAACTGCTGGATATGTACCAGCTGCGGCTTCTGCCCCACCACCTCCCCGTCTTGCCGCTTTTCCCAAGCCACCCTTTCTGAAACAGTTCTCCCCGATGAATACTTCTTGCCTTAATGCAGGGATTGGTGACTGCCTCTCTCTGCTGAAATTATTAAAAGTTATGTTTGAAGTAATTAAAAGCCATCTAGGGCTGTGCTCGTGGAGGTGGGCCAAGTATTCCCCTGTATTTTGTGAAACTAACTCTGTTACTCATATACCTGTAGGTACGAGCACCACCTTACAAATGTGGGGTGCTGATGGAGAAATAAACAGAAGGTGGCCTTGTGGTTGCTGCTGTGGTCTGCAAAGCTTACCGTATTTGATAAGCCATGCAGACTGCCTTTTTAATTTAAAGTGCCAAGTTATCCATGTCCAGATTTTTAAGCCTTGTTCTGCCACAATTTTAAATAGAGTTTGTAAGCAACAATGGTTGTTTAAAATTTGTTTTTGAAAACACTCATTAGCATAATGTAAAATAGTAACATTTTATTAGCTGACTTGATAGTCCAAGACTTCATGATTTACTGTCAAAAGTTCAGCTGAGACATCACTGCATTAATTCAACAAGGGGAGGAGCCTGCAACAGACAATTTATTTTTACTTATTTTTTGTCAATAGATCCTGAAAATTGCCTATGGCAGCAGAAAGGAGTAGGTGGAGCAGAAAAATGTGACAATTGCTTATCATTTGGATAAAAACTGTATTGCATAGAATTAGCCTGAATTCAGTCTGAGCAAGTCTTGTTTAGAGATGTTCCTGGACTGGTTTTCTGTCAGACGGGAAGGCAGAGAATGAGAACAAGGAAGTAAAGTTGTGGAGCATGTAAGTAACAAAAGGAAACAAAGTCAGAAAATCTTATTTTATAAGCTGGTTACCTTACACACCACTCCTAAAAGAAAAAAATTACTTGACTTTGTATCTGTAACTTGATCATCCCTTAAAAACTAATTACATGTCAGAAAACGGAGCATAAAGTCTCTGCCATCTGTCCAGGTTGGATACGGTGCACAAAGGAGCATAGCCAATTCATAGTACCTCTTAGGTGAACAGATTAATATCTCCTGAACTGAATTTTTCCTTTTAATACTGAGTCTTTCATGTGCTGTGTTTCACATATCACGTTCTGTTGAAGCTCTGTGGTTTTTCAATAGTTTCCTTGAAATCTATATGTGGTATGTCTGCACTCTTCTGAGCTGTTCTTGGGACATGCATTAATTAAGTATGTTTCTGGCCCTCTCTTAATGGCATAGTTTCCCTGGAGTCAAAAACTGCTCCAAAAACTGGGATCATTTGTTTAATTTAAAAGAAAAAGGGTATGGAACTAGAATTTCAGGCTTCAACAGCTATGCCCCTGCAGCTTTGAAGGAAGGGGAAAAAATATCTTTATGTTTTACACACAAAATAGAATATCTAATTCCATCCAGGGTTTTGCTTCCCTTGCTTATCTTTATGATTCTTTTTTTTTCACATGGTAGATTTTCAACTTTGTATCAAATTTCATTGTTTGTTGGTTTTGCTTAGCAAACCAGTGGGCTGAATTTTGTCATCTGGGTCTAAGGAAGGACTTTAAATGATATAGAGTGATTCTTAATTACTGATAATCAATCCAAATCCAGAATTGTATTTTTAAATGGCTGAAACTTTTGGCTCTGGGACATTCCAGAAATCTATACTGTACAGGAGTTGACAGCTGGTTTTTCAAGTACATTGAGAGTAGAGGTACATACATTCTCATGTTTTACCAGATTCCTCCAGTAAAATTAATCCTGTGCCTCAAATATCTCTTAGCCTGCATCTGCAGTGGTGCTTTCATTGAGATCAGAAACGTGGTTTTGAAGCAAGTCTTGTATGATCTTCATTTGCTGCATGTTTGTTCATTGTGTAGAGTGAGTTTGATGTGCACCGACTAGAGAACTTTTTTTGGAAATTAAACCAGAAGTTCCCCTCCATGTTAGGCAGGTGTGCTCAAAACCATCTTGGAGGCAGAGCGATCTAAACCAATGGCTGGTTCTGAAGACACAGCCCAAGCAGAGACATTCTCACCAGGGAACCAGAGCAGGCGAGTCTGACCCAGAACAATGATGCACATACAGGGTAGAATCATAGAATGCTTTGGGTTGGAAGGGAGCTTAAAGATCATCAAGTTCCAAGCCCCCTGCCATGGGCAGGGGGCACCTTCCACCAGACCAGGCTGCTCAAGGCCCCATCCAGTCTGGTCTTGAACGCTTCCAGGGATGGGGCAGCCACAACTTCCCTGAGCAACCTGTGCCAGTGTCTCACCACCCTCATCGGGAAGAACTTCATCCTAATATCTAGTCTAAATCTTCCCCCTTCCAATTTATCCTTTAATTTTATCACTACATGCCCTTGTAAACATTCCCTCCCAAGCTTTCTTCTGGCCTCCTTCAGGTACTGGGAGGTTGCTATAAAGTCTCCTTGGAGCCTTGTCTTCTCCAGACTGAACGAGCCCAACTCTCTTCAGCCTGTCCTCGTATTGGGGGTGCTCCAGCCCTCTGATCATCCTTGTAGCCCTCCTCTGGCCCTGTTCCAACAGCTCCATATCCTTCTTATGCTGAGGGTTCCAGAACTGGACACAGTACTCTAGGTGGAGTCTCACAAGAGAGGAATAGAGGAGCAGAATCACCTCCCTTGACTTGATGGCCATGATGCTTTTGATGCAGCCCAGGACACAGTTGGCCTTCTGGGCTGCGAGTGCGCATTGCCGGCTCATGTCGAGATTCTCATTAATGAGCATCCCCAAGTCCTTCTCCACAGGGCTTCTCTCAATCATGTCGTCCTCCAGCCTGTATTGAAACTGCGTGTTGCCCTGACCCAGGTGTAGGACCTTGCACTTAGCCTTGTTGAACCTCATGAGGTTCACATGGGCCCCCTTCTCCAACTTGTCCAGGTCCCTCTGCATGACAGCTGCACCACTGAGCCTGGTGTCATCTGCAGACTTGCTGAGGGTGCACTCGATCTCACTGTCAATATCATTGATGAAGATATTAAACAGTATTGGTCCCAATATGGACCCCTGGGGGACATCACTTGTCATGGATCTACATCTGGACATGGAGCCATTGACCACTACTCACTGAATGCAACCATCCCACCAATTTCTTATCCACTGAACAGCCCACTCATCAAATCCATTTCACTCCGATTTAGAGAGAAAGATGTTGTGGAGGACCATGTCAAAGGCTTTACAGAAGTCCAGATAGATGACATTTGTTGGTTTACCCATGTCCACTGATGTGGGCACCCCATCATAGAAAGCCACTTGGTTGGTCAGGCAGGACTTGCCCTTGGTGAAGCCATTCTGGCTGCCACTAATCACCTGCCTGTCTTCCATGTGCTTTAGCATAGCTTCTAGGAAGATCTGTTCCATGATCTTCCCAGGCACAGACGGTAGCCATAGGAGGATCGACATCTGAGTACCAAATGCCCTGGCTACTAAACTCCTGGGTCCAATCATCCTCAGTCCCATCAAACTCCCTTTTTTCTTGCTGTTCCCGTTATTTTTAACTTTAAACTGATAGTGTTGATGTTCTGTTTTAAAAGTTGAAACAGTGGCTGTTGTGTTTGAGAGTTAGTTAATGTTAGATTTCTACCCACTGAACAGTACGCAGCTAGGAAGACATACCTGTGTTATTTTTAAACTCTAGAAGTTCGTAAACCTGTTCCTTTTACAGTTCAGTACGAATGAAGTTTAGGATAAAATTCAGTGCCTTCAAGCTAATGTAGTGCCTGTCAGTGGCCCAATCTGAATCTCAAGAGGAAAAGTTCATGATGAGTTCAGGTTAAATGCCAAAAACCTCATCATCCTTGGAGCCTTTAGTTTGTTCTTTTCAACCAGAATAATGCAAACTAGCAAAGACTGATCAACATTTTCCTCTAGGTTAGCATGAGGTAACTCCTAACAGCATGGGATCAACATATCAAGTGCTATATGTCCCTAGAGATCACTGTCTTGGCTTATGATCAACAGCTGCCCAGTTCTCCTTTTTCTGAGGGTGCATCTGCCTCTTAGTCACCACTGTGATGATCGTGTGAGCTAGCGTGAAATGAACTGTTGGGATCCAGAGGGTTCCAGTAGCAGATGAGTCACAGAGGCAGAGAGGTCAGCAGAGGCTAATCTCTAGTATTTACTGTGCACAGTGTAGATCCTGAGATGAACTCCTTTCACTGAAATGAAATGTCTTTCATCTGGATGGGAAGATCCTATGGGTGAGAGGAGGCTGTGTTACCTTCATACCACTCTGACTCTGTAAAGGACTTGGAAAACTAGTTTTAATGAGTTGTGGGTTTCCCTTATGTGGGGATACCTCGCTTTCCTCGCTTCTTATTACAAGATACTTGTGTTCAGCAGGCTTGTGAGCAAGTTAGATGGCCCATAATAGGGCAGCTCAGCCCATGTGATTTAGGGCAATTTTGAACTTGTTACAGCTTCAGCCCAAGATCTGGTTGTTGGTCTTTTGTATTAGTATTGAATGTGGTAGCATGGGTTTCATAGAATCATAGAATCATAGAATAACCAGGTTGGAAGAGACCCACTGGATCATCGAGTCCAACCATTCCTATCAAACACTAAACCATGCCCCTCAGCACCTCATCCACCCATGCCTTAAACACCTCCAGGGAACGTGACTCAACCACCTCCCTGGGTAGCCTGTTCCAGTGCCCAATGACCCTTTCTGTGAAATATTTTTTCCTAATGTCCAGCCTAAATCTCCCCTGTCGGAGCTTGAGGCCATTCCCTCTTGTCCTGTCCCCTGTCACTTGGGAGAAGAGGCCAGCACCCTCCTCTCTACAACCATATGCATTTCAAACAAACAGACAAATAAATACATACAACTTGCTTTGTATGTAAAACAGTGGATTTTCAACACGATAAAATATTTCTTACTTTGTTGTGCAAATTTTTGTCACAAGTGAGGTTTCAATGAAAAAAAAGTGTTATATCAGAAATGGCGCATTCTGTGGAGGTGTGTTTGTGCTGATAAAAGTTTTGAAGACAGGAGAGGAGATGAGGCTGAGATTCTTGATCAGGACTAGAGACATGCTATACAAAATAACATCTGGGTTATTGCCTATGTATTTCCTTTTTTTTCCCCCCTCTCTCACCATTCTTGCATACACCCACCCCAAAAATGTTGTTTTGCAAGGTCTTGCTTTTGCTGAACCAGCGAAGAATAAAACAAAAATAAATCTGTTTACCAATTGACCCTACTTCTTAGCTCCATATGAAATTACGTGGTGTTTGTCTTCCATTTTGTACAGGTACTTGTGGTAATGGCGTGCCATATTCTAGTTTCTCCAATAAACAACTGCCTGCCAGTGGTCACCTTGCACGTAGTGGTGAGCAGTCCTTACACTCAATGGTGCCATTGAAAATGTTTGAGAGCTTGCTGCCCGATTCCAGCAGTTTAATTACTAATGATGTGTTATTGCTTCGGAATTTAATAGCTGTTTCTGGTTACAATAAAGCTGGGTTAAACCTGCAAGCTTTTTAAAACTGAATTTGTTGCTTCCTCTTTGCAGTGTGGTTTCCTCCTTTGGTACCTTCAAAACATTGTGGTCTAGGGTGTTGGGTGAGGTGACATGTCCTATTTACACTCAACTGGAAAAGACTGCGTCACGGGCACGCGAAGCTCAGGGGTTTTCTTAGTTCAGATGCTCAGATGTGGCTTCCTGTCATCACCTGATTACTTACTTTGAGTGCTAAAATGATCTTGCTGACTTTGGTATTGTTGTCTTAAACCTAAGAGGAAGACAGGCATAGATTTTAATGTTGTGTGTGTGTTCTGCCTGTTGTGGAGACAGTGATGATCAAAATATTACATGGTATACTCCCTCACAGCTAAACTCAGAGGAATGCCTCTTCTTTGTCTCTGTCACTGCATCTGCGGCCCCTCCAGTCTTCTCTACATCACTTGGGCCACAATTTTGCACTGACTGAGTTATCAGAACAGTCATGTTTTTATTGACACATAGGCCTTTCAAACATTAAGTCAAGGACTAGCTGTTACCAAGCCATGTCAGCGAAAAAAAGGCAAGAGGGCCCAAAAGGAAAAATTTCTTGTACTCCTTAGTTTCGTAGAATCATGTGACACACAGACTGTCGGTGGTCAGTGTAAACTCTTCAGCGCAAGGATTTATGCCTTCACTTTCTCAGCTGTTACAGCCCTGAGTGTCCTGTTGCTATTAGCTATTATAATAAACCAAATGATGATAATTTTATTCATTTATTTTTGTGTTCTTTTCTCTTGCTTGACCATGAAGTGGCAAGAGTGGATATTAATATAATATCCTTCCACTGCCCTATCTCTGATGATGTTAGGGATGTCCTGTTCTCAAAAGGATCAGAATTGTCATAACGAAACAAATATGCCAGGAACTAAAACTTAAAACGTTTATCCAAATCTCGTAATCCACCAGCCACTAAAAATGCCCCTGCCAAGCTTTCTTGCCATTTCCCAAATCCTTCCAAAGGAAAGGACTAAAGCAGCCATATGCTAGATGTGTTTAGGTGGAGAGTTTTCAGTCAGCTTCTTATCTGCTGGCACTGCAGAGTTCAGCATACAAAATAGTGTCATTCATTGTTTATCCTCAAAATTTTAACAGAAATGTATCAAACACTGCTCCACAGGCTCAGCTGCAGTCTCAAAGTAGCTGATGATTTTGGTTACCTCAGGTTCTGGAGCCTGGATTGAGGTGGCTTAAAGGCCATAAAGGTTTTCTGTTATTTTGGGGGTTGGGTTGTTTATTTTTATTTTACAAAATCAGGACTTTAGGAATTGGACCCTTCACTTAAGCTTCTGGATGAACTGAAGTACTAAAAAATGTTTTCCTGTACTGTTTTTCTCCTTTTAAAAAGTGCTTTCTTCCCTTATACTTTCTTTTTCTTTCTATCAACATCATTAATATCACTTCCAGGTTCCTTTATGTTTCCTTCTGCATTTTTCTGTCTGCCTGTTTGTTTCTTTTCCTCCATGGTCAGAACACTATGGGTTGCCCTGAGTAGTGCTGTTTGTTATCATTGGTGGTTTTCAAAACCTAGCTGCATAAAGACCTGGTTAACCTGGTCTGACATTACAGCTGTCCCAGCTTTGGGCAGAAGATAGGATTAGAGACCTCCTTAGGTCCCTTCCAGATTGAAATATCCTCTTAGCCTAAAATGTTACTTTTTTGTCTGTTTTGTACTTTTTCTTTCTTGCTGTGATTTTCTATGTATACTATTTTCCGTGTGTTCTGTTTTCTTTGTTATGCCATTTTTGTTATACCTATTCATTTCTCTATACACAAGGTTACACATCTTGATGAATCTATGATATGTACTTAATCTATTAACTGGAGGCTCTTTCAAAAGACAGGGATCTTATTCTCGTAATAGGTAATTCCTTAATTGTAAATCTAGTTACTTTGCTATTAAATGTCCCTTGGTTTTGAAGATTATATTTTCTGCCAGCTCAGGTTAGTGAGTACTTAATAAATTTTGAGATGGAATAGTCCTTCCTGAAGGCAGGAGGAGAAAAATAAAGGGTCATTGGGCCCTGGAACAGGCTGCCCAGGGAGGTGGTTGAGTCACCTTCCCTGGAGGTGTTTAAGGCACGGGTGGATGAGGTGCTGGGGGGCATGGTTTGGTGTGTGATGGGAATGGTTGGACTCGATGATCCAGTGGGTCTCTTCCAACCTGGTTATTCTATGATTCTATGATTCTATGATTTTCTCTTCTGGAGCACTCTGGCTGATTTTAGATTGTTTTGACCAGAACTTGAAGAAAGTCGGCTTTTTCCCAAAACCTGAACTCGGTAGATAGGATAATTCTGTTCCTCTTGAAATGAGCAATGAATTTTTTAACGGAAAAATTACATTTTTGAGGATGCCTGAGCTAGCGATTAATAACATGCACACAGACGTAGGACATCCCAAGTTTTGGCCTAGTGAGGTCTCTGGCCTGCCAAATCTCTTGCAGTACACATCCTCTCATAACTCACAGCCCACTTCTCTCCTCTCATATTAATCCCAGGATAACATTAAACTACCAGTAAGTCATAGCCCTCAAATGTTGACATTCCTTAAAAAAGTAACTGGGTGTAACATCAGTGATGAACTTACTGTAACTAAACAGATGTAACCAAGCTGTGTTTAAAGAGAGTGTTTTAAATCCCACCTCATAGTCAACATTAACGTTTTCCTAACACCTAATATAGGCTAGATTAAAAGAATTTTGATGCTTTCAGGGTATTGACATAGACAACTGTGCTTTCTGCTTGCATCTGTAGTTAGGAAAATATTTGCTTAAACCAGACTGTACTTTTTAATAGATTTTAGTGTTTCTGTAAGACACCAAGCTGAGAGCTCTGGAAACCGTAGCCTCTTTCCTCTTGTCTTTGGACCATCAAACACAAATGGTAGTGACACAAGCTGTTCAACTGGCTTATCATTGTATTTTAGCTTTGATATGAAGACTCCACATCTGATCAGTCAGCGTGGAAGCTCTGGCTCCCATTTAGTCCTTTGCTGAGTTTCTAAAGCTGTTGTGAAGGTCATCAGTGATGTAGGTACTACAGTAAGTAGTGAAACTGGTAAGTTGGCAGATTAATTTTGCATTAGACTATAAGCAACTATCTGATGGTGATGACATTCAGTTATTATGATCTGGTCTCCGTCCAAACTAGTGACCTAAAGGTGAAATATAATTTCTCCTGGAGTCAGTCAGTTTCTTGAATTGAATTGAGTCAGAGACCCCAAGTTACTGAGGTCAATAGACCTCAGTTTTTTGAGCTTTAATGTGCATGGTCAGAAAATGCTTGAAGAAGTTGCAGCCAAAAGCTGGCAGATAGGCTTGATTTTCTGACCATCCCTCATTAACAGTTCCTACCTGCATGTTCCCCCTGGTTCTAGACTTAAGGCCCTGTGTATGGTAATGTCTATATATATATGTGCATGTGTGTGTTTATACCAAGCCTTTTTCTTACTTATATTAGTTTGAGTTATTTCCTCGTTAATGAAGAAGGAATGTGTATGTAAACAAAGGCTTTTGCTCACTGTCCAGACTGTTCTCCCAACAGCCCTACTGATAGGGTAATTTAGTCTGTGAAGTTAGTCAGTGGTGATGCTGGGGAACTCATGTCTGGCCTCTGAATAAATCAGAGACAGGTCACTGATAAGGAAGAATCATGCTGGTCACACTTCATGCTTGTGCAACTGATGTTGCAAAAGGAAACAGATAAAAGACTTAGCTTTTAATTATATTTGTCCTTTGGCCCTGGCCCTTACATATAAATATGTATTGGAACATAGGTGGACAGGGTAATCCATGTGTTACACTCCTCCTGACTGTTTCCATTTCCAAGATTCAATCTATTCCCCTAAAGCGGAAGTTCCAATCTGTACTGAAGATGACTGTAAATTCTTGTGACTATAAGCAATTAATTAAGTGGGTGTATTTATTCCCCAAAATGTCCGAATTAGTTAATCTATTAGTGCACACAAGAATGCTGGGACACTTTCCTTCTAAATACCAGTATCAACTAGTAACTTTTTTGAAGATTGATTTTCACTTGTGAATTTAATGCTGTGGAATGGTGGCAGATCCATTCCATTGCTGTGACGTTTTCCCAGGAAATTCCCAAGATAGTGGGATGGAAGGTTTTCCCCCTTTTTGACTCAACAGCATATTTGTACACAACTTTTATGGGACATCTTCATGGTTTAATAGGTTATCATATTTATCTCCTTGTCTGGTTTTTAGCTCCTTTTCAAAGATTAGCGATACTTCTGTGTAGTTCTACTGCAGCCAAATAAAGGCAATGTAAATGAGAGGAAAGAATGCAAGTTTCTGCATACAGCATAAGAAACAGACTCAAACAGTGATCCAGAGATTATCCTGGGGTGGGAAAGTAGTTGAAACTTTCTCAGCAGAAGCTGTCTTGCTAATCAGCTCTGGCAAAGAGCCCCTTGATGTGATCTTGTTACGCTTTAGCAGGATTGCCAAGTAGAAAAGAGGAAAGCTGTTGATTACCATACCCAGGACCAGTAAACTTCTGCTGGAATTTGTGTCCAGTTCTGATTCTCAGACTTTAGGGAGGATATGGAAATACTGGCAGAAAGTTCAGAAAAGGACCACAAAAACCAACCTGTGTTGTAGAAAGACTTTTTGGTGCAGTGCTTCGGGAGTTTGAGAATGTGGGACCGCAGAGCTCTTTATACTTGGAATTGCCATTTGGCAATTCAGTCTTCTCAGTTTTATGGGCAAATGTGTAAGAGTGTGCAATGGCTGGAAGACCAAGGGATAAGATTCAGCCTTAGACAGTATAGCTTGCTAGCTGTGGGTGACAACTTTAGGGTAGTTCATCTGTGAAGCAGGTACATTAGCTATGGAGAGATTTGAGAACACATGAAAGCTCTGTATATAAACAATCGTTTTACAGAAACACACCATGGCAGATGCTCACAGGAGACCCTGTGACTGTGTGTACTGCCATGACTTTACTGTAAGGAAAAATGAGGCTGGAAAATGAAAGGCTAGCTAAATGCAGTCCATTTGGTATGTTTTATAGGTGCAGGCTTAAAACTTTTTTTGCACTGTTATCATTTGGTTTCTGAACAGTCTTATCAGAACCTGGCAAAAATATGCATCTGTGGAAGAAATTAAGATCTGAAGTCATCCTAAGGCATGAGAGAAAGTGCATACTTGGAACTTTGTGCTTCACTAACAATATTTATATGAGTTTTTCTAGAATTTTTCTTGGAAAACTCTTCTTTCATTTTTCTAGGCATTGTGCCTAAGGAATAACTTATTCGTGCTCACTCATAGTGTGTGCATATACTGTTAGTTTGTGCATGCAGTGACATGTAAGCTCAGTGAGGTGCACAAACCAGCCTCGTGTATCTATGTTTTTATTTGAAACATACCCCCTCAAGGAATTTTTGGGATTTTGAGAATAGGTATATATGGATACAAATCACAGTTTCTAGAATTATCATAGAAGTAGTTTTTTGCGGTGTTGTGGAAGAGCTTGCCTTTTTCAGTGATTATACAAGCAGAAGTTTTCATAGCCTTTTGCTGGATGCAGGTTTTCCTGGCCACATGTTGCTCAGTCCTTTGCGTTTGTAGTGGAGATCAAAAGCACACAAAAGCTCCTTTGAGCTATGGCCAGTAATATTTACCAAAAAAAAGCAATCATTCACTGAGCTGTTGGATGGCTCAGGGAGCTCTGTGTGCTTGCCAGTGTGCTGGATGAGGAGGGCTCAGATGAAGAGTGCAGGTCAGATTTGAAAGATGTGGGGTAAGGTGTGTGCCTGCTGCCCTGTTCCTATGGGAACTATTCAAATTGCTGATTGCAATCCAACCAGGTGGGATTTCTAAATTGTACTGAGGCCATCGATGACTTCCACAGCAATCAGTAAGCATATTAACCGTTGCTCTCTAGCTCAGTATTTAGTGGATTTAGATCGTTGGTGTGAAAAGTGCTGATCCAGTACAGAACAAACTCCTGAAGAGATTATTCACATACATAAACTGGGATCTCATTCCTCTCTGGTTATTTAACTGTCAGTGGTTTATAAAAAGTCACCTTTTGTGAGGGCTAAGTTTGGTTATGTTTTAGCAGAGACAGATTTGTGATTGAATAGATTTTTGAAATTTGAAAGTAGGATGGTACTGTCTCCAAAATCATTACGTGCTGCCACTGTAAATTGATTCTATGTGACTGCCTTCCAATATCCTGGTGAGGAGAGAATGTGGGGAAGAGTAGTTGTCATAGTATTATAGTAGATATAAATTACTTGATGCTGGGGAAGTGCTGAGATACAAGCAAAGCCTCTTAAGCCTCATGCATTATGGTTTTATTTTCAGACTTGGGATTTTTGATAATGTAAGAATGTGGAGGTCTCTGAATGGCACACAGAGGTGGCATTCCAGACTGCTGCAAGCCTGTTGTAAGTTCAGGGGTTTTGAAGGGCATGACAATAGTACAGCATGTTCAGTGAATAGAAGGACCTAGTCAGGTAGAGGAGTGAAACCAGAAAGTTTATGCTACTGACTGACTGACTGAAGAGACTGACATCCATCAGCATCACAAGCAGGATGCTGTTACGTACAGTCTAATAAATCAGTGAATATTACTTGAATAATGAGCATGGGTCAGCATCTCACATCAGTCTTAAAAGTGTAATCAGTTACAGAAGGAAGAGGACAAAGAATGGGTAGTCTCAGTTTCCCTGTAGAAGGCTTCTGATTTTTCTCCTTTGTAGAAGTGGTGGCTATTGTGAATAGCTTGACAATAACAGCAGGGATGAAAACTGCTGCTGTAACCATGGATCTTGACGTATTTACCAATGTGTTGGTCCCCAGTGCCATGGTATGGTTGGCTGGCAGCCTGGATTCAGGGAAAAAGAAGGATTCTTTTACAGCTCTAGATGGGATATAATTCACAAATCAGCGTATTCCTTGAAATCTCCACTTAGGAGTTGACTCTGCTTATTTGAAAGTAGAACTTTAGGTTGGTTTCAGGATAGAGACATGTGACAGGAACTGGAGGGGAATAATAGAAATCTGTGTCTTCTCCCATGTTATGTCATGTCATGTTAAGACAAGGGATTTTTTTTTTACCATGGAACTAGAATTTAATGCAGCAAAAATGAACCTTGAATCCTGCTTGCCACCTGAAGAAATACTCGGGATCTCAGTTGGAGGTCTATGGCTCACAGAGAATTTTGGTAGGATTATTTATGGAAGTGGAACCTTTTCAAATGAAGCACTGAAGTCATTCATTCAAAAAATGACACAGGAGAGACCTGGATTTGTCTGACTGTTGGGAAACCAAATTTTTTGTGTTTTGGATTAATGAGATGAAGCCTAGGGGTAGGTACTAAAAGAGAGAGGAAATTTTTGAAGTAATTTCACCTGGTTCACTTCAAGAAAGCATGGTGCAGTCCTTTATGGTCTCTGCACCAGCGTTTAGACCTTCTGACTTGTGTAAGAACAGCTTTCCACTTGAGTATTTTTTTACTTTCTGAATCAAAATTAAATGCCAGTTACAATGTTGTTAACCTGTTCTAAGAATGAAGATTTTTTAGTGTGTTTTTGTGCAAGGTTCTTATTCACCAAACACTTGTAAAATGGTCTTTATTCAATAAGTACCTCATAATAAAAGACAGATCAGGTTTATTCAGCAGGAGGAAGTGAAAGATGACAAGTGAGAAGAGATTAAGGGATTCTCCTCTATCTATTCAAGAGGACCTGGGTACTCCTTTCACAACATGTCTTCCTCAACATGCGTCTTGCTGCCCTGCTATATTTGGAAATGGCATTCAGATTAAAAGTGAATTTTCCCTATGATTTTTGTGCTTTCAGAAGGAAGAATTTGTCTGTCTTGCAAATGGCATGTTCTTGATACATCTGGCAAGAGCACAGGAGAGACAGCAAACAGTGGCTGTCACTGTGTCTTACTGCGAATTAGCATCTCATTTTTTGATTTGATTTCCTGTTATCTGTCAAAACTCTCTTGTGTAACTTCAGTTCCTCCAGAAATAACTGCCGCTCTTGAGAATATCATGGTGAAGTGCTGGTTTCAGCTTCCTTTTGACTGAGTTCCAACTTAAAGGATAATGGATCTTTCTGTTTTCTTTGGTTGCTGCTCTCCCTGTTCATCTTCGTAATCTTTTATTACTGAAATTGCAGAGAGTGAATTTGTTTCCCAGTGCATGCGATGGTCTCCTCCTTCTCAGGAAGTACAGTTTCAAATGTTCAATTGCTAGCTGTATTACAGACTGCGTTTTGTGCAGTTCTGTGATTATTTCATCATTGTTCATAACTAATAGTGCTATAAAAGAATTTCATACAGAAGCACATCATCATCCTTGTCCTGAGGGATCTTCTCAGGAAGCCAAGCAGGTGAAGTTGCAGAGGACAAAGCCACATACCATGTGGAATGCTCTATGTATGTCAGAGAACATACTTAGTATGTTTGCAGTTGGTACAAATATGATTTTTTGGTGTGTGTCCTGGGCTGTTGAGGAATTAAAATAAAAATCAAGGAAGTTATTTAGTAAAATTAAAGCAAACTCCAGGCTTACATTTGTAAAGCCCTTTTACTTGGCTGCTGCAGCTAATCTAAACTCATTTTAAATCCCATTTCTGTACTTAAGTGTTTAAGCTAGATTTCTTCAAAAAAAACCAGGAGTATCAAACTCTATTGCAGAGTTTCCTTTCAGAAAACATATTCTCCAGGAGGTGAATGTATGAGACAGGTGTTAACTTTCACATTCCACTGCTCTCTTCTAAATAATCACAAAGATGATTCAGTAAACAATAAAAGAGATATTTATCTGTATGTCTGTGTATATGTGTAGATGGATTCGTTGATAACCACATACTCAGAAGTGTTTTATAATTGATCTATCAGGGCAACTCAGATGAATGGTCATTCCCTTTGTGTTTTTCCTTGTAGTTGTTATGATTGTCAGATCTTTTTCCATGTAATAATGATGTACTTTGCTTCTGGAAGTTGCAGACTAGTCTCCAGTCAACCATTCATTAAAAAACTGATTAAAGCAAAAACCCTGATCTTTAAGGCTAAAAGCTGGGTACAGGTAGCTTTAGGTGCATTTCACCAGGGCAGAATTTGAAGTGGTGACACTAGTCATGGTTCTGAGAAAATATGGGTACAAAACATTGGATGTGTAAATGCTGACAGCATGGAAATTACCAATATCAGTTGCTAACATGTTCTTTAGGTGAACACATCAGCTAGTTCACATCTTAGCTCTTCTGATATTTGCAGTCCTAGCATTAAAACATAAAGCTTTTTAATGAGGTAGTAAAAAAAATTTCCTAGGACAGTGAGTCCTGTGTCATGATGTCTCAAAAAGCGTGATGACTTTGAAATTTCTTTTTATGTATTAAGTGTTAGAAACTGCATCCTTATAAAACACAACGCAGTAAGAGATCAGGGTTGGGGTTGCTGGTAAATTATATGTGGGAAATGTTACTAAATATGAGATAAATTAATGATTTTCCTTGTTGTATAAGGCTGGCGCGAGGGATGACCTTTAGAAGAGAAATGATATTAGAAGACAAACTAAAGTAACCCTCCTAAAGGAAGTTTCTGGTGTGATTAGGTATGGCTTTACTATTCCATATTGTGTCAGGATTAGTGACAAAGCTAGTATAACATCAGCATGCAACTTTTGGAGTATGAGATACAAAACGGCGTCACATACAAACATTTACCACTGTAACAGAATTAATCTTTTATACATGAAGGCTATTGTTTTGCTTTGTTGGATTATAAATGTTGGTACTACTAGCCTTTCTGCTACTTTACAGTGCACAATATTTGCATACAGAAGTTAGATTGTATAAGCATCCCTCTTTTCAACCCACATTTGCCATTTTCATCTTTTTTTTCTGACTAGGTTTTCTTTAATTTTGTTTTCTTTAATTTTGTATCCTTAAATTTGTTTGTTACAGAGACTATATAAATACAGATCACAGTGATCTGAAACTGTAGACCTTAGATGATGGAGAACATTTTTGTTCTCTACTGGTGTAACAGAGTCAATAACAGAGTTTTGTGCAGCCACAAAACCCACGATATCATCTTCAAATAGATAATCCATGTATTCTTTTAGGGTGCTGACTCAGCACTGAATGTTAGCAATGTTTAAAAACAGTCCCTCTGCTGAAAAGACAAACCGACAAAAGTTGCTACCCTTCAGGGATCTAAACTTCAGTTTTGCAATAAGTCAATATCGTGTTGTGCAAAATGGCTGGAAGTTTTCTGTTGAACTTAGATCTGGTAATGTGTTTTTATGAGAGCTGCTGTAGTCAAACTTACAAATAATAATGGTTGCAATATAATGTCTTATATTTGTCAGAGTACTAGAAAGTCAGATGATGAAAGTAGTAGAATTCATAATCACAGGTTTTGCTTCTATTAGTGTTGGATTTGTCTCCGAAAAACACGTTTATATCTGACTGCTTGCTATCTCATGAAATACAAAATGAGGCCTGATATTACATTAATCCTGAAAGAGGAAAAAAAAAAAACCAAAGAACCCTCCATACTAGAATTATAACACATTATGTATTTCTTTTTTCCTTGTAGTTTAAGAATTTCAAATTATCTAATAAGTTTGCCAAAATTCTAGAATCCATCTTCTGAAAATATAAAGGATAATTTAAAATACAGTCAGATACTAGTAATGATTCTGGTGCTGCTTGCAATTAACACATCATGATGACTATAGATTCTGCATCCCAGCCAGAGTTGTGTGAGAGGAAAAATGAGACCATTAAGGTTTCAAAAAGTTTAAAAGTGACTTCTTTAATATATGTGGTCTTCCGAGCACAAAGGGCAGACAAGTCAGCAGAAAAGAATATATATATACACATACACACACACACGCTTATATATAGTGGACTGGAAAGAAATTGGTGCCTTTGAAATTGTATCCTTTGCTTTGCCCTAAATCTGACTGCAGCTTTTAGCTTCCACCACATGTTTATATTGGAAATCTCTCTTTGTACATATAGCGTTTGTTCTCTTATGAAATTACGTCTCAGGGGAAGGATAATTTAAAGCCATTTCCATTTGTTATGTCTGTGCTGAACTAGGCTATTAGGGGCCGTTAATGCTGGATTAACTCAAAACCTACAACTACCTTCATCTGTGGGTTATAGAATCCATCCAACAAATTGCATGCTGATATTGCCAGCATCAGGAACCATGGGCAGTTTCACGTCGTAGTCAGCACTGGGATCATTTTATAGCATAGTCAACATCAAGGTTGTGCTCATAATCACAGATGTGCATCTGAATTAACCTTTAAAAACTTGGCCTTCCTAAAGTGAAGTCTGATGATAGCTAGTGTAATTTTAGGTTTCTAGGTAATGAGCTCTTGCTGGACAGCCTTTGAGGAAATGTGGATTGGGGGTTTTGTAATTCTAGATCTAGCATCATCAAATTTTGCGTAATGAGTTCAAGCGCAGCCATAAACAGGAACAAGTTGTAAGCTGTGCTGCAAAATAGCCACAGCTAGCGCTAGAAGTTAGAGGCACATCCCTAAGCTGAAGTTTTACTTCTAATATGCTTTGCCAAGAGAATGATCATGTAACAATGTAACAGTGGCTTATTTTAGCTATGAATTACTGTTCTTTTATAGCTTCAAACAATAGCTTAATGAATTGTATGGCTTGGAGCCAAGAATCAACCCATTCATCTTTACCTGTTCCTCATTCATATTTGCCTGTTCCTCATTCACTTTCTGACTGATTACTTCTATCATAGTGGTAAACCTGATTGACCATGCTTATGCTGGGATCCAACATGCAGCAGCCTGCTGGTACCCTGCTTGAAAGACACTAGTTCCTGTCTGCAAGTATGTAATCCTTGCCACTTGTACCATTATTCTTACCGAGACTGATGAGTTTAGATACCAATTATCTGTTGTTTATAGTGATAGGGTACACTCAGAAGATTTGTAGGTTTTTTGAAGATGAATGCTTATGTATGTAGAAGCTTGTCTTAATCTTGTATATAAAATATTAGGCTGCAGGCACCATAAGAACTTGTTTTCTGGAGAAAGCCTTCAGTGTTTCTTTTTGCTTTCTTTGACTGAGAGATGGAAAACCAAACCACTCCTTTGGTATGTCCCAGATGACTCCAGTTGCACAGATGCATAAAAGGTGAGAAAGAGCAGAACAAAGTTATAATTCACAGGCAGTGTAAAATCTGCGTTGCTTAAAATTTCCCCACTACACTCATGCCCTGATTTTCTTAAAGCAACAGTTTTGCATCCACTGTATTCCTGACTGTCTTAAGATGCCTTGGAAATTGTAGCTCATTATGAATAACCAGGACTAAAAAGAAATGAAATAGCTTTTGCCACGGGTATTTATGGGAGTTTTAGAAGCTTGCGTTCTTTTTAAGGTGTTCTTATTTTAGCTTATCAAAATAGAAGTCAGAATTTGCTTGACTCATTCACAGAGATTACCTGTGAGTAAAGCATGTAAAATCTGGTCTTTGGTTTTGTTATTCCAGAAACATCCTGAATGTGAAATACAGCAGGGTGAAAGAAGGGAGTACTAGTTTCATATGCAGAACAAGTTTTTTGTCATAGTGGTGGGGAAAAATAAATCTACTGATTTCCAATCTTGCTGCAGAGCAAGGCAGGGAAGGGGTCAGCAGCAGAAGAGAGCTGGACACAGGAACTAGATTCAGGAACACATGGATACAGGATCAGGGGAAAACAGACAGACAAAGTCCTCTGTGGATGTCGGCCATCACAGAAGAGGGTGAGATCATCGTGATCTCTCAGTTTTATACCAAGTATGATGTATATGGAGTGGAATACTCTGTTGGTCAGTTTGAGGTCATCTGTCCTGTGTGCCCCTCTCTGCAGGTGCAACCCTTCTTTGTCTTTGACTTGTGGCACTCCACCAGATCCATGATGGCAGCAAGTATAAGCATTGGCCTTTCTGCATACCAGTGCCTGTGTTATCACTGATAGAGAGAAACACTGTCTGAGAAACATGCAGCTAACTTTGGGAAAATGAAGTTACTTAGACGAGGCTGAGCTGAAGTTAGAAAACTGATTCTACTTCAGTTCAAACCAGAACAATACTAAACCTTTTTGACTTGGATTATATGAAATGTAAAAGCCTGTGATGTTTTCCTATAAAAGAAATTAAAAAAACTGAGCAAAGGTAGGGATTTAAAATTAAATGGAAGTTGTACATGAAGTTCAGCTGCGAAGGAATTCAGGCCAATTGCCTTACTCATTACTGGACATTTGTAAGTTTTGAAAACAATTACATATTCAACTCTTGAAAAATGTGTCTTTTTAGGAACTAAAATTACAAATATATGAAGAACGCTCTGTTCTTAGATTCTTTTCTTCAGAGTCACTGTTTTCTTTTGCTGCTTGTTTTAATCACTCCAATACAAATAGTATAGTATGTCTGTATAAACTTACACACTTAACTTTTGCTGTTCCTCCGTGTAATAAACTGCATTTGCAGAGGAAGGATAATGTAGGTTGTGAAACGCAGGGACTGCTTTTTGTATAAGGATGCTGTGTACAATTTTGAGCTTTTGTTCAAGGTAAAACACTCAAGAACGTAATGAAGAGGGAATTAATCTTCCCTCATACTCACTGGATAGAGATCACAGACCAGGTTTTGAGGAGACAGAATAAAAACGATCTTCACTGCCAATGGCCATAAGGCTGAAATGCTTTTATTCTCTAGAGAGGCAAAACTCATCTGCAGCTTCCCCTCCTTTAAACTCAAGACACTGCAGTTTCCTGTTTAGTTTGCATTTAAGTGGATTTTATTTTAGATTGTAGATAGTTGTTTGTGTATTCTTTGCTAAGGGTTATTATTTTTTCTTTAGCGGCTGGCTTGGGAATTGCCTGAACAGTGTTGCTTTATTGAAAAGGATTATGTGCTACCTTGGCTAGGGAATCCCAGAGGAAACAGACACCATATCAAATCAAAACAGTGTCTCTCCGTTGCTACTCACTGAGTCTTTTAGCAGTGATCTACTTCAAGTAACGTTGTGGAAAAGCACATCTTTAGTGGTTCTTAATGTTTGCAGCACCAGTCACAATGTCAAAGCATAGAGAGTCTGTGTTCCTTTCAGTGGAACAATCATAATGAATCTCTGAGTCTGGCACCCAGCTGGTGATGGCGATGCCATTTTTTATCTTTTATTGGCTGGATTCATGTCTTCCATCAGTCTGTAAATCAGCTCAAGTGAGTGTTTACATTCCCTTTGTGGCCTTCATCAACTTCTTCTTACTTCAGTGAAGCATCTGTGAGACTATCTAAAATTGTTTTGAAGACGTAAGTCTTCAGATTTGCCCTGGAATTCCTGTTGGAATCAGGAAGACACCATTAATTAAACCAGCTTGTTTTACCTGGCTGCAAGAAAAGAGACTGTGCTCCTTTCAAGTCAAGTTAAAGCCTCCCATGCTTGATGCTGGTGGATTTTTTCTAGTTTATTTATTAGCTCTTTTAAGCTGTGTTTCTTTTCTAGAAGAGAGAAAACATCCTGGTAGAATCATGTTTTCATAGCTTATATAGGTATTTTCTTGTAGAAGCTTTGTGAGCAGGAATGGCAAAGATTGCAAAGTGTATTGTAAATATTTCCAGAAAGGAAAGAAGGCAAAGGAATGGCTCAGAAGTCCATGTTTCAAAATACAGCAGGTAAGTATACTCTCATTACTGGGCTGTGATCAGGAGGAAGAACAAATAGACAGTTGCTTCTCACTATGATACAATGTTTTGCCTTTTCAGTTCCTGAGCTGCAGTGTTAAAGCTCACCTGCTCCTCCTTCGCTAGCTAATCCACATACCAGTGCAAGAACACAGAAAACTTGGCCACTATATGTTTCAGTTGGACTCCTTATGAGGCACACCACTGATATTTCAGTGTTTAATTCACTTCTAGAGAAATGAGCAACTGGTCTTGTTCTTACAACAAACTAACATTTGTTTGTGTTATTGTGTCTTACACACCTTGTAATTGCAAGCAGTGGCTCCAAGGAGGCCAGCAGTAGGGAAGGGCCTCTACAAAGCTAAAGTGAAATATGGGGAGAAGCTCACACAATCTGTTTAACGTCTAAGCAAGTGCTATCATAGAAGTTTTCATACTGGCAAATGCCCCTCTATTCATAAGATACTCTATTATTAGGAAAAATTTGTTGTGCTCTTTTAGATTGCCTAACTTTGCTTTATAGTTGATCTGAACTAACATTTTATTGTGTTTCTGCATGTGCAGTGAGGAAAAAAAGGAAGAGGACATAGGCACATGAGGCAAAAAGAACAGGAGAGAGAAGAGGGAAGAAAACTGATCTGGGCCCCTTTAAAGTTGAAAGTTTGCTGCTGAGCCCAGTATACTGACCCAGGATGGAGAGAGCTACATACTATAAACCTGGTTTCTCACAAAGCGTGCTTCTCTAATCCCCTGCATCCGCTGAGAGCCTCTTAGCATTGTTATAAAAGGTCTGTTTTCCAGAGTGATTTGATTCCCATGGCCATGGGCAAAGGCACCCAAGCGGCTCTTGTTTGATTAAAAAGCTGAATTGTTTGCTGGTGACTGTAAACACAAACAGCTGCTTTCTGAAACCACACAAAAATGAGAGCCAGATTGGTACTACTGCTGCAGGACAGAGGTTTAAACAACTCACTAGCTGTCTGGGAGTATTTTCTTTGGGAAAATTATTGAGATGGATGTTAAGAAAAGCAGAATAAAATGTCTGTATATTTGGCTCACCTTTGCTCTGCCTTGATTATTTTTGGTGCAGGCTGATCCTTCAGTCTTAGAGCAGAACAAAAGCAACTTAGCTTGCTTCAGAGAGTGATGTTTACAGGGACTTGAAAATACAACCAAAAGAAAAACCTTATGAAATCGTTCAATGTTGCCTATTTTATGTTCAGCAGTGACCTTGTTTGCATTTATCCAGGCAAGGAGAGAAGGACTGATGTTGGGGACACTATGCTGGGCTTACTGCACTAGAAGTTATTCTCCTTAGACTGGTTTTATTGATTTTTATATACTTTGTATACTTTTCTACCCTCAGAGTAAACAAGCAGCCTATAACTGTGCTCAGGAATGTGGTCTCCTGGGTTTCAATGTCTATGTTTAATCTGTTGTATTGTTCTTTGCAATTGGGTATTCTGAAGGCTGTGGACTGCCTTTCTCATGCCACTGCCTAGGTACTGTCCTTAGCAAATATTGTTTCACAGATTGTGCAGTCATTTTAATTAACTTTGTCATGTGTAGGTGCTTACTGAAAGATCATCAGCAAGAAAATTAGACAATTCCCTACCTTAGACTACTAAAACCAGAAGGTTGTCAACAATCCTGTTAACTAGTTTAGTACTTTCTGTTCATGTGGTTTGTTTTCATTTCGTTCAGAATGGAGAGTGAAAACCAGTTGTGTTATTATTGTTTGCCAAGAACAGGGAACATGAAAAGCAGTACCTAAAGCCAAGTTTCATTACTGAAGTTTAACTTCCCATTTCTCAGACGCTAACCCAGACCTCTTCACCATGATTGTGTTCCCAGGCTTTCAGATAGAGTCCGTGTATGTGGTGACACACATATTATACAGAGATATTGCTTACATATATACACAAGTCCTTTTCAGAAGGGTTCTGAAGTTACAGGACTAGGTATCTGGAGACCTGGCTTCTGTACATGGCTTTACCATCAAATTCCTGAAGGACTTAAGCAAAATTTGAGAGTTTTTTTACACAATTTTCTTGGACAGTATTCTGGGGAATAACAAATGTTACAAACCTGTGCCGCATTGTGAATTCTGATCTCCCTAATGGATTGTGAGAGTTAGGGTTATAGAAGGCTCTTCTAGCTTTTTACCTTCCTCATTACTTGACTCTGTGTCCTGGGAAGCATTTTACGACTTTTAATCCAAGTTTTGTTGACTTGAATGAGTTTAGGCCTTGACCAGCTGTAAGGAGTGCTTCTTTCCCCATCTCCATTTTTCACTTTACAGTGTAACCTGTGGGTTAGAACTACCGCAAAGCTGTTTTTCTGCTGATTCCCCTTTATGTGTACTGGGGGTAATGCAGCTTTTCCAGAGAGACCACAAGACTTGATTCATTGATGTTGTAAGACCTGTCAAAATCTTGTGACAGAAGCAGAAAATTTTGTTGACATTGGAAAGAGAGGTGGCTGGAGCTGTAGTCTGGGTTCCAGCTGTTCCAAGGGTATTTCTGTTAACTAAAAAGGGATTCAGAGCCTTATACTGAGCTGTTTTTATGAACTTAAATAATTGAGAACAGTTTTTGTTTAGCTCTGGGTATTTCCTGAATGCATTTGCAAGTCAGACAGTGTACTGCTGCATTTAAAAGCCTGTCTCCAGCTTGAGATGTATTAAACAAAATAACCAAAGAGAGTTTATCATGGAAAGATATATTAACATTTAAAAATATTCATTTTACAATTAGTGTTGCTGTTACTAACACATCTGTTTACTTTTTAATTAAAATATTTATCTTAGAGTCATCTAAAAAACCTTACTCTGCATATGCAGTTATCTTCATGCACTACCAAGTGTCTGAGCATCTCCTAACTATTTCAGTACCAAAATAGTAATAGTGATAGTACTGTCTTCTTTTTCAGCCTGTAAAGAGGATTGATAGTTCAAAGGTTGTTTACTGCATGAACTTTCTGGTGTCATGGTTATAGAGGGTTTGAAGAAATACAGGGAAAGCTAAGTTGAATGTCCGCTATAGTTTTGAATGTAGTTATACCTGCCACTATTCTCTTTTGGTTCAGGAGAGAGTTCTTTCCTTCCTCATGCATCCAGGAGCATCCTCTGTACCTCTGGCAGTCTGGTCTGACTGTAGGCACTGCAGAGGGGTGATTACTCACATAGTGTTGACTGGTATCCAGATAGCAAGGCAGAAATATTGAACCAGATCATGAGTGGAAAATGGAGTTTTTTGTTAATGAGTTGAGAAATTTTTATTCCTGAACCAATGGACTTTACGAAAATGACAGACTGCGCTTCTTGGTAGAATAGGTAATTTAACTTGGTGGTTATGAATACCAGTCTTGCTCTTCAGGGGAGTTTTGAATATAATACAGGACAGTCTTCTATTTAAGTGAAAAAGACTAAAGAATGATCAAACGACTGGAAGGAAGGTTATGAGGAGCAAGGAAAAAGGAAGGTAAGACCAGAAAAAAATAAGAGTGTTTTGCAGTCAAAGTGGCTCAGCAGCTACTTTGGGAGTACATGTGTCTGGATACTGTTTAACTCGCTTTTGCTCCTCCCAGCATCTCATAACCAGAAACTCAGTAGTGGATATGGGATAAACATCAGCTATAGATACTTTTTCTTTTGTGTATTGCACTCATCCTTCTTTCTCTTGCTTTTCCTCAGTGCTTCCTTTACTTCTTGTTGGTTTCTCTGTTGTTTGAACCCTGTCTATTCTTTTTTGAAGTGAAGCAGGACTTTTTTGTTCTTTATTAAAGTACAAATCAAAAGCAGGAGGTCTGGTGCACACCTTCAACCATTAACCTTGAGTAACCAGCGGGGCTGCCAGATGGGAAACCCCTTATGCTGATGGGGAGTGTGTCTTGCTCTCTCTGATGAGATTCCAGTTTTGTTGCTGCTGGGCTGCAGCAAGGGCTGGAGGCATGAGAAACACCTCCGTGCTGTGTGGATGGATGGCACAGTGGGGATGTCGCTGGATGACAGGACGCTGACCCTCCCACAGAACCACTTCTCCCTCCCCCTTCCTTTTCTTTTGCAGTTGCACACAGCGCTGTGGCTCCAAGGTCATTTGTTTCCCACAGCTTCACAGAACACTGTAGCAGAAAGGGAGACAATGGTCCCTTACAAGGGGTGATATGAGGCCTTCTTTCATCTCTAATAAGTCCCGTCACTTGCACTGTGAAGCCTGTTGTGAATGTGTGCTTGCACAGTTCCAATGTGAACCACTCCACAGCTTCCATTGATGTAAAGCATCCAGTATTTTGTTTTATTTTTCAAATGGGCAACTCTTGGCTTGTTCCAGCCTGAGGTGGGTTTTCTGTTCAGTGCAAGCACATTGGGAGACATCCTTTCTCCTTTTCATATAGCTATTAATATCTAGGGCCCATCTGGTCAACATCGGTCAGCAGAAAGACTGAACTCGGAAAGCAAGTAACTATTGTTACCTCCCCTCTGCCAAGCACAGAGTCTGCCTGCTGCTCTGCTTGGGCATGTTTGCTCACGCAGCATGTCAGGAGAGCTCTGTGAGAAAAAACACCCTGGCAAAGCAACGAACTCTCCTATCACAGATTTTGCAAGCAGAGGTGCAATTCGAAAACTTTTATTTCTCCATTGGTGTGCTGTAATGAGCAGGAAAGGAAATGAAGAGTATGATGAAATTTTACGGTGCAGGAAGTCAGCGCAGTGGTCAGTCTAGTCTGTTAGGGATACTATTTTTACCAGTGTCTTCTGTCTGATGCTTTGAAATGCCACTCCTTGGGCCCCCATCTAAGTCTGGAGACCTTTCCTTCCCCCCATTTGAGTCTGGAGACCTTTCCATTCTACAAGAAATGGGAAATTTTTGGCTGCCTTCTGTGCAGCAGTGAGTTTATGCTCCAAGATAGAATCTCTCCTGTCTTGGTAGGCTCAGAGTAAGAATATAGGTTGATGCTGATCATGAAGATTTTTCTACTCTCTGCCCCCTTTCAGAGCCTGTGTTTAGCCTAAATTGCCTCTTGCTATAGTTGATTTGAGTGTCTTTCTGTGAAGCCCCCTTCATGCTCACTGCAGGCTAATCTTATGAAATTACTTTGGCAGTCCAGGTTCACTAAGGCTTTGTGTCATTCTCCCTCATTGCTGTATCCAGTTCCTTTCATACACAGTATTAGTTCAGCAAGGGAAAGAATATCAATTTTTTCACTTGTTTGGGCAACTTTCAAATCTATTGATAGCTGGGGTTGCAGAGCTCAGCTTATGGCGATTTTAAATTGCTGTGGCTATACCATCTTTCTTCCACTGTAGAAGACTCAGCACGGACTACTTCTCCATCATTCATTGGCATGTCAGCCTGACGTTTGTCTGTATGTTTGCAAAACACAAAGAGTAGTTAACTAGATTTAATATGATCACTAAAATGTGAAATTATACTTAAATAGTAATAATGAGTTTTAGAGTCAGTAAATCAGTAAAAAGTAAGTAATTTGTTGCCTCAGACCCTGCCTGGGTTTTCAGAAGTTTCTAATGTTACCTCCATTAAGTAAGACTCTAAATGGGTCTCCTCTTGGTTTGGTCAGATACGGACTGCTTCCACTGCCTTCGTTCCATGATACGGACTCGTTGGTAGAACAGCATTTTATGGCCATGAACCTGTTTGAAAGGGCAGTTCTCAAAGCTGTGTAATTAAATCACCATTTTAACTACTAAGTGGCTTATTACAAGTATGGAAGAAGACGATTAATAAAATTGGAATGTAAGCAGACCTCAGGCAGCCTCCAACTGTAACATTTTACCTACAGGAGCATTGGGACAAAAAACCATGATTGTTCTGAGTGCTTGAGGGCTCTTATGGGCACGTATAGAAAGCTGTATGCTGGATTTGTTGGCCTTCTCTTGTGTCCAAGCAGGGTCCCTGCATGTGTGGGTGAAGTCTATATAGTGAAAGTGTGAGGTGCTTCTGTGAACCAGCAGGCCAGAACATCCAGAAGTGCAGAAAGGTTAATTGTTTTTTTTTTTCCCAAATTCTGATAGGTAAGCTAGGCCCCTGGAAAAGCTTTTAATCGTTTCAGCATGAAAACAAGCTTTCCATCTGAGAAGATAGGTTATTATTTGCTTTTTAGGTGAAGTGAGGAAGTAGTCTTCAAACTGGAGGATCTCCTGTGAGGACATCTGTCTTTGCAGAGAAGTATTTAGTGACAGTGTGCTAGGACTTCCAATTGATCTCTTCAGCCCTGTTAAAGTGCAAAAAGATCCCTCTCTAGCATTCAGACCTGATAAATGAGGACTACAAAAACCTCCATAGAGGATTTTCCAGAACCTGATAAACACAATGTAATAAAACATTATCAGACAGTTACAAAATAAATGTTTACCAAGTACAGATGCAGTAAATAGACATGTAACTGTTCTTTGTTATGTGAAGCTCCAAGCGGTCTTTACCTGTTGTGCTTTTTAGCTGGCATGTTAGCATCTTTTCCCCAGAAGAAAACCTTAGAGTTGCTTAGAGCTGTCTGTAAATTATGCAGTCTCACCTGAGAGACCTTTGGACTTTATTTGAGCAGATGAGAGGTAAGAGATGTGATGCCTTGTGGATTGGTACTCGCTTCTTATTTGCAGTATTATTCTTCTATCCCAGCCCAATTTTCAAATATTTAAAATATGCTGTTATAGTGGTGCTATGAAGTCTTTCTCGTGGCTTCCTCACATGGCCCAGAGTGCAGTGTGTTCAGTGCTTTATGCTGTTCTGTCTCCTCATGACGCTTTACCAGCTTCAGTCAGTTTGCCAGTCCCTGCTGTCAAAGAGCTCAGCTCTCCCTACCCTGCTCTGCTTCCTGCCACTGACCCCATTTCAGCCTTGACTCCCCTCTCCAATTTTTCTCTTTGCTCCCCTCCCTTGCCATTGGCGTATCTTCTTCCTTAAGTCATCCAAAAATAAAGTAAGTGCATGTTTGTGCAAAACACTTATTCCTAAGTGGTAACTATTAGCTATACCGTGGAAAGCAATGAGATGTTCAGAGTGCAAAGATAAATGGTAATCTGAAAACTTTAAAAACTGGATTGCAAAGGGGAAAAGAATGAACTTGTTTTTAGTGAGAGGACTTGAGATATACTTAGGGCAACAACTTAATCACAGAGCAGTGATTTAATTTCTTTTTTCTCTTTATTCATCAGGCTGGCATCTGCAAATGAACAAAATCCTCCCATTAGGGTGTTTTCCATCTAATCCATCCAACAGTCCCCTTCAGTGAGGATGTGTTATTCTGAGCAGAGTGCATGATTCATCACCCCTGGGAGATGAAGCAAGGTTTGGTGCTGATCTCAGACAATTAATCTCCTCCTTGCCCCCCCACCCTTGAATGCATGAAGCAGTTTTGTACTAGGAAATTACATCACTGATACAATCTTTTAAGGGGAACATCCACCATGTTGTGGGAAGGAAAGTAATAGAAGATTTTTGCTGTTAGGTAATTGTGAAGTCAATTTATTAAAAGCTCTTTTGTAAAGACAGCAGGCATAATAAACACCAGGAAGCATTAGTTTGGTGTGGAACCTCACTGACACTAATAAAAAGTAATCTTGTCCTGTGTGGAAATGCGAAGGCTGGAGAAGAAAAGTCAAGGTACTACTACAAGTGTCCAAAAGTCAGGGTCACAGTTCAGATCCCTTCAGGCTGCAGTTTCTTTACCTCTGGGAACTAGCTATGAAAGAAGAATCCAGATTGTCATTTTTGAAAGAAACATAGCTCTTTACCTTGCATAGAGAGAGAATGGGATGTCATTTCCTGGTGGGAAAACTAACATGTGCAACAGATCTCCCTGCTGTACTGGAGCAGGTGGGACTTACAAGTCCCACACATGTATATTTGATGTGACATTAATCAATTAAATGGGGCATATAAAAAGAATGAAAAGTCAAGTCATTAACATTCCTGCCTGTTGTCCAGCACTGTCCAGTATGAAAGGGAAATAGTTATAACTGAGCTGATAAATATTTCGTAGACTCTTAGAAAGCTTTGGGTTGGAAGAGACCTTAAAGATTATCTAGTTCCAACCCTCCTGCCATGGGCAAGGACACCTCCCACCAGACCAGGCTGCTCAAGGCCCCATCCAACCTGGCCTTGAACACCGCCAGGGATGGGGCAGCCACAACTTCCCTGGACAACCTGTGCCAGTGCCTCAGCACCCTCATTGGAAAGAAATACCTCCTTATGTCTAATCTAAATCTGCCTCTCTCCAGCTTATATCCATTGCCCCTAGTCCTATCACCACAAGCCTTTGTAAACAGTCCCTCCCCAGCTTTCTTGTAGCCTCTTCAGATACTGGAAGGTTACTATAATGTCTCCCTGGAGCCTTGTCTTCTTCAGGCTGAACAACCCCAACTCTCTCAGCATGTCCTGATTATTTAAGTGATATTTATTTGAATGGTTTGCTCAAATGGAGAACATGTGCGTTCCAAGCAACATATTGTTCTGAGCCAATGCTGAAATGGAGCATGTCCTCCACAGCGAGCCACTGCTGCTCGCTATGCCAGCTTTCACGTGGGAAGCAGAACTGAGATACAAGGACCTTTAAAATCATTTAAGAACTCATCTAGCAAAAGAAATGCAGCATGTTAATTCCATTAGTGTGGCAAAACTCCCATATGGGTAATAACCAAGACTGTGCAATGCATTTGCCAGAAAACCCAAAAGGTACACAGAATTTTTGTGTTAGAGTTCAGTTAATCTGAGAGCTCATTACGGTCTACTTAGAGCAGTCTCTTCTTGTATGGCTTTATTTGGTTGTGATTCTACTTGGATGAATCTTCATATTTTTCAGAAGAAATTTAGTTTAGGCTTTCCAGGATGTCTTTGCTTCAATTACTTTGAAAGACAAATCCAGAAACAGCAGCAACATAGCGCAAGGGCCTGCCTTCTTGTTACACGCTTTAAAAAACAAAAAAAACCCAAACCAAACCTAAGCCATGCCCCAAACCCTCCAGGCTTCTGACTGTTATAACAGATGGCTAATAATCACACTATATTGTTGTAAATGTCTTGCTGTAACCAAGTTTTTGCTGATTTTTAGGATAGGTACTAAATGTTACAAGTCACCCTTGGGGCAGAGTCCACTGGATTGTTATACATCCATATACTTTGCTGGGTAGATAAGAGCCACTGAATACAGTTTCATTCACTTCCTATCCTGCACTACTAAACAGTACAGCTGTAGAGCTGCTGAGTGGGTATTTCATTCCACCCTCAAGATATAGCAATCAAAGAAAGTGCGTTGTGTGCTATAGAGTGTATAAAGGAACTTTATGCATGAGCTCTTAGATATGGTAGGTTTTGCTTTGTGTTCATCATTCTTGTTTCCAAATAAACTTTGGGTCAGAATACATAAAATATGAAGTATTTGTCTCCTTACAGATAAGATTAAAGAACTGTGAAAGAAATTGATTTGAAAAAAAAAATCATAAGAGTTAAAGCAGTAAAGCCCTAACAGTTACAGAGAATCATAGTTATTAGCTGGTTGTTTTTAGAAAATAATTACTAAGATTCAACACTGATACAAATACCAGTGCTATGCTGTGGGAGAAAACTAGATTCAGTATTTTGCATTAATGTATCCTATTTATGTAGTGTAGAATAGACTATTTCAGTCAGAAGGGACCTACAACGATTTGAGTCCAACTGCCTGACCACCTCAGGGCTGACCAAGTTAAAGCATGTTCTTAACGACATTGTCCAGAAGCCTTTTAAACACTGATAGGCTTGGAGCATCAACCACCTCTCTAGAAAGCCTGTCCCAGTGTTTGATTGCCCTCTCAGTAAAGAAATGCTTCCTAACATCCAGTCTAAACCTCCCCTGGCACAGCTTTGAACCATTCCCATGCATCCTGTCACTGGAGACCACGGAGAAGAGCTCAGCATCTCCCTCTCCGCTTCCCCTCCTCAGGAGACAGTAGAGAGCAATGAAGTCACCCCTAACCTCCAAGCTAGGCAAGCCCAAAGTCCTTGGCCTCTCCTCATAGAGCATTCCTTCCAGCCCTTCCACCTCCTTTGTTCCCTTCCTCTGGATGCATTCAAGGACCTTCACATCCTTCTTAACCTGCAGGGCCAGAACTGCACGCAGTTCAACGTGAGGCTGTACCAACACTGAATACAACGGGACATTGACTTCTCCTGACTGGCTGGTTAAGCCGTGTTTGCACCCCGGGATGCGGTTTGCCCTCTTGGCAACCAGGGCTCACCGCTGACTGATGCTGAGCCTGTTGCCAGCCAGCACCCACAGATTCCTTTCTGCAGGGCTGCTCTCCACTCTTCTCCCAGTTTATACTTCTGCCCAGCCTTACTCCATCCCAAGTGCAGGATCTGGTACTTGGCCTTGTTAAATTTCATCCCGTTAATCACTGCCTGGTGCTCCAGTTTATTTAGCTCCCTCAGCAAGGCCTCTTGTCCCTCAAGAGAGTCAACAGCACCTCACGGTTTGATATTATCAGCAAACTGATAATATATATTTAAGTTTATATATTATAAAATTGCTAATGGTACATTCAACTCCTGCATCCAGACCATTGATAAATGTATTGAACAGCAGTGGCCCTAGAATTAAACCCCGAGATGCACCACTGGTGACTGGTCACCAGCCAGATGTAGCCCCCTTCACTACAACCCCTTGAGCCTTGCCGTTCAGCCAGTTTTTCACCCAGCGCACCTTAAACAACTTCCCTGGAAGGATGCTGTGAGGGACAGTATCAAAAGCCCTAAAAAATCCAGAAAAACTGCATCCACCGCCTTCCCTTCATCTGCTGGGTGGATGTTCTTATCACAGAAGGATATCAAATCAGTTAAACAGGTCTTCCCTTTTGTGAAGCCTTGCTGACTGTGCCCATTAACGTATACGGTGTTGAAGCTGACACCAAATTTAAGGTGGAAAGGAACTGATTGTTCCAATCTGAAGTCATTATCCGCATTGATATAGATGTTATCGCTAGCCATTTGATGTGTTTTGAGATTGACATATTGCTGTGTTTGGCCTAGAAAGCACTCATTTTTAGAAGAGAATGAGAAGTTTCTGTATATATCTCACTGCAGAAATCTGTGCAGTAAATTTTTCCTTACATGTTCCTGAAGGTGGTGAGCTTGCAATTGTGGACAATAAAACAACGGCCTGAACACACTAGAGTTCTGCTAGAAATATTCTGGCTGTTTGTTTTCTTTCTTTTTTTCCATGTATTTTTTTTCTCTGAGGAATACCAATGAGACAGTATCATGGCTACAAGAAGAACAATTTGATTCTTTTGCAGTTGCAGGCCATACATACCGTCATCTCTAACATATTCCTCATTGATTCATACACTGCTTCTATTTTGTTTCGGATATGACAACACACTTGCTGTCTGACAAAGTTCTTTACAGTGCCTTATTTACTCTTCCCTCTCTGTTTGAACTGAGAAAATACCATGGTGCTATGTTAACCAAACTCAGCTCTATTGCTGTTTGTTGCCCAGGGGAAAACTAAAGCTGGTGTAAGGCTATGTGAGCTGCCTGCTTTTACATGAGGATGTACGAGATGCAGATGAGCACTGACTATGGCTTTCATACAAGTCTCCATTCTGTAAACAACAGTCTACAGTGACTGTGCACTTATAAACCCAAAGAAAAATATGTTGTATTATTGTAGGTTTCACCCGACAGTAATGCCTTTGGATACCATCCTAATACAATCAAACGTATTACTGTAAGTTGAAAACTGTTTCTGTAACTTCTGTAATTTCATCAAAGTTGCAGTGGTTATTACTTAAGGAAGTCACTGCATCTGAAGAGAAAATCTAGAGAAGCCAATGGAGAAAGACTAATTTCAGTGTTTCATGAGTGTCTTCTTGCTATGGTTAGCTGTGAGTGCTAACTGACAAACAACAATGGTGTATTGGCTCTAATCTTGCCACATCTTATAAATAAGGTAGAATTTGGCTGAAACTAGCATGATAAACTTTTGTCAGGTGCAGAATAGCATTGGCTGTTCAGTAAACATCTTATTTCCTGCTAGGTTAGCATTGAGACAGTTGCTAGGGGTGACATAAAGAGACGCTGGTTTTGTTTAAATGCTGTCTTTCACACAAGGCATGAGTCTATTATTTTTCCTATTTGAACTCATTGAAATTCTTGTGGCACTTCTCACAAGAGATAGGGTATAACACGTCTTGGCTAAATTCAAGAACCTGATTACACCAGCCTGGCCTTTATTTTAGCGTAGGTCAAGTAGTCTATTTTATTTTGGCAGTGCTTTTCTTTAAAGTAAGGATTATATTAACCTTGCCTGGCAAGATCCCAAGAAAAGTTCTAGATGCGGTCAAGTTTGTTGGTATCCCTAGAGGATCTGAGCAGCTCTTCCTAGGCTTTAAGTTGTCTTTGCCACCATAACCTTTGAATGGACACTATAGTGTTTGACCCATACCTGTCCCTGTGTTGCATGTACAAGACATGTCCACATTTAGAGTCGAGTACCATGGGCGTTTTGATATGTGCCAGTTCTTTCTAAGGTACTCTAGAGGTATGTTGTGTCTCAACAAAGGTGAGGGTTGAAAGGTAAGGCTATTACAGGCCATTGTGCACTGTCCCAATCAACAGTGATCAGATATTAAGGTAGGGAGACTGATTAGATGACCTGGAAGACAGTTCTGTTGTAGTTTTCCAAACCAAAAGTTATGGCATGACTCCAGGTGAAAATGAAAATTTTGCAGGGACAAGGAGGGAGGGAAAAGGAGAGCGCAACTGAGAGGCAGCTGATCAGCTTTCCAGAAATAAAGATTAATTCTGTGGTTCTTTGTAATGGGAGTGTCTGATAAATTATATTTCTGTTGTGCAATAATTCCTGAGTTTTCAGAAAATCTTTCTAATTGGAAAGACAAAAATTTAAGCGTCTGCTCAGAGTTGCAACATATTTTTTGAAAAAATGTGAATGTGATGCCCTCCCCCTTTCTTAAGTCTCCTAAGCTGTTCTCTTGGAGGTGCTGGATCCTCATTCCAAAGCCGTCCTTTGGGCGGGCTGCCAAAGGGTGCGCTGGAAAACAGCAAAGTTCTGCAGGGAATCTGCTTGGCAGGTATCAGCATGGCCTGTGGCTCTCATAAGATTTACTGGCATGTACATGTTTTCACAAAACGCTGAGTCTTTAGAAGATTTATTTACTTATTTTTAAAATCACGTATTTTCTCTTTTCTTTTTTTTTACTAGTTTTGGTTTGGAAATATTATCAGGGTAGATGGTGTTGGAATGTAGAGAATACAAGTTGTTCATTGATTCAGTGGGTACAGCTGTAGGTTAGCCCTGACTGTGAGCTGTTGATGTGCTTCTGTTCACTAGAAACAGCTGGAAAGTACAGATGTAAAACTTTTTAAGTGACTACATCCAAATCTGCCACTAAAGCTGTCCCCACTGGTGGAAATTAGAAAACTGCAATACCAGCCTGTAGTTAGCAGCAAAGCTTTGAATCCAAATATCCCACTTCTGTTAAGTGAGCAAGTACAAATAGTGCTTCCATTTTCTGGCTTTCAGTGGATGAGGTGTTGCTTTAATGACAAATTCTGTTTAATTATGTTAGAATGGTGAATTTCTTGAGCTCTTAACAATTTCTGCTGTGTGTTTCCATAGTAGCTTGATATTTTCGACTGTGTGACTTGGCAAGTGCATGGTGAAATAGTTACATGGCCTCATTTTTGAGCTGACCACATATTATGAACTTTATTTTACCTATATTGATGATACTAGCAAAGTCAAAGGTTTCAAAGTAAATTATGGAAATCCTGTTATTCATTTACAGAACCAGTTATTTAATTTCATATGATTCATTTTCATTTAATGTTTCTTACAAATGGTGTTGAGGATTAGTCGTCTTCTTAAAAAAAAAAAAAATGTTAGAATAGTCCATTCTGGTTATGTAGTTGGGTTGGAGCCATTATACATTTCTTCTAGTAATTTTTTTGCCTGAGGGGAGTTGAAACACATCCATTAGAACCAACATAGAAGACTTTGAAGACTCATTGGTCTGCAGTAGGTGCTGGATATCTGGACATTCCTCATTTCTCACTGGAGGCTTTGATGGTCTAAATAGATACTAATATGCAAAAAGGTTCTCGTCATTTGCACCTGCAGTGACAGTGATGGAGATTATAGAATGTTGTAGTGATTGATATTCAGGAGGCACTTTCCTCACTACTACTTTGTAAACAGTTTTCTTTTTGTTGTGTTTCTAGCATGATAATTAAATGACAAATGTTGTTTAATTTAGAATTATGGAAGACTTATATGTCTAGAACATATTTATTTATGTAGAGCATATTTACGTTCAATCCTAATGAATCAAACCAGCCTCCTTAAAATGTCACTAATCAAAGATCCAGCATCTATAAAATGTTCACAGGCAGCGCTATTGGGAAAAATGCTTGTTTTCTTTGGTGTTTTTATTTCAGCCACTCCACACAGTGTCCCTGCTACTAGACTCTGTGCTTTCCATTTGTCCTGTGGCTTGGTGACAGGTTAGTTGTTTTTCTTCACACAGCATCCTCAAAGAGCAATTCTACGTATGCTTTTTCATTTTTCTCCCACGTGGAAAGTGTGCAGATAATAAATTATACCTTTCCACTTCCCCAGACCCAGTTTTACATGGGAAATAAATCTTTTCACAGTATTTGGGCCTTCAGCTTTTTGTTGACGCTTTACTTCATGCAAGAGATTGGATGTAAGCTTCTGTGAAATGGCTGTGCTATTGTAGATTAGCTCTGAATCTCACACTCAGTTCCCTTAGGCCACCTGTCAGCCTTTAAGTTACAGAAACTTTCTACCAGTGTAGAGCTTTTCTGAAAGCTTATGGAAGGGCAAAATTTGAAGTTGGTTTCAGAAGGAAGAAAATAAAGTTCATTAGCCACATTCACTAAGATTCTTCTTAGCCCATACTTAGTCCTTTCTTGTCCATGTAAAGTTGATATTATCTTTATTCATACTGTTATTTGGTAACAAAGATAGTATCATAATTGTTCTACTTTTTAATCAGTGTACTTGTTCATTTGTTTTTTAAAGTCAAGGGCTCAGAAACATGGTACAGGTTCCCCTTGAGAAGCATACATGGAATTCCCCAGGGACTGTACACTGTCATAGCACTCAAGTTTTACATACTCCTAACCTGACAGCAAAGAAAATTGAGTTATTTCAAAGCATAATGTAATCAAATCTTAAGAGTTTATGCCTAAGGGAGGATAGGTAGCTCCAGAAGAGGTGGAAAAACAGCAGTTCCTTGGTTTTTGCTATGTGAGATAGATGGTCTTCCCATTGTATTCCTCTTTTTTCACATCAGGCAGAATGAACTTGGCCATGATGTTGCTTTCCAGAAGCAGAAGTTGGTTGGCTTCATCAATGCCAAGATAGATATCAAAGTCACAGTGCTGCTTTTTGGAGAGGATGAGTTAAATATATATATATATATATCTCAAGTAGGAATGCCTAGGATTACATCATTGGTTAATGACTAAACTTGCTTTACTTTCTGATTATTACATTATGCTGTAAAACTATGGTGTGTTTCACACCACTGGATGTGCAGCTTAGTAAGTCATCTCTGTTTCTGTTATTGAATCTTCCAAAGTTCCAGTGCAACAGTGATATAGAAGTGATAGAGAAATGTCCTGATATAGGGAACAGTTCATACAGGGTACTGCCAGCACAGTCATCAGCCAAGTAGCCATTCCTCTACTGAAAATAAAAGTAAAATGGTATATTATTTCTTTCATATGTCACATAGTACTATTTTAATGTGTCTGATAGTACTATTTATTACCGAGTTAGGATGGTATGACATGTACTTTCTGCAAATCTTTTTCACTGTCTTTTCATTTACATGAACACAGCTACTCTTAAACCCAAGTGGCCACTTTTCAAGGTTTCATGGTACACGAAGGATGAAGTTGGACAGATGAACTTTAGTGTAGGAGGCTATAGTTTACCTGTGGAGTGGGGCTGTTACCCGGTGTCTTCGTTCTGGATCTCAGAAGGTGTTTCAGAAACACTGGATTATGGATATTGGCCTCCTTGGAAAATAAGGACAAGAAAGTATCTGTTCACTGGGAAGTTAGTGCAGTGAGTGGGTGAGCTGTCAGTAGTCTGTGCTGCTGGGGAGAAGTGTAGCCGGGCTGTGTGTGTCCAATGAGTTGACACCCGGCTATACTGAATTGCTGCCAGCTGGGCAGAAAGTGGCAAAGAAAAGTATTGCAACCTCCTGGGGAACTGAGCTCAGCAAAAATTGTGAAACCAATATATGTGGAGACTGCTCTTGGAGGCTAAGCATCAGTGAAATCTAAATGCATTCCTAACCTGTGGATAGCACAAAGGAAGGAATAAATTCTGCTTGGTAGAGTTAGGATAGAAACTCTGTAGACGGAAGAGCCACCTATGCCTCCAGCTCAGAATTGTGTGATCCTTTGAACTTCTGTTATATAATTAATTTAGCAAAGTCTTTCTCAGTCTGCAAAGAACTGGAGGGGCAAACAGCCATGTTTGTGGAGGTGGGATTTCAACACCGATATTCACTTTAGTTGAGCACTGGTAATAATATCCATATTGGGGAACATGCTCTATTAGTGGCAGGACTTTTGATGACTTCTGTCCCTTCCTATCTGGAGTCAAGGTCCCTGCTTCTGCCCTGTAGATGCTGTCACTAGAGGCAGATGATAAGAATCCCTTTGAAACTCCAGAGGACATTATGCAAGTCCTTAAAATAACATTTTAGACTGAGAGCACTATCCTTTTACTATGAAAAGTAACTCCTCAGCGTTATTATGAGTGATGGTGTGAAGACTTAATCCTTTTTGCTCACTGTCTACATTGTCCAATTTCAATGTGGGGTTTGAGAATTCGAAATAATTGTCATAGCTTTGGGCTTCTGTGACTCTTGTCTCCATGCTCTTTTTTTAAAGAGAAAGGCCTCTAGTGAAATATAAGAGATTCTGAGCATTGCAGACTATATTATTAGGTATAAGCTGAAAGTCTAAATCCTCACCAAAGCATCATATGCAGTCTGTCACTTCATTTGTTGCATCTGCTGGTTCCAGGAACTGACCTAAGCATGAGAACTCAATCCCATCACAGCTCCTGAATGTCTTCAGAGGCTACAAAATCCTTGGCAGGATGAGCAGAATGAAACCTGCATCAGAGTTGTCTGCTTAACATCTGGACCTGTGTATAAAAAAAGCCCTTAATATCTCAATGCAGAGCCAATTTTCTGGCACATGAGAGTGCAGAAACTCACACACCTGATCATCACTCTCCATCTTGCTATGCTTCCCAATTTATTTATTTTTTAAAGTACACTATTCACAGAGAAAGGGATGAATAAGGTTATGCAGTTAGTTACCATGGCAAATCCATGAATACATCAAGAGGACTGCTGAAGGAGAATAAGTGTGTGGTTTTCTCTGTGACTGTATGGACATTCAGTTGGATCCACTAATCTTTATCTACCCAGTCATTCTAAACACCCTCATGATGTTCTCGGTTTTGCAGTAAACTTATTCATAACAAGCTTTTAAATTTTCTTCTTTTTTAAAAAACAAAAACAAAAACAATCCTATGTTTGCAGCTTGCTATTTTACTTACAAGTGTTGCAAGTTTCTGCTTGAAAGATAGGAGATTGACTTGGTTTAGTTAAGTATCTATCAAGCCTATCAGCATTTTAAACAGACATATAATAGGGGCATAGGTGTGTGTTTTTCTTTCATTCTGTGATAAGACACCAAAACCACAGAATTCTGAATTCTTTTGGAATTAATACTAGGATAGGTAATCTCATCTAAGATTTCCAGGCACATGAAGGTGAGGTGGCGATTTGAAACAGCCAGCCTGGATTTACCAAAGATGAATTGCACCTCACCAGTCTGATTGTCTTGTACAATGGGATGACTGGCCTAGTGGGTGTGGGCAGAGCAGCTGATGTGGTTTAATCTTCCATTTAGCAAGTCTTTTTAACATGGTCTGCTGTAGAGTCCTTGTAGCAAAATTAAAAAGAAGTAGGAGAGGGATGAACTACAAGGTAGTGGAAAATCATCAGGACCTCTGAGCTCAGAGAGTAGGCATCAGTCATTTAAATTCCACCTGGCCTTCCTTGATGGTCGCTGCTAGGGCCAGTGCTGTTTAATGTTTCCTTAAAGACCTGAGTGAAGTGACAGTGGCAGACTAAGTTATTTAAAGGTAACCATAGACCCTAGACCAAGCTATCTTATTTGAATAATAATCTGCTTGTACACTAAAAAAATGGGAGAAATAATCCCTAATATTTGTAGATGCTATTTGTCTTTCCATTGATTATATTAGGAAAGCACTTAATAAAGTTGCTACATTACTGTTGCTAGACTAGAATATTCCACATCAGGCTCAGAAAATTGAGTTTTAAGAGTTATATATTTGGGAGATCTTTTTATTTACCCTTTGACTCTTAAACTTTGGTTATGCAATCACAACTGTTTTCTAGCCACTCTCACACTTCTCGTGGCAGAGAAATGGGCATATGCTGGGTGCAGAAGAGGGGAAAAGGCTACATAGGGAACGATGTTTTTTTTCCATAATCACTTGACTCCAGAAATTGCACTAAATATTGCAAGGTGTGGTTGAGTAATGACAATGTGTGATGTTTTAAGGTATATTTGTACAGCTTGGATATTTTCTCCTGTAGTTTCTCTGGCAAGTTTTGGAGATTGCCGGGACTGCAGAGCAAATCTGAGAGGCAGACCCTGCCCAATTCCTTCTCCATCTCCCTGCATTGTTCAGATTCCAGTTTAACCCTCTTGATGTTGCTGTGGGGTCATCATTAACTTAAAATATTTTCTTCTATCTGTTATGAAATACATCATCGTGGCAGTGTCATGCAAAGAAACAGGATTGAACCTAATTTTTGGAGGAAAGGCTGTCCCATGCATAGTAACCGCCACGGCTCTCTGCACCACTGGGCTTTTCAGCAGTTTGCCATTGAAGTTAAAACTGATCGAGCAAGGAAGAGCTAATGAAACCCTAGCCAGAAGGTGATGCCATCCAAAAATTTGTGAGAGAACCTAGCTGGTCTTTCAGGTATCAGAAATGGTTTATCAGTGCCAGGCAAATTCCCCTCACTCTGAAGCCAGCTTGAGCTTACCTGTGAGCACTGTGCTGTTCATTACAGAGTATCCTGGGTTTACAGTAATCACGTAATTGTGTACAAGTGCTTTCTGCCCGGGTATTCATTAGGCTGCCTGAGGCACTCACAGTCTAGAGAAATCCCCCATATTAGGTTTTTGTATGGACTGCAGAGAGAATAGAGCAATTTGAGGGGCTAGCATATGCCTCTGAAGCTTTTCTGTTTGTGTAAAGTCATCATCTGACATACTGGAATGTAGTCCAGGCCTTTCTGGATCCTGGAGAGCACAAGTTCATATTAAGCTTTACTTGACTGTTTTTCTCTTCAGAAGTATTCCACATAGTTTAAAAATTCCGTTAGAAAGTATATTCACAAGTACAAGGTCTTGTTAGCCGGCATTTAGGTCTTGTTAGCTGGCATTTTATTGAAATCCACTGTATGAGTTCTTTTGGACATACTGAGTTTTCTTCTGAAATTATCCTTTTGGCTGTTGAAATACTTTCCACAACAAAAATAAAAAAAAATCTTTGTTTATAATTGCAGGTAATTTTTATTCTAACTCCTCAGTGGTCTTTCAGTCTTTGGCAGCCTCTCTGCTTTGCAGAGATAAGCGTACTAAACTCTGCGCTTCAGAGTTGGTTTTAGAAAAGCAGGATTTGCAGGAGTAGTGAAACTCCCTCACTTCTCAGGCTCCTGCTCTGGCACCCACTGATGCACCTCAGCATGTGTGTCCATCTTTCTGTCTCTTGTTTTTCCACTTATCGCTGTGGTGCCAGGATGTCAGAGGCCTCTTGGAGTTTAGGGTGAGTGGGACAGAGTTCTGTGCTATTAAAAAGAAAGCTAAAATCCTCCTCCTCCATGGACCAGTTCAATTTACTATAAATAAATTTGTATTTTGGTGAAGATGTCTACATCCTCGTTCACACCCAGCACCATATTGCCATTATGCCCTAATGAGATACTGTGCCTTGCAGTCAGCATCAGTTTGGGGCTGGACACGGGTAGGTGTCTTCCAAAAATAAATTGAGGCAAGTTTGCTTAAATGCCTAAGTTTCAGTCCTGGCCTCACAGGAAGTACCAGGGCATTTGCTGTGTTTTCTACTAGTGCTTTGTTTGGACATGGTCACACAGTGGCATCATTTTACTTGAGGCATGGTCTTGGGTCTGCTGGATAGAGATCCCCTATAATATCTCTCTGTAGTTCAGAACAGAAGGTTGCTCTTTCATTTAAAAAAAAAAAACAAACAAACCAACAAAAGAGAACATTTTTTTATCTTGCATAGCTATGGAGATCTTATTCGTCCTGATAATGTCTCATATGATGAGCCTTTGGCTCTCCTAGCTGAAGTGTGTCCTCACGCTGGCAAAGTGCTTGAAGGAATTCCATTATGTTGTTGTAAATAACATTGGTCAAGCAGCAGGGGACAGCCTCCTGTCACAGTCCCTCACCAGCCAGTACCCAGTGGTGCTGCAGTGCTGGTAAAGAGAGACGTGCCACCTCCTGCACTGAGATGCAGACCAGATTCCCAACTGCTGGTAGTTGCTGCTATCTCACAACACTTTAATCAAAACCAGAAATGCTAACACTCACCACCTACCACAATTACAGCCTGGGCAGTCATTTTCAGCCTCCCAATAGTAGCTTAGTAGCTGAGATGCAATTAGTGCTTTTAATTTCTTGGTTTCAGATCTTGAGCAGTGGCTCTGCTACATCACTGAGAATTACTTGCAGTCATGGGTTTTTAAAGGAAATCTGATCAGGTTCATTCTTGTTGTGAAAAAAAAAAAAAAAAGAAAAAATCAAAAGCATTGAGTGTTTCCCTACCTGCTGTCAGCCAACAATGAGTGAGCACTTCTATAAATCCCACCCAAGTTGTTTTTACATAAATGGGCAATGGTTTTGATGTTTTATTTAAGCAAATAGAGTGGTTTGTATGGTGAGAAAATGTGTAAATCACCTTCATTCTATAATTTTTAAAATCTTCCATACATCAGCGGATACTGAAGAAAAAAAAAAAGAACATCCACACTCATGTTTATCATTGGGGCTAATACAGCTGTCCTAAGTTAATTCTCAAGTTATCTTCTCTGCAAGAGTTTTTAATAGCTATACGGTATAACGAATGAAGATTGAGCTCTTTTTGGAAATTTATCATCTTGTTGAAATGACAGGAAGCTCATGTGGCATAAGAGGTCAGTTACTACGTTATATATAACATTTTGTTTTCATCTCCTACTGTTCTTGCAGGGAACTAAAAATGTTTTAGACAACAGATGTGGAACACTTAAAATATCTGGAATATGTGGGAATATGCTGAGGGACCACCTGTTCTGCAACACAACGGACAGAATTGGTTTGAGAGCTCTTTGTTACGCTGACAGTGAACAGAGGGAGTTGTACACTAAAAGTAGAGCAGAATGAAAACCACAGAGTAACTATACTGGGTTGACTTTACTCAAGAAAACATAGAGAAGAAAGATGAATAAACAAGTTCAATGCTGAGCTAATAATCCACATTTCAGATTCCCTTAATAAGTATAGCCGGGAGCAGTTAGTTTCAGGAAGCTCATAGTTAAGAAGAAAATAAACAGATTTTATCTGATTTAGTCTAAATAAGATATTTTATTTATTGTTTGACTACTTCCACTAGTCAGATCCTATCTATTTAGTTACAAATTAACATTTACAACTAGTAATGACTACATTGTCTGTCTTTTGTGAAAACAGAAAAAAAACCCATCCAAATCCTTCACCTATTGTAGAAACCCAAGGTTTTGATAATAATTTGGATTCCTTCAGAGCCTGAGGATTTCAAGGTGATTTGTTATTGTTGTCTTTTTTTTTTTTTTTGCACATGTACTATTTATTGACTGAAGTTAACAAATGGTGTTTCACAGATGAGGGAACAAAGGCGCTGATAGGATCAGTATGTAGCATTTGCATTTCTTCATTTGGAGTTCTGGCCTGTGAACACCCACAATCCTTTATTATCTTCTTCCTTCAATGATTTTTAAAAAGGAGAATATTAAAATTAGGATGATGGCTACTTCCCCGCCTCGGGGAAGGATTGTGAGGATAGTTAATGTTTACACCATTTGCCTCCTATTTTCCTCCCTTCAGCTCTTGCATGAAACTACCATTGCTCTGGTCCAGGTTAGAGCACGAAGGGAAAGCATTGCTCAGTGTTTCTGCCTATAGGCAAGTGTGGACTGGGAAACAATACTCCAGGCTCTGCACTAATAAATGAAAATGGTACATAAATCAGAAAGAAATTCACAAACTCAGATTCATCCCTCCCTCTATGGACTTTGGAAACAGTGAAGTCTGATTTCACTGAATGGCTTTGGTCTCTAAATTTTGGGTATGGCTGTGAAGCTGCCCTACAAAATTGAAATCGCTGTCTGATAATACATGCCCAGGGTTAGTGAATGAAACAGCTGTTGATGCACTGTCTTGATTAGGAGTGATAGAAAAAGCCAGAACACACATCAGCAGCATTTCCCACAGCGGGTAGAATTCTCCCTGCTCTCGGATATAATGGCTTGATGCTGTATACTATGCAAACAAATTGCATGTACTGTGGGAGCCACAACTTTCAATTTCTCAACCTTTTTGCATGCAAAAAATCCAGCATTAATTATGCTTTTTTTTACATTTAGAGTTTCTCTTCATTAGCTGGAGGGAGGTCTTTGTGATTAAAGGAAGCAGGTTTCGTTGAGCCAGACGAGCTCTGCTCTGTCCTCTTTTTCACCTCCCCTCAGGGCAAAGACCAACAGCTTGAGGGTGACCCCTTCAAGAAGTTTCGCTGAAAAGGAAGATGAGAAAGGCTGGACAGGCTCTTTCTTTCCTGCGCTGGAGCCAGGAAAAGGCAGCTGTTTCTAACCTTTCTGGGTGTCGCCCCCCAGCCCCCCTCCTCTTTCCTGGTGGCTGAGATCTGGGCTTGCTGCCATATCTGTTTGTCTGTCTGTCTCATGTTGTTTTTCTCAGAGAGCTCAGAGGCCAGTTGCCTGTAGTCAGTTGCTGGGAACAGAGGTTGTTCCTTGTATCGTCTTAACTCTCCATGCCAGAGTGTTCATGCTTGAATAGGAAACAGCAAGATCTGTCAAAATAACCCTTTTCTTTAGGGCTTTGAGGCTGCATTCTCCACGGCCATCTGTTCCCTTTCACCCTTTTGGACAATGTTGCTATTTGAAACCAACCACTCTTTGCTCTCTCCCTTTTCCCTTGGCCTCCCCCTTCTCCCCCAAATCTGGGAAAAAGGGGAAAGAAGTTGTTTCTGGCCCTGACTGGCCTCTAGCGAATTCAACCATTTTGTAGTCCAAGGATTAGAAGTGATATTTTGCAATTTTTTACTTTTCACTGGCTTTAAAAATATAATACATCTCAAGAGAGAAGAGTCAGTGCAGTCCAAAGATCATTTTGGATTTATGCATTACTCTCCACAGAGCACTCCAGCATCCTGTCACTGCCTGATGTAGACTCTAGTGAAAACTTGGCACATCTTGGAGTATTTTGCATTATAGCAGGAACAGAAGGAACCTCCTATAGTTAAGGTTGTATAACTGTTTCGCTTCTAACCCTCTGTCTTCAGTCAGAAAAGATTATCAGGAAGAAATCTTCCAGTCTTGGTTGTTGTCCAAAATTGAATGTATTTGCTTAGTTTGAGATAAAGTGAGTCATTCCTTTTTAAGAATGAAATGAAGAAAAAAAGCATATACCTCCTCCGCTATGGGATGGGGGACTGCACCATGAAGAGAAGGACTGACTTGCTGAGCACTTCCTGGAAGGTCTGTGTCGGTCAGGGACTGAAGCCAGACCCCCAGTCATTTTAATATCCTGCATGTTATAAACTGCCTCTGTGTGTGTGCGTCTAAGTACATAAAGATGTATGTTCTGAACAGTGAGCCACTGTGGTCTCCACATGTACTAAAATATTTTGTCATTCTTCTTACAATGAGAGGGAAGATGTCTTATATACATGGTTATATTGGCTGTGCAATTGCAAAAAAAAAACATGGAAATGCTCGATGAATACATGTTGTGAAGGTACTCCAGGCACTTAGATACATCTGTGAGGTGTGTGTGGAGGGTTCTCCAGGCCAGCCCCACAGGCATTTTTCAGAGAAGAGAAGTGGGTGGGCCACCATCACAACCTTCAGCTTGTATCATAGGCCTCTCTGCACTGGGAGATAGATGCAGCCAGTGAGGCCTGTACTGGCAGATGCAGACTTGTGGTTAAAGACCAGTTAAGAATTGACACAATTGACCCTGATGATATTTTTTGTGAGATAATCGAGTCCCTTCTTCTGTGTTTGATAGGCAGAGTTGAAGTTGCACATAGCAGTTCTTACATTTAAAGTTTCCTAAATTTTATGTTCCTAATCATACAACCAAAACATTCTTTCAGTGTAGTTCTTGTGATGGATAATATTAAGAGGCTGGCCAAATCTGAACTCCAGATGTGAACAGCTGTAACTTGCAAACAGTCAGCTCTAGCCCCCAAATGTTTGGCTGACCTCTGTTCATGTTGCAGGCTGAAAGAGAATTGTTTCATTTATTTACACCTACAGGGAATTGTAACTGATAACTATGGGACCAGTAGTTTTTGCGTGCAAAAAAAAAAAATAATCTCAACTTAAAGTACAATTTAATGTTGGTTATCAAGCATAGTCCTTGTGGTTAGCCCCACCCTGGACTCGTTTTTAACTATTGCATGTTTCAACACCTTACATCAAGAAATCGTCACTCACTGAATTTGAAAATGATCCGGAAAAAGGACCACTGCTCAGGAGTGAAAAGGATGGATAACTTAATAGTTCCAATCCATGGATCACATGGCTCTGATCAGAACTTGTTATTTGCTAGAGATTTTAATGCTGTATATATTGAAAACAGTCCACTGTGGTGGAGGCTGCATGTCAGTGCTAGTGATAATTGAGCAAACTCAGGTGCTGGCAGTGAAATGGCTGTAACTACACAAAACTCTCTGCGGCTTCTTAGCAGAATGTATTTACCGAGGCAGACCCTACTGCTTACTTAAAACTAGCTTGCATACAACTACTGTCCTTTTGCATGTGACATGTAGGCACACCATGAGCCTGCTCAGCCGTGTCAGAAACACACTCAGTATGTTGGCACTAATTGGTGCTTTATTGGCCACTTTGATGGAGAGCTCAATGTAGGACAGAAACTCACCTCCTACCCCCTTCACCCTTCTTCGTCATGACTCTCAAATGTAATTTAAGGTTCATTTGCAGACTGGCTCCTACCTTGCTTGGATTACTGCTCCTTTCGCCTGCACTGTGTCCGTTTTGTGGGTATGAGAGCCTGTGCTGTCAGGACACCCTTTCTTTGCCAGTACATATTTTATGGGAAAAAATGTAGACCATGAGAATACAGTCTGTGTCTCGGACCACAGCATCCTAGTGTGACCATGCTGCTTGGAGCTGTATTCTGAAACTCACTGCAGTTTCAGAGCTACATCTTCCTCTCCTCCCCTAAGATGTATTAGCTTTTGTTCTGCGTTTTGGATTTAGCCATTTAGGCATCCAAACTTCAGACTGTTATGTTGGGCTGCTTTTTCTTTTTTTTTTTTGTCCCTGTCAAGGAGGAGTGTGACAGCTGGCTCATTTGATTCTAGCCTGGAAAGTTAGGAAGTGGCAAATCCTGATGATGGGTAAACACTATCAGAGACTGATGAAGTTCAGCAGCTGAGATTAACCACCCTGGGAAAATCAGATATGATAATGCCATGGCTGTGTAGGTCAGAGGGCCAAGGCTTGCGGCATGCAAGGCTTCAGTTGCTCTGACAGTGGGATTCAAAATCTCAGTTCTTTATTCAAGCCTTAAGGGACATACACACGTGTAATTCTAGCATTCTGCCCCCTCCCTCCTACATGCCTTCTGATTAATATCATGATCTGTTTAATTCCCTGGAGGAACTTAACCCAGAAAATACAGCAATAACTTCTAGCATGATTGGTGAGGTGATAATTAAAAGCATTTTCTGGTTCAGAGGGCCCTAGCATTGCCATATGCCATTACTGGGCAAGCTTTGTTTTTCAACCTATGCATCCTTTATATGTACAGGCAGGCAAAATTCCAGGGGTTGTTTGGAATTCCCCCTCCCCCGCTCCTCCTGACTTCAGTCAAAGGTTTGGGATTTTATTTTCTAGTCTTGGAGAGGCAGGAAGAAGTGACTGCACAGGAGAGGTTAGATGGAGGAAGCTGCTTTAAGTTTTAGTGGTGAGCAATGTGAGAAAGAACTCTGGGTACTGGAGAGTGCTGTAAATTAATACAATTGAGTTTTTATGAAAAGAGGGGATTTCTCAAAAAACATCATTAGAAAGGGAAGGAGGTTGAGCTGAGGGGTAAAGAATTTATTCCTGGTTACAGAAAGGAATTGACTTAACTGCTGTCTTTGACTTGGTCTTCACCATCCCTCCCGCCAAGCACTACTCATTCGATCATTCGCACTAGCAGAAGTGCCGGAAGCTCATTGCTTTGTGGTGTGTTGTCAGGCCACAGAAGCAGGAAGTTTACACCAGTAAAAAGAAACTATCTGTTCCCAAGCATCTCAACTGCACAATTCCCTGGTTTGGGCCCTGTTTCAGGTGCTGTAAACTACCAGCTGTCTTCTCACCTCCACAGATCTCCTGAGAGCTGACCATTTTGGTCACGGCTGGTAGATTGTCTGGCAAGAAATCAGACCAGCTGGATTTTCTCATTTCTTAATATCAATGCCCTTTTTAGGTCAGCAGTCACAAATTCCAGTACTGGCATGTGTGTGTTTCTCTCTGCCGGTCTCTCTTTCAGAACTCAAAACAGAATTGACATGAACTCAACGATGTCAGGGAATGAGATCAACTGGGGAAGAACACGTTGGTAACAGTGGGCATGCTGGTGTGAGATCAAAAACAAACCAGCCTCTGGAGCACCTTTCCTACGTCTTGACCTGAATAGAGGTCATAGCTCAGACTTAGGGGGTAGCATAATGGTTAATATTACTTATTTGAAGAAGTTTTTAATGTTTCATGGAGAATATTGAAAGTCTTTATTTATGTCCAGTTTTGCTGGCCTGCCAGATATTTTGGTTTATTTTCCTTCATCCCTTAGGGAAGATTCCTTGTAAGTGGGGAATAATCATCAGCAGCTAGGAGACTTTTAAACTGCAGTTCACATGAAAAGAAGGTCTTTAGGTCAGGAACTATCTTTTTGTTCTCTGTTTGTATAGTGGTTTGCATATTGCAGATGAGAGCTCTAGGATTGTCTGATAGAAATAATGAATGGCTGGAAAAAGGTCGGTAGAAAGGACCTTATTCTGGATCTAGTGTCAGATTAACACTGTAAAAATCAGTCTTAATGTGTACACAGATACACATAAACATAATAATAAAAAACTGTGAAAACTCACCTCTTTGGGGCATATGTGATAAATAAACCATGTTGTCCAAAATGAGAAGTAAGTTCATTCCCTTTGTGTCACATTCACAGCTGTCTCAATCAGAACTTTGTAGGTGGAATCTAGAAGTGGCAATTTTTGGTCTCTTGGTGATGACAATTGAATGAGAAGAGTCTTTTCAGTGCAGTCTCTAGTAGGCACTTCAGGGCAGCAGCAGTAGCATAGCTATGAACTAGGGGTGCTCAAAAAAATTCCCATTGAAACTGGTTTTTTAACTGGGGATTAGTAAGGGTTTACACTTAATTGTGTTGTTTGCTAAGTATATTTTTATGACTATACCACTGAAAAACTAAACTATGCATAATTGATTGCTAAACAATTCCAGCTTCCAGCTAAAATATTTTTACTTAATTAAGATTTGAAGAAAGCTAGAATAACCAGGGGAAGGGGGTGTGTGCACAGATTTAGAACTAGGTGGTTTTGGGGAGTAAAATTGCCAGATTCCCTCTCTTAATAAAAGGAGGAGAATAAGCATTTTAAAAGTCAGAATTTTTACAGGGATAGTTTCATGGCAGACCTTGATCTCTTAGAGGAGCAACTGATTTTCCTGCCATACGTCCCAAATAATACAAGGATGTATGAATGCAATACTGTGCTCTAGGAAGTAAGTTTTGATTTTTCTCCTAAGATGAACCAGACTCTGCTGTTGACATGCCTGCGTAACACCTTAACCAAAACAGATCTGTACAGTTGGAACAGGGAGCAACATTTCCATTTGCATGAATCAGTAATTTGTGTTAGTTAATTACCTAGGTGTATGTATATATGTGGTTTGGTCTGTGGTTTGTTTCAAGCAGTGGTATCAAATGGGGTCTAACTAGCTGCCTACTGCTTGGGCCATGGCTTTAGTGTAAAGGATCCTGGTTTTTATTTACTCACTCATTTCCTGTTAGTTTTGTGAAGGTATAGGACAGGAGGAGTTTGGGATGTGCCTTGGCTGACCGGTGCAGAGACAGACATAGTCACCTCTGCAGGGTAGGAGAATCGGCAACAACTTTTCACTAAGGAAGAGGCTGTAGAGAAGGGCTGAAAATGGCAGAAGTCAGCTTGAAGGGCACTGTGGTTAGTTACTTCACAGATGAGTTTGTCTTGTGTGTTGTTTTTTACTGTGTGATGGGTTTTTCCACCACTGAATATTTTTATACTTGTACTTTCTGAGTAGGTGAAGATGGAAAATTAGATTGGGTGTTGAGGGTTTTTGTTCTTTTCTTCTCTCTCTCTCTCTTTTTTTTTTTTTTTTCCCTCTCCCCCTCCTGGTGTCATTGTTAGAGATCTGCAGCAAAAATACAGACAAAATGTGATGCAGGTGAAAAGCAGTGATCTTTATGAGCTCTGCCAATGAACCGGAAAGCTGCATAGCGTGAGCAGGAGGGAAAGTACGTTCATTCTTATTATATGATGTGTCGGTTTTTTTGAGCTCGGTAGTTTAATGCTTTATAAATATTTTGTGTGTACTTCTGGAGAGTTTTTTCCTCCACTTTGATAGATCAGGCTTTTATCAAGATAATTTCATGTTAAGATTTGGAAGATTTGAGGACTGGTTGCTTCTCTGTTTTGTTATTTCACTGTTGTATTGTGCATTGGTACCTTTTTTGCATTTGATGAGAAAAGATTTTTGAATTACCAAACTGATAGAGATTGCAAAGGGGCCCAGTGCTAGGAGTGAACCTGCCAGGCAATGACTTTCATCTGGAAAGACAGAAATTTATCTGAGAGTGTGGAAAGGGTGGAATTCATTGCTCCGTGCAGTTACACTGACAAGGAACAGCTTAGGTTTTTTTAATCAAAAGTATAATCAAATTCTGCCTGCAAGGACTCCTTACGTTTAAAAATCTTGTTTTAAAAAGCCTGTTTTATTTGATTCAAGACACTAGGTCTAGTTATCCTAATTTGCATAGGATGAGACACTAGTGAAAGTTCCTTTATGATTAAGTCCCCTTCAACCATATTTGCAACAATTGGGACCTGGTTGCATGAGGACTTAGTCCTTAAAATGGTACCTCCTTCAATGCAGCGAATGAGAAAGTCTCAGAGACTATGTCTGTGTTTGTGATTCTCTGCTTGGACATAACAGAATAACCCCAGAATCAGTGTTGAGTGAATAGCTTTAATCCTTCTGCTTCCTCCAGTGAAAAATGCAAGGGGAAATAAACCCACTTTCCCCATCCTGCCTATCTGTGGCATTCATCTCAGTGTTAAGAAAGGTACTTACAAGAAGGTTTGTTTCAATTGCATTGATAGAGGGAAACAAACAAAATTAACCTAGTCCTTGTGTATAAGTAGGGCCAAGTGTTGTTGCCCAGTTCAACCAACAACTCTTTCCAGGGCAGTGAAGCCCAGTGTGAATGACTTCTGCTTGGAAGCAGTACTGCAGGCCTCTGTTGAAGAATCATCCTTTCTTCTTTGTTTTTTTTTCCCCTGGTTGTGTAGAGGCATTTACTTTGCATTTTACCACAGGAAGCTTTATTTTCACTAGTGACAGCTGTTCAGCAAGAGCGAAGCAGCCGGTTCCTCCTTTATGCTTGTGATCCAGAACAGATATGGTCTCTGCCGGTGTCTCTGCCAGTCCCCTGAAGAGCTCAGTTTCACAGGAGATGATAGAACAGGCACTTCATACAGACCTCAGCCTGTCTGCTGACGTGCCCTTGAAGGTCAATTTAATGCTTATTCTTTTTGTGTGTGGAAGGAAGGAGCATTTACAGAAATTGAAGTCACTGCTTTATTTTACCTGAATTGGATATGAATACATAGAGCAAGGAACTGTTTAGAGGTCTTTTCCCACCCTTCTAGCATTCTCCCACCTTCACCTCCCAGTGCCAGGATCCCATCTCTGTGCTTCTGGACACTCACTCCCTTTTCCCACATACTGCATCCATAAACTGAGATCTGCCACCTGTCTCTCATCTGTCTGTCACCCCTATTTTCTTACTCTTCCTGGTCTCCATGCTCCCTGTATTATCCATGTCCTGGGCAGGAACCATCATACCAGCTGTAGTCTAAGCAGTCTGGAGAATCAGGAACTGCTGCTTGTCAGCTGATTGCACATCGCTGACTCTGTGGAAGCATCCACCCCACAGCATGGATAAGCACCTTCATGTCACAGCTCAGAGCTGTTACTCCATGCCACTCTGAAGGGGTTCACGTTGGACAGTGTGGGGACCTCTGGGCAGAGACCGAAGTCTCTTATGAGCCTGTTTTCTTCTTGGGCCAAACCTGGTCTGATATACCATCTCTAAGCAAGAAGATATCAGGGTTTGGAAAAATGAGGCAATGTGTGTTGAAAATTATCACTGTCTGTTTGAACAGTATTATTTATCCACTTCCTTCATCCAGTTCATTAATGACTAAGTAGTGGTTGAAATAACAGAAAAGAGAAGCCCGGGGTTTTTTTAAGGCCATGCTTGAATAAAAATCTGTTTTCTTAACATATCCTCTTTCCTTCCTCAGAGACATTTGCTATCTTTTTGAGTTTAGAGCAAGGAGGAAGCATATGCTGTCACTGCCCTTGAACTTCTTTGCAAAGCTGGCACTGCTTCCTTCATGGTTTGCTTCACTTCTTGTTGGTTGGCCTCTGAATGCCTAATGCATCAGATTGCAGGAGGATCCCTTATAAAACTGAAACCTTTCCTGTTAGGCATTCCTTTCCACCATGTGAAAACTCTTTGCTGTAAATTTTCTTCAGGCTTGCTAACCACTTTGCACCAGAGTCATAAATTTGAATAACTTCACAGAAGAGGATTTGTCTGAAAGTGGGTCACACAAGCAGCCCTCTTCAGGCAGGGGCTGACACAGTGTGGTACAGCAGGCTTTCTCCTGTATAATAAAATAAAATAAATGACAGTAATTAGCTTGCTTGTTCTGCCGCAAGCCTTATATCTCTGACACTTCTGCTCACTTTGGGACAGGTTTTAGGCCTGGAAGGAATGCAGAATTTGGAATTTCTATGGAGTGATATATCCATAATATCAGCTGGCTCCAGTCCTTTAACTGCTTAAATGCCCAGCTCAGAATTGCAACATCAAGATGTTACTCTTTCTGTTAGCTAATAGCAGAGACACATAATTTGGCGGAAGTTTGGATGTGAATTCTGCAGCTGTTTTATGCCAAGAGTAGCTACTTGTGGAATGTCTGGGCCTTTTCTTTGTAGTCAGAGATCCCTAAGCCGCAGTGGGTGAATTGCTTCTCGGTGGTGTGGAGCAGTGGTTTCCAGCTACATCCAGGGGTGCAGTTACACCAGTTGTGAGAACACCTCTATAACCACCAGAATGCATAATTAGCCACCTCACTTGAATATTGTGATGCCTGGCCATTTCTAGTAGGTGGGAATGAAGGACAGCGTTGACTACAGGAGGAAATTGCAGCTTATTTCACATGACAAAGAAAGGATTGCAAAACTTTAAAGGTGCTTTGGTGTCTTTTATTCTCCTTCAGCCTGTTTATACAGTCACAGCATTTTACTTTTGTGGTGTTAGCAGAAAACCAAAATTTTGTAGAACTTAATGAACTTAATTTAAGTAACTTGGTTTAAGTCATTTTAACGGAATGGATTACAGACCTCCCAGCACCTTGCTTTTACATTTGAACCTGTTCTTTCCTCCAGCTTGCAAATTCAATCCAAGATGTAGATTTAAGAGAAGTTATTATTGTCAGCAAATCCACCATCCCAACAGAGGTGGGTTATACTAATTAACAGAATAGCATTCGTACTACTGAAACTTCAGCTAGGTGCTCCTGCGGAGAGTTATTCAGCTGGACGCTTGATACTTGTCAAGATATTAATACCTTTATTTTGAGGAAAGAAAAGCAGCCATCCTTGGCAGATGGCACAACTGTAGCATATTTTCAGACTATAGCAGATGTTGTTCTAGAGAAGCAAGTATTGTGCATCTTGCAGTGAGTTCCCGTGATGTGGGAAGTTGTTCAGGCCAGTACAGAGTCCAGACTGCTGTCAAACTATTGGCTTGAACTAGGTACTTTACTCATTTCTTTTGTAGATCTTAAACATTTAATCTCATATTATTTGAGAGGGGAGGTTTGACATCCTCAACTGAGTCCTGTAGCACACCACAATCATTCCAGGCTCTTCTCTTCAGCCTCCTGCCTAATTCAGCCTAATTCAGCCTAATACAGCGTCCTTCTCATTGCTTACAAGCTACAGCAGTAGCTGTACAAATAATGATTATTAACGCATGCCAACATCTTTGTTCTTACACTTTACTGGATATTTTTCCAAAATAAAAGCTTTAGTGAGTGAAGAAATCATGTTTCTGCTCTGAGTAGTTGGGGGAAAAGTAACAAACCCCACAAATTTGCAAATGTAAAAGCAATGAAGGGTTTTAAACCTGAATCTCCAGCTCCACTGGGCCATAAGCTGACTTTGTCATCTCAGTACAGTATTACTTCCAAAACCTAGTACTTAGAATTTAATTTCAACATCAACTGCTGCTTTATTGATCATTTTGACAGAAACAGAGTAGTAAGTTTCTGCTCTAATTTTAATTGACTTAATGATGTCATGACTGTCCCAGGGAAGCAATTTTGTTTGTTTTCTGATAGATGACAGGAATTTCCCCGCCTTTAAATCCGACTTTCTCTCCTTCAGCTTCAGACCAGAACTCACAGCTTTTTAACAGTATGGCCTGTTTGTCTCAAACATTTCAATTTTCACCTTGCTTATGATCATAACAGCTGGGATTTTGTTTCTGAATTTCTTTGGTTTGTCTGGCTTTCTCTGTTTTTGAAGTGTCATTTGAAGTACAAACAAGTCACCCATCTATCTATTAATCTTATGCAGAAATTCTGGTAAGCAAAGATGAAGGTCTCGGGCACTGACCTACCTGCATATGTATATGTGTGTATATATGGGTATCTGATTTCAGTATGAGAAAACTCGGATGGAATGGCAGTTCAGCAAGCTGGATCATGTGTCACTATTAGAAACGCTCTTTGTGTTGTTATTGCTGATAGCAGCAAAGTGAATTTTCCTTCAGGGTTATATAAATTTCATATGTTTTCAGAGACTCCAGAATGGTATTTACAGCTAAGGGGTCCCTTCTTTGCAAATCTTAGAAAATTAATGAGATGCCTGATGAAGCAGCATTCAGATTTTTAGATTGGGGTATTGTGGTACCATATTCTGGTCATTTAGTTTCTGTTTTACTTAGTACGGTGTCACTCTGCTGGCCAGCTTCCCTCTCCTCTGTGCCCATAGAAAGCTGTTTTGCTTGGTGATAGTATATCTAAAGAGGAAAAGGCACCATGCATGGTGGACCTCCAGATATTTAGAAGTTGTACCTGGTCTCTCCAAGGAGGCAGGTACTACTTAGCAATGTATCCTTCATTCTTGGCACTTTGTCTAGATATCAGAGGGTGAAACGGAGAACTCGTGCTGCAGTTGTATAAATAAATCAGAAAAGTAGGAAATTCATGTGCTAGTGCCATCTATTAAGCACCAATTGTGATTGCCTAGCTTAGGGAAGGATCTGAGACTGCTGATTAGAGTTTCCGTGTTGACCCTTTCTCCGTGGCACAGTCCTGATGTAGTTTCTTTCTTATTTATCTTCAGGAGCTTCTAGAAGTGGGAAAGCTGGTTGTGTGACAGCAGCCCTTGGCAACACATGGAGTCACAGCGTCAACACCAGGCTCATACTACAGTATCACAACTTTCCGACAAGACAGGTGAGAACTTAACAATGAAGAGTGTTTAAATAAAGCCACACCTGTGATGCTTGGTCAAAAGGGCTAACTGTGTCTTTCGGCCCATGTGGTTATGTCACTTATGTTAGGAACCTGGCACTACAGCCAATTGCTTTTTTGGGGTTGAGGGGCAGTCGGTATACTTCGCTTTTCAGAGGTGGCCAGTCCTCCAGTGCCTCCCTGTGTTGGAAAGGGCTTTGAGCCTCAGGACCTAGTGTTGGCCTGTTGGCACAGACATGCGAGTTCCTTGAGTGCATTTCATGTTATGGACACAAAAAGTAATCCTTAAATGCTTTCCTGCACAGGGATTTTTGGGCAGGGGTACGAGGTTAGTTCTTTTACTGCCATGATTGTTTTGCTGTTATCCTTTTCAGTCATTGTGCCAAATTTCAGCCGTGGCTGTTAGGACAGGGAGCACTCTGTCTTCTGTAGCTACTGTTTATTTGCCTGCACCAGCAAGTTTAACTTTGAGCAGTAGGTATGGTACCGATTTACCAGAAGTACGTCTGTGAAAAGGACAATGCTTACCCTTTTCACCAAGAGACTTCACACTTCTGAATAAAATATAACAGCATTTTTGAGTGCAATCTTCACCTCTTAATTTAAAAAAAAATCTGTGAAAAACTAGGATGCAAGACATTTGGGGTTTGATTGAGGGAATAACTTTTTTTGATTTTAAAAACATCATAACCCATTATTTCATCTGTCCCTTGGGATATCTGAGCTTATGATCTCTTTTGGCTTTGTCTATTCTGGTTTTGCATTGATGCAATTCTTTCCAAAGGCTGACCCTCAGTCCCAATATTATTCATTTTCTGCCTGTTGCAGAGCTGTCAGAAAAACTGCTCTGTGACATTTGTACCATCTTATTCCTGTATCATTGCTACCTGTATGCATTTAAGTTGGTGCTCCTGGTTTTACTGCCACAACACAAGGTTTCTCTCTTTTCGATTGTTGCCTTTAGAGCCGGAGGAGAGTATTTTATTCTACTTATTAGTAGTAAAATCACAATGATGGCACTTCTGTTCCTCTACGTAGCGGACACTGTGAAGGGGCAGTAGTCCTCCAGACTCTCACATAGCAGCTTAAGTGTGTCAAATGCAGTTAGAAAAGGCGTCTTATGGATTTACTTCTAAAGACCGTGCACAGTTGTATAGAAACATACTCTTACTGCTTCTGCTCTTCTAACTTCTCTATGTTCTGCTTCTTATTACGATGTGTAATGATGTGTGTGCAAAACAAAGCTGTTCATAAGTTTCCTGGATCTCTTAGAGGTGCATGAGAGGTAGAGTTGGCAAAAGCAAAAGAGCAGAAGCTGTGCTCTGTGCTACTTCATGGTGCACAAAGTCAACTAGAAAGGATTAAGAACATTCCTCTGGTGGTGGAAAGAGGGAACAGTTTTCCTAAAGAGTGGTAGGTTATTACATGTAGTTTTTCCTTATTTTGCTTGAGAAGTAGTAGATCACAAGTGCATGAGATGTTGTTTTCAAGCCTTTAAAATCCCATTATAGAAAAATATGATATGATCCATATAAAAAACCCCAGAGTTTTACTCTGTTCCTAACTGGATTTATCAGGTGCCGTGCCTCGTTCGCATGTGAAACCATGGGCTCATTCTGTTTTAGTTATGGAGAGATAAATCTACAGTGAGGAAAAACAACCTTAAAGTAAATGTTAGTATATATTACTAAAAGCAAAGTTATTTGAAACAGAAGTGTGATGTAAGTAGGGATATGTCTGTGAAGCTCATGAATGAAATAGGATATGTCCTTGATGTCCTGTATTTTCCTTTTGCTGTTATGTGTCCTTTTCTACATCAATTCTGTTTTCTTAAAGTCATAGAAATCTTTTAGATAGACATGCAGTTTCCAGTGAGAGAAAAACATCTAGAATTACCCTGCCTATGGCAGCAATGTATTAATTAAATTACTGTAGTTTTACACACATATGTTCTTGCATAATTGCTTTATATCCACTTTCAGAAAAGAATTGTGAATATCAGTGCCTTAGTTCTTGAGATGCTATTTCAGTCATCATCAGGAGGTTCTGCCAGGAGGTGTTAGTTATCAGCACTTTGAAAATCAGCACTTTTTAAGGACTTTTTAAGGACTTGGAGGTCCAAAAATTTCCAAGTCAGTAATTGCTTTAATAAATGCTTATATTACTGTATTAAAAAAAGAAAAAGAAACTTGTGATTATCTGTGTAGTCTTGGTTTTAAAGAGAAATTACTGGAAGCACACAGTTGTTCTGTAGATTTGGGTGAATAGTGCAAAACAAAGTTTTCCCTGCTTTTCACTATTTGTAAACCTGCAGAGTCAATACTGTTGAAGGAATAAACTGTATTTTGTTCTGACTTGCACAGCAGAGACAATTTTTTCTTGAAAATGTAGAATTTATTCTTTCTTTGATCACTTGGCCTCCTGGAGATGCTCTTCCTGACTCCGCTCTCTTGCTTTCTCTTCTTTTCCTGGAGGAGCTGGGACAGTGAGGGATCTTCTGTTACATCTGAATTCCATAGTAGTAGAGCCAGCATGCTAATTTCTCACTGGAAAATGCTGCCCATCATGAGGGAAAGCACTTCCTGAGATACACTGTATTCTTCAGAATGTGAAGTGATAATGCAATTGTTGAGGATTCAAGCAAGCAGTTTTCCAGAACCATACTATCTCCTGGCAAGACAGGCCACTATGCTGCTAGATGCTTGTTCTTAGTCGTGCAGTATTCATTTCTGGGGGAGTTCAGGGATGTAGTCGCTGTTCCTGAAACTTTGGGGAATGCCAGGGCAGCAGGTAGCAGAACGAGAGTGCAACAAACCCCGGGAAATTAAGCATAGTATTCCTACACAGGAGCTTATTTTATATAATAACTAAAAGATTCCTTTATTTTGCTTGTCCAGCAGATTTTTTTCAGCCAACCATCCCTTTTTCCACCCCATGCTCTGTATGTTTTGTGAATGTTAATAAGACAGTGACCAATTCAGCAAAGTAATGACACTTCTGGGACATCCAGCCTGCCTTAAAATCAATTGATTTTGCTTTATTGCAACAGTTTTCTGAACAAACAGATGAACTTTCCTCTTTTGGCCCCTTCTAGAAGCCAGTGTACTGGTTTTGGTTTCCTCCAAGACAGAAGTAAAGCCACTGAGCAAGGGCAGAAGGAGGTTTTTGGTCTGCATTTAAAATCATTATGCCAGTTAAACACAGAAGCATGGACTACAGTGTAGGAGTCTTTTAAGTGTTGAGGTGGGACTAAGCTGCATGACTTCCACAGTGGCACAGCGGGGTAAGAGCTTGGGAGAACATGGGAAAAGTTAATTGTTTTGCACAAATGAGTTCATGAAGAGGATTTGCTGTTACTTTATGGATACTGATACTTGGTGCTTCTTAAGCACTTTTGGAAGTAGTCGACCATGACACCTATTTTCCTGACATCCATATATAAACATGCAGACTTTTTGAGTTTGGGCCAAAACCAATGGGGCTGTGCTAGAAACAGTCAGACTGCTCAGTTGCCCCTATGTGTATAATTATCCTTCTTTCCTGAACTGGAGTCAATAGGCTCCAAGGTTACTGTTTGCATGTGTGCTCAGCTGTCTTTGGGAGACAGCATGGTAGGGTTTAATATGTTGACATCCTATATTTAATGTTTTATTCTTGTCTGTTGGAGACAGGATACTGGGTTAAGTGAGACACTCGCCAGGTCAGATAACGGCAACTTCTATGGTGCTGGTTTATTTTCTAGTTTTCAAGGGATTTGTGAGATTCATAGTATTTTGTTAATGTCTATAATGTGTTTTGAATTTCTCAAATGAGAAGTGTACATAGAAGTGTTATTTTATAGCAAATCCATGTTTACTTGTGTTAATCTCCAGAAAGAGCATTTAGAATTGAGATATGGGCTGGAGCTTTCACACCATGCCAGGTGAGTTGTTGAGCAGCAGTTTTCCTGCTTCAGGTAAAGTGTTTCAAATGCACAAGTATAAGGTGATTAATTCTTAAAAAACAAAATCCCCTTCTCTTATGTACTCTAATGCCAGACATAACTTTTGGTGTGTCCTTGGTTACAGACCAGCTGTTTTGTCTTGCTCTGCTTAGTATCATACGAATAAGCCCTGAATAAGCATTCCAAAATTGTGAGGCTGAAGTAACCATGGTACTCACTGTCATGGGGAAGGGCTAGGAGAGAGCTGAAGAGAATGGGGATGAAGTTTTACATTCATGTAACTTGCTAAGGCCAGCCACTATGATTCTTTACCTTATCGTAGTTTTAGTGAAGCAGTTCTTTCAAATTGTACAGACCTTTGGCTGTAACTTTACCAGTCATTAAGAAAGTATATTTAAAAAATAGAAATAATGTAGCTTTTTGCACTCATGATGGTTTCAGAGCATAAGTGAGACCAGATTTATCTCTCCCTGTAAAACTTGTAGGTGGTTGTTATGTGGGCTCTAGCTGTGGGGTACCTGTCCAGTTTTAAAGATAACACCTGGTGAGGTTTTCATCTGCTAAAAAGGGAAAAAAATAAACCACAGAAAATAAAAGAATTACAAGCAAAGCAAGGAGGCTGTGGAATAAATATATACAAACTACTAACATCTGAGGTAAACACTTTCAAAATTTTGCCCGTGGTCAGGAGAATAGTCAATATAGTAACGAAGTTTGGAAATGGCATCCAACTTTTATGTGTTGAAACGTAATGGAATATTGTAGCCTTGTAGTAGAAAGGGTTCTGATTACTTTGGTGACATGGTAATATTTTCTGGGGAGAAAGAAGAGGCAATGAAATGTAATCAGACCGAATATGTGCTGAAATAATTCTGAGGTGGAGGCAATACGGGGAATAACACAAATAAAATGCAAACAGCATTGGTGTATTTTCTTTATCGCACTTTACATTGTCTTCTGCTGAGCTTGGATTTGGAGACACTCAGAAAAGGAAGTCCTCATACCCTAAAAAAGAACAGAGGAAATCTGTGTGGAGTTATTTAGCAGAAGTATTAATACAAATGAAGTGCCATTCAGCAGCTGCGATCTCTGTCAGGGAATCCTGTCTCTATATGCTACATGAGTCATAGTAGAGTAATGCAGATCATGTACATAGTAAAATACTTTTTTTTCAAGTGTTCAGATGTGAGAAAATTTGCAGATGTCAGTGGATAATGAGCTCCAGTAAACAGTGATAGAAAAGCATTGTGGCTATTGGGTTGTTTTAAAATGGAAGTGGTTTAAAGTGTGTATCTTTACCACTAATACATCTTATTGTATAATGTGCTTATCACATGGAAAATCAGCTCTGTGAAACATGAAGAGAGTTTGGTGGGGTTTTTTTTTCTAAAAAGAACTATGACATGGAGTCATGCAAGGGATAAGAAATTTTGCAGGAAAGTAGATTTTTTTGAGGTGAGATTAATATTTCTGGTTCTCCATTATGGAATATGTTACTTTTGAAGAAATAGCTGTGGAAAGACTGCAGGAGCATGTATTTGAATTCTGCAAATGCTTCCATTTACAGAAATCGTGTGTTTTTTTAGGATACACAGTTTAATTCAGAGGTTACTGCCTCACCTCTACAGTTATTTCAATATTTTCAATCAAGACACAATGAAAAGTTGTTATGGCCTCAAATATCCACACATATGTACACATCACATCCTCTAAAATACATAAATAAGAAGCTTATGGGGTTTTTTTCTGATTAAAAACACAAGTAGACTGATGATCCTTATGAGAGAGATCTTTTGGTTATCTGTAGATCATATACAAGCATAAGCAGCTATATGAACTTGAGTTGCATGTGAACAGGATGAAACTGGACACAATACACAACCGTAGCATAAGCAGATGATTATCGACACAGTATGATACTGACTTAATTGAGTGAAAGTGCAAAATGAAAGGATGCCATAAAAATGGAGAAGAACATTAACAAGTATTTGGAGCTCAGTCATCACTAGACTACTTATTTTCCTGACTTGTCTGTTTGTTCATGTCTCTATTTGCAGTAAGCTTCCTTCTTAATGGACTCGAGGGTGGGGGGTTCATACAATATAAACATCACTGCAGCCCTGTCTACATTAAATGGGACTGGATTTATAGCCCTTTCCTCTTAACAGTACAGTTTTATATAGAGAAAAATGTTTCCATTTTTCTTGAATAAGAATTCATTTATTCAGGTGTTTATGTAACACTAATTAATTTGTTATCTAAGACTCTGAATAGAAATGAATGCACCCTAGATAAAATGGAAAAGAATAGAAGAAAACCTTTAAATAGTTCATCTTTTTCTCTGTCCTTTTTTTTAATAAGCATTGCAGGTTTTCTTTATGAAGATTATTCTGATGTCAGATTGACAAAATATAGCAGCAGCTGTGCAAACACCAAACTCATACAGTTGTAGTTCAAAGCACCCTAAACAGAGAAGCAGGAACATCTCTGAGGCAGGGAGGCAAACCTGGTCGTTAAGTTATAGTGTATCTTCCTACCAAGGCGGGTGGCAGAGGTGGGTACTTTCTGTTGTATACCTTTGACTGACTGGCCAGTCTACCCTCAGAGGAGACTCCTCTTTGGTTGCTGGTAACCTGTATATTTTCAAATCACTATGCAAGCTTTTGCTGACCAGTCTCTGCAACACCCATGCCAGGTGCTCAGAACTGAGAAAACTGAGTCATAAACAAATAACTGTCCTGAGTAAATCCTTTGTATCTGGGAGCAGAGCTGGAATCTCTTCACTGCTACTTATACGCCACTAAGGCTGATCTTGCTCAGCCTTTAGTGCCTCTGTTTCAGGCATTTAAGCAGTCTTTGTACCTCCTTGTGCAAAGTTCCTCAACTGTGAAGGTGCTCCGTCTGCTTCGCTCTCCTGTTTTCTCTGTAGATTAAATCAGTGAACTGGTTTTAACTGTGGTTACTGACTTCTCTCCTGATCGTCTCTCCTTAGCATCATATAAACTTTTCTTCATCCATGTTCACTGTTAATACAGGGTGAATGAAACTGAGACTTGTGGCTTGAGCTTTATGGCAAAAACTCTCTCTGTTTCTTTGTTTCCAGTTTCTGTTTATATCATAGATGATTTTTCTAAGCCTCAGCTCTAGAAGTCACCTTGCATTCCTATGTCTCTCCTCTTTACAGACATCAAAACTGTTCCAAGTTGCAAGTTCCCAGCAAAACAAGTAGCTAGCACTTAAAATTTTAGATTACTAAAATGGTTGTCCAGACTCTTATCTTCCATATTGGTTAATGGAATATTTCATTAACCCCATTTTTTTCCCTTGTCCAAACATACCACAGAAAATAAAATTGTTACCTTGGTGAGACCTGTTTAGTTACAGTGACATTATTGTTTTGATTTTTACATGTTTTCTCAGTTCCTTAACTGAGAAAATGGCCTTTTGCCTTTGTCTAATTGATAATTGTGCATCTTCGTGTTAATCAGATAGCGACTTCTCAGAAATCATGGCTATGTATCCTATTCTCTGTTAGGAGCCACTTAAAGGTCAGGATGGGAGTGGTCAGATTGCTGTAACAAAATCTGTTCTGAATATAAACAGAGAACTTCAGTCTTTGAGGCCGTTCATCCAGCACCCTTTACAAACACTGTATTTACAGTTCACTAAAACAGCATAAAAATGGAAGAGAGATAAGGCTTTTAGGCTCTGGTATGAGTTGTCTGAAGAATGTGCTGTTGGTAAGCTTAAGGCCCATTGCAAAGAGGGAGTGAACACAAATTCCCATCCTATTTATACTGAATCGGTTCTCTGATTTTGACTTTACTTCAGTGTGAGTTTCCCCCTCAGAACAGAGTGGAATTAACCTAGGGCAGATTCTCTCATCAGTATCTGAAGTGTCATTGCTCCTAATATCCGAGTGGCGATAACCACAGTTACCACAGTTGTTTATCCTTGGAATGGCTTGGTAAATTCCCCTGCCTCCTGTCTTCTACTAGATCCTCCTTTTTTGTTTTCCTTTTTTTTTTTAATCAAAAACAAGCAAACTAAAATATCTAACTCAAATTTAAATGTTTATTATTCAGAAAAGTTCTGCCAAGTCTCTCTTGGAATATAGCATACTTAAAGCTTGGATGCATTCTTAATGGGGAAGAGATCAGAATATCATTATAGAGGAAATGAATAACCTTAAGTAGTGAAAATATAGTGAAATATAAGACTGGTAATAGAAATAAACTGTAAAATAATATTGAGCATTACAAATGATTTTCTGCTTTACATAATGAGCATACAAGCTCAAAGTGAAGCTAATACTTGAATGGTTAAGTTTATCACTGAAAAAAACTAATTCAGCAGTGTAATGCAGTCACAAAAAGGTTCTATGCTGTGTTAGAACAGACAAGTTATTTTTAAAGGAAAGAGAAAAGTGTTTGCACCACTGTGGAAAGACACCAGGGACGGCTCTGGAATACTCCCAGACATTTGCGTTCAAGCTGCTTTCTGCTTCTTTCTTTTCTTTTTACTTACTTTCTTCCCAGGTGAGGTTTGTACTAGATAGAATATATTTATTGACATAGCAACAAGTTTGAGCTGTCACTGGTAAAAGAACAAGCCTCAGATTAAGTTTTCAAACCAGACAAACTTCAACACACTGACTTCAGTGGGCAAAATGCATCGCATCTTCTGTGAAAAGGGAGAGATCAGACATGATCCCCATGTTCATGCATTCCAACTTCTGTGGTGCTCCAGACATATTAAGGAAGAATTATCACAGGAGTTTGTGTATCTAGGATGTTTTACTTTGAAATTGAATTTCAGCTTGTTTTATGAATGTAACGTAATTGAAATTTTCTAGATTCACAACATAGGAGAATGACAGAATGGGTAGGATCAATTAATCTAGAAGTGTTTGCTCTACATAGACTTTTTGATCTTTGATCTCTGTAATTATTGCCTACAGTATCAGTGCCCTTAGCTGTGGTCTAAAAACAGGCTGAAAAGAAGAAACCCTCTTAGCTGCCTAGAAACTGGACACAGACTACTGACCCGCTTTAAGGAATAAACACAATTTTGACATACCACTGCCTGAGATGGACTGCACCTTAAAACAGAGAGGGTATTGATGATCTCCAGTGTTGGTGACCTGTTGGGAGCTGCGTGGCCAACTTTTATCCCATCTACCCATCATACTGCATCAAGAAGATGATAAAATCCATTATTTTCACAATATTACCTTCCCCTGACTGATTTGAACAGAAAGGATGTAGGAGATGATAGTGTATTTCCACATTGTGGAGAGATTGGAAGATAGTTGTGACTAAAAGGTACAAGGCAATATAAATAGCTACATGAGACATCCTGCTTTCAGCTCTCACGTGTAGTACTTGTGCTGTACCTTTAGTAGGGAGAGGTATTCTCATCCAGATTGTGTGTTTGTTCTTCATGGTATGTTTTTCTTACTGTCACTTTTATTTATATGTCTAATAATAGTACAAAACTCTGTACCCATATTCATCTCGAGCTGCAGATAAGAAGTCACCTAATCCCCTGTTAGCTTGTTTTGATGTTTCCAGCTGGATGCTGTACACCTTGTATCAAAACCAGGAGGAAACTCCTTTTTTCCTCTTTTTTTTTCATACATTTTGTGTCACTTCTCACTTGTGATCTTATCAAAGCTATCTCAGTCTTTATTTGAAATAACTGAGCAGGCTGAAAAGAGAAAATAAAAATGTAAATTCATTTGAAAAAAAATTAAGGAGCTTCTTACTTGTCTAAATTAATTGGTACTAAATACAGAAAAAAAAAATTAAGGCCAAGCAACTTCTTGTATGAAACTTAATAAAGGTTGCCATTTGGGTGCTGTTATAGGAAAAAAAGAGATTGGGAAATATTTTCATGAATGTTTTTTCCTACAGTTTTGCATATTCTTTGCTCTGGCTATGGTTTTGTCCTTTGAACATAACAAAATAAGTTTTCAAAAGTTCGCATGTAATTAAGATCCCTAATGCACATAGACCAATCTGAATTTTTTAAGCATAATCCCATGCAAGAGAATATCAAAGAGCCGTAAATGCTACTTACAGTAATTTTGTGGAAAGAATGGCCATTATAAAATCATAGATTCATGGAGTGGTTTGGGTTGGAAGGGACCTTAAAGATCATCCAGTTCCAACCCCACTGCCATGAGCAGGGACACCTTCCTATAGGTCAGACTGCTCAAAGCCCCATCCGGCCTGGCCTTGAACACCTCCAGGGAGGTGTCTGATCCTTTCTTCTCTTTCTTCTCCAACATAAAGAGGTTTGTAAATGCGCTTATTGATGTTTGGGTCATGTTGTCATCAAAAAAAATCATATCTGATGGCTTATAAAGCAGTGTTTCAGGTTTGGTTGGGCTGTCCAGCCTTTAGTGCATTTATGTCACTCACTGGAATGAGCTTATTTGTCTTTACCTGGTGGGGATTGGTGGGTATCCACTACCCTCTACAAATGTAAATGAAGCATTCATTTTCATGTTTGTTAGGGAAATGTTTTTCTAGGACTCTGTTATTCAAGGGTTGTACATTCAGCAATACAGACGATTTTTATGGGGCCATGAAGCTTTCTTTGAACACATTGTTTTCCACTTCTTTGATAAAATCTCTCCTAATAATGTGCTTCCTAAAGAAAATCTGAGTCTTGTAGAAAGACTGAAATTAAATTTTAAATTAAATCTATAACCTTTTCTCAAAGCCTGTAACACATGACAGTACTCCAGGAGCTCAAACATTGCATCTGTATGTGTTAGCTCACAGTTCTATTAGCACTTTTTTTCTTGTTCTTGTTATGTGATGCCAGTGGACTCTAAAATATACTCTACTGAGGCTTTACATAAGATAATATTGTTGTCTCTTGCATGTGAATTTAGCAGTGTTGTGTTAGCTCGTCTCCAGAGACTTGACTTTTAGGAACAAAACAAAGTGAACACACAAAAAGAGCTGGAAAGGAGTTTTGTTTGTTTCACGTCAAAAACCATTTTGCAGCCACTTGTGGGGGTGAAAAATATTTATACAGTGGTCTAGGACTTGGTTGGATCCCATTCTTTTTGGTCCAAGTCTGGGGATTCAGGATTATGCCTCTACATCAAGGAAGTATGTAGGGCACTGTTTGAACTAATGTCCAAAACCAATGAATGCAGGATGGGAAGAGCACACTTTGTGGTGCTCTTTTACAATGGATTAATCTTATTTCAATTTATGGAGAACAATGTTGAGCTTTTCTGTCATTTAGAAAGCCAAAAGAAAGTGAAAGAAGGATGAGTGAAAGAATGAGTGAAAGAATGAGTATTGCCTGGATAAAGATTTAAGACACATTAGAAGCAGGCATCAGGGTTGAATTTGGAGTGGATGCATTTTTAACTGTAGAAGACAAATATGTTGCTAAAACTATCATGAAGAAGTTTCATAGAGATTTGAAGAATAGGAAAAGTAATAAATCAGGTTGGCTTTGCATATGCTAATTACATACTTAAGAATGTATAATCCTTATGTTGTGCTGGTTAATCACACCAAGCTAATCTGCTCCATGCAGCGACCGAGGACTGGGTGCTGTTTGGATCCCTACCTCTGCAGCCACATGGGCAGAGGAGCCAGTGGCATCTCTGAGCATGTGGTTCTGTGGAGGAGAAAGTGCACAGCTTCTGGGCTTCTGTTCTGTCCTCCCTGCTGGTCATGTCTCTTCCGGGCAAGTCTGCCAGGCTGGGTGGAAGCAGCCATGTGTTCTGAGAAGAACTGCTCTGGTGCTATTGTACTGTTACTCCCCTAGAAGTCCTTCCCGGTTCCGGACACGTGATCCCAGGGACAAGGCAGTGTTGCAATACGTGTTGTAAATAAGAATTGTATCCTTCAGCGTTTTCTTATATCCAGAACCAAAGTCAAACACAACAATATGGAAGGCTCTGAAAAGCTACATAAACTTTACTTGCTGTTCTTCTCCCTGCCAGTCTGATGAATAATCACAAGCTGCCGCATAGGAGAATTCCCTTAGCAGGCTGAGTTTATGCTACCACAGCCATAGCACCATCCTCAGATCCCTTTTCTCGGTACTGTTTCGTTTTGGTAACTAGGACATGCTGGCTGGCTGGCCGCTTTCCTGCTTAGTAAAAGCTACAAGCATTTTCTCCTGAATTACCCTTCACACTGAACAATTACCAAGGCTTTGGGCCTCAGAAGGATTGTAGCATAGGAAGTCATCGTGGCCAAGCTCTTGTGCAGTTTCCTGGCTTCTAGGAGAGACTCAGAAACAGAAAACACGGCAAAATTATTTTTACAAAGTAGGGAAAAAGACACATGGCAGGGAGACAGAAAGCGCTTCTGGGAAGAGGAATTTCACAGGATCTGGTGTTTCATGAACAGAAGGGAGGGAACTGGCTGTACATACCTTTTATTTCACACTGGGGAACTTGCACCAGTCTGGCTTAAGTGGAAGTGTACTGGAGGCAGCCTGTTTTTGTGCAGTTCCCTGGCCAGGTTGCTGCAGTCCAAATACAGTTTGGATGAAAGTCTGGGATTGCATTTCCTTTTCTAATTAAAACTTGAAGTCACCCACTGTTTGCCTGGGCAGTGCGGTTCCCTGTCACTGAAGTTATTGTTAAGATACATATAATCAGGCAGGAAAAGGCACTCTGGGTTAGAGGGTGCAGGGATCTGCTCGAAGTCTAGGGGAGGGCAGCTTAGGCAAAAAGCAACACATTATTGCGTTTGGTCTACTGCAATTAGGACAGTCATTACTCTGCAGCACATCAAGAGAGTTCACCTTGGAAAGTATTACTTTTGTTATCTGTGATTGTGTTTGATACTCACTCGAGATTTTGATGGTTTCCTTCCATGAAGTTTTGTTAATTCAGTCTAAAGATATTCAGAGCTCCTCCGTATAGCACCTGAAGCGAAAACTATGTCCGAATGGCAGTACATATTACATGCTGAGCTCTCTCACTTGAAATCCAGTTTTTGGCACACAGCAAGGATTGCAACAATTTGCAGACTGCTCATCTATTGCTAGTAACTGCATGGACAGGCACAGCTAGAACATGTGCCTTTGTTCTGCTTTTATGAGAGGAGAAGGAATTGATCCCACTGAATATTTGAGAAAACAGATAGCTGAGCTGTTGCTTATTGACCTTTCTGATGTACTCTCTGAGTAGTGGAAGGCAAAATATCTCTGCAGCAGTGCCTGCCTGGCGGAAAATTAGTACATCGAGGTTGCTTCAGGTGTCTGCATCTGTATATTCCCTGCTCTTGCACTGGTGTCAGATACCAGTGGGGAATTGACCTGTGGGAGGTGTGCTCGGTTGGAGGAATTCCTTTCTTTCATGATAGAACTCAGGGAGGAGGTCAGCAGGCACAAGACCATCAGGAAGTGGGAGGGAGATTTACCCCTGGAACAACACCTTGCGCTCCCTGTCTCAATCCCAACAGGTGGACATGCCTCGTGTGACAGAGGACTCCCTATTCTCTCTCCGATCAGCTGAAGGGAGAAATTTAGGTGATGGAAAGGAATGGCATCTGTTTCCTGCCCATTGCAGCAGGCGTCACTTCCCTGTGTCAGTCTCAGCCTCCCAGGTTCCCTTGCACAATAGATATAAAGCTCTGCAAGTGGAGCCAAGCCTTAATGTAGAGGATGGATCTCACAGCCTAGAAATGTTCCCTAGGTTAAGACACCCTAAGCCATCCATCAAAAAGGCTTCTCTAAAGAAGAAAAGACAGCTTATTGTCATAGGAACTCCCTTCTGAAGGGAACAGAAGGCCCGATCTGCAGACTGGACCCATGACATAGGGATGTCTGCTGCCTACCTGGGTTCTCAGTCAGAGATGTGGAAAGAAAACTTCTTAATCTGGTCAGGGCCACGGATTACTATCCGCTATGGATATTTCAAGTAGGCAGTGACAAAATCCCAACAAGAAACCTGAGGACAATTAAAAAAGAGACTCCAGGGCCTTGGGAGGAATGGTGAAGGGATCGAGTGCCCAGGTAGTGTTCTCCTCTGTCATTCCTACTACAGGGAATGATGAGGGAAGGAGTAGGAAGAGCCAGGAAATAAATACCTGGCTTTGAACCTGGTTTGAGGAGCAAAACTTTGGTATTTTTGCTCATGGGTTGGCCTGCACAACACTAGGCTTGCTGACAAAGGATGGGGTGCATTTGTCCCCAAGGGGCAAAAGGATGCTTACCAAAAAGCTATCAGGGCTCATCAGTAGAGCGTTAAACGAGATATGAAGGAAGAGAGGATCAAAACCAGACTTGATAGAAAAAAGCCTGGGAACAGCACTCCAGTGTCTGAGGATGGTGTGCTAATGAGGCCCTTTGGTCTGCCACCTCAGAGGAAGTGGAGGATAGCACTTCAAATGGCAGCAAAGATGCCAAGGTTATTGATGGGTTAGAAACTACAGCAAGTAGTCGCTTAGAAATTAAGGTTGTTCCCCTCAGGAGTGTAGCAGGATCAACAGCCCAGCTGAAGTGGATCTACACCAATGCATGCAGTGTGGGCAACAAACAGGAACCAGAAGTAATTGTATGACAAGAACACTATGATATAACTGCCATCACGGAAACGTGGTGGGACGATTTGCATAACTGGAGTGCTGCCATAGTTTGCTATAAACTCTTCAGGCAGGATAGGCAAGAAAGGAGATGTGGTGGAGTAGCTCTCTGTGTTAGAGGGTGTTTTGATTGCCTTGAGTTCAGTGATGGTAGTGGTAGGGTTGAATGGCTATGGGTAAAAATCAGTGGAATGCCCAATAAGGCAGATATCTTGTTTGGAGTCTGCTATAGACCACCCAGCCTGGGAGAGGAGTCGAAGTATTCTACGAGCAACTTGGAGAAGTCTCACAATTGCTACCCCATGTCCTTGTGGGAGACTTCAACTCACCAGATGTCTGCTGGAAGTATAATACAGAAGAGAGGAAACAGTTTAGGAGATTCCTGGAGTGCATGGAAGACAACTTCCTGACACAGCTGGTGAGTGGGCCAACAAGGGAAGGTGCCCTGCTGGACCTGCTGTTTGTGAACAGAGAAGGCCTTGTGGGAGATGTGACTGTTAGAGGATGCCTGGGGCACAGCAATCATGAGACAACAGTTTTCTCAGTTCTAGAAGTAAGGAGGGGGTCAGCTGAATGGCCACCTTGGACTTTAGGAGGGCAGACTTTGGACTGTTCGGAAGGCTGGCTGGTTGATAAAGTTCCTTGGGAGGCAATCCTAAAGGGCAAAGGAGCAATAAGAGCGGGATGGTCTTTAAGAAGGAATTCTTGGCAGCACAAGAGCAGGCCATCCACATGTGCCAAAAAATGAGCCATTGGGGAAGAAAATCAGCTTGGCTGATGCGGGTGGATCTGAGAATAAAGAGGAAAGTCTGTGGGCTTTGGAAGAAGGCACAGGCATCTCAGGAGGACTCCAAAGATGAAGTTAAAACATGGAGAGAGTAAATCAGAAGGGCTAAAGAGCAACTAGAACCTAAAATGACCAAATCTGTGAAAGATAGTAAAAATGTTTCTACAAATAAATTAATAACAAATGGAGAGACAAGGAGAATCTCCATCCTTTACTGGACACAGGGGGAACAGTAGTGGAAAATGACGAGGATATGGCTGAGATACTTAATGCCCTCTGTGCCTCAGTCTTTACTAGTAAGGTAGGATGTTCTCTGGGTACTCAGCCTCCTGAGCCAGAAGACAAGGAGGAAGAGCAGAACAAAGCTCCCATGATCCAAGAGGAAATGAGTAGAGACATGCTTGGCCAACTAGACATTCGCAAGTCTATGGGGCCGGATGGGATCCACCCGAGGGTATTAAGGGAGCTGGTAGAGGTGCTCAACAAACCCCTCTTCATCATCTGCCAGCAGTCCTGGCTGACTGAGGAAGTTCCACTTGACTGCAGGTTGGCAAATGTTACACCCATTTACAAGAAGGGTTGCAGGGAGGATCCGGGGAACCACAGGCCTGTAAGTCTGACCTCAGTGCCAGGAAGATCATGGAGCAGTCATCTCAAGTGCTATCATACAGCACACACAGGACAACCTTGATGGATGAGGGAAAGGCTGTGGATGTAGTGTACCTGGCCTTCAGTAAAGCCTTTGATACAGTTTCTCACACAGAATTCTGCTTGAGAAACTGGCTGCCACTGGCCTGGACAAGCGCACACTCTGCTGGGTAAAAAACTGGCTGGATGGCTGGGACCAGAGAGTGGTGGCAAATGGAGTTAACTCCAGCTGGAGGCCCGTCACAAGTGGTGTCCCCTAGGGCTCCGTGCTAGGTCCAGTCCTGTTCAATATCTTTATCGATGACCTGGATGAAGGCATTGAGTCCACCCTTAGCAAGTTTGCGGATGACACTAAGCTGGGTGGAAGTGTCGATCTGCTGGAGGGTAGGGAGGCTCTGCAAAAGGATCTGAACAGGCTGGACTGCTGGGCTGAGTCCAATGGCGCAGGGAAGTGATTCTCCCCCTGTACTCAGCACTGGTGAGGCTGCACCTTGGGTGCTGTGTTCAGTTTTGGGTCCCTTGCTACAAGAAATACTTTAAGGTCCTGGAGTGCGTCCAGAGAAGAGCGACAAAGCTGGTAAAGGGGCTGAAGAATGAGTCTTATGAGGAGCGGCTGAGGGAACTGGGGTTGTTTAGCCTAGAGAAAAGGAGACTGAGAGAAGACCTTATCATTGTCTACAACTACCTGAGAGGAGGTTGTAGTGAGGGGCATGTTGGTCTCTTCTCCCAAGTGACAGGCAATAGGATGAGAGGAAATGGCCTCAAGTTGTGCCAGGGGAGGTTCAGATTAGACATCAGGAAAAATTTCTTCACTGAAAGGGTTATCAGGCACTGGAACAGGCTGCCCAGGGAAGTGGTTGAGTCACCATCCCTGGAGGTATTTAAAAAGCAGGTAGATTAAGTGCTCAGGGATATGGTTTAGTAGTGGTCAGGTACAGTTGGACTTGTTGATCTCTAAGGTCTTTTCCAACCTATTGATTCTATGATTCTTTGATTTTATGTGACTAATTGTGGACTGAAGCACAAGAGTGCTACATGATTTTCATATAATTGCTTTAATAAAATGATGTCAAAGTTAGGAATAAAACTCATAAGTCCTGATTCCTAGGTCCTGGCATTATGCACGATAAAAAAGTCCTTTATATATGTATTGCTCTTTAGAAGTGAGAAGCCAATCAGGTTTAGCAGAACTTGAGATTTGGAGAGAAGAGTCCTCTTTGCAGAGTGTCCTCTTTCCTGGACTTGTCCACTCCCCTGTTTCTCCTCTATTCTTAAAAGATTTTTGGTTTTCATTTCTATCTCCTCCTTTTGTTTGTTTTCCTTCCATTTCTTTCCTTTGCAAGTATTGAATGTCTCTTCTGGGAGTAAGCCTACCCACATGTGCGTGCAGTGATGGTTTATTTTTATTGGAGTCATTGCCTGTGACTGTTATTCATTACTTTAGGAGGAACTGCACTAACAAACTGCTCCAAGAGCTCTTTTTTTCCCCTTCTGTTGTAAAAAGTCCTGTTTTGTCCATAGCCATTAGCAGTATTTACTGCCATCATTAAGACATTCAGAGTTTCAGTTTGTACACTGCTTCTGCCTCCTGAGTGTCCTGTTGTGTCTGGTGTTGCAAAGCAAAATCTCAGCTTCATTGCATGTAGTCTCTTTAGGTCAGCTTTTCAACCATCTGTCCACCTCTGTCTCAGCTACCTAAGTAACTCAGTTGGCTGCTTTTTGGAAGAATTTGCGGTTACACAAAGCTAGTGCAGTCACTGACTATGTTGTGGCCTCTTATGATAATAAAAGATACAGCCAGAAAACCACCAAACAAGGCCTCCCTTGGATGAAAAAGCTGATTCAGAAAAGGCAAGTCAAAAGTAGTATAAAATGCTTTATCTCACTTGCACTTCTAGTCTTGACACTGGATAAGTAATCAGCAGCCCTTTTCCCTTACCTTTATTCTCAAGTTATCACACATTTCTGTGTCACTGTTGGCAAGACCATCATCTTCCATCTTTAAAATAGTGTAAGGAACTCCTGGTACTTCTTTAAGGGTAATCTGTAGTATGAGAATAGAACTATTGGTAATTAAGTTAGGAGCATGTGCTTAGCCTAAATGTAAGTCAGGGAAGTAAGAGAATATAAGTTGGAGAAGTAAACAGCCTAAATAATTTCACATAAGAAATATAGCAAAGTAAAGTCAATGAATATTAATTAACCACTTTGGAGGGCAGAGTGAGGTCTGAAAGGTGAATGACCTGCTCAGACTTACCCATAAGAACACAGGACCTTACCCTAAAAGTTAGTACTAGGATAAAACAAGCAAGAAGTGATTCATCTGAAATTTGGGTAGCATCACGTAGGTTCATGATTTCTAGAGATGTATTTTAAATATGTCAGAATCTCTGCTTCCCACTAGCACTGACTCTTAAAATCAAAGGCAATCTGTCAGAATTTGGCTGAAAATGTTTGGTCTCTTTGATGCTCATTTGCATTTGTTAATATAAATGTCATGCCTATATTTCAGGATTGAGATTTCCTTCAATTCTTTATTCCATGCTGAATCCATCTCATGTTTTCCCTAGGGCTTTTAAAGACTTTCCCTTCATTAATTTCCTTATTGAAATCAGTATCCACTGTTGCTGTTTCCCCTGCAAAACTGCCATAAATGCATCTGCATTTCTTCCTCCCTTTTTCTTAAAATGGAAGGCAGTGACTTCTTGGCTTTGCACACTTAGCAATGTTTTTATATGTGGAATTTGTATGCATTGCACTAAAAGAAAATAAACAGATGTGCTGCTACACTTTCGGGGGTGAGACAACAGCAGGATGGTCAGCTGCCTTTTGAGTCTGTTCATTTTACTGTTGTTTCCAGATGTGTGCTAATGGACATTTTTAGGATGTGCACAAAACTCTGCTTGCCTACTTTTCTGCACTAATTGGTTTGGATTTACCAAATGCCTCTCATACAGTGTCTAGCTGCTGTTGTTGCTTTTCTATAAAGCAGTAGAAAGGAAACTCATTCCTAAACAGTTTCATCTGGACAGGATTTTCTTGTGGGAGAAGGAAAGAAACCATCCATTTAAATTGCTCTATAAAGAGTTTTAGTGAGTTGTGGCCCATTAACCTGGCCCTGATGAAAACCTTTTTAAACAACTGGACTTCAGGGAACGGCATCTGTCAGGTGCTGGCCATGGCACAAATGATAGTTTGCTAAGAAATTATGTTAATCCAAATTGTGATTATGTTTTTTTTTAACATGTACAAAAAGTGGTGGGGGAGTCCACATCTGCTCCTGGTAATGGGGCATGTTTGTAGCCCCACCTTTCATTGTTTACTTTCTAGTGCTCAAGACATCTTAAGCTTTCCCTGTTTCAATCCACCAAGTTTGTTTTACCAGGGAGGATATATGTGTGGTGTCTAGATAATTAGGAAGGCTGAAACATGGCTCTGTATATCACTTTTCTGTCAACTTGTTCACTGTTCCCCTTTACTCCCAGTCATTGCCCAGCCTGCCCAGCCTGTAGCCTTTTCTATTGACCACAAGAATACAGATGCTGGTAGTACCGCTGGAGTTTCTGAGATTTCTTCTGCTTGAAACAGGCAGATCTGTGCATAGAGAGCTTTTCCTTGCAGTGGGATTTGGAGGAAGATCCAAAGCAGGGGGTAATAATTTCCATAAGAAAACACAAGTCCCTGATAAAGTCAAACAAACTCAACAGTGATTTGCTTTTAATTCGTAACATCTTTTTTGGATTTTGTTACCAATATAGCTATACAATCTTTAGGAATGTAATTAATTTCTGAACTTCAATTTACCCAAATGCATAATGGGGATATTTTTTTTGCCATTCTTGTAAAACCTTTTTAAAACCTACAGGTTAAGTATCATATATGAGCAAAATGTTGTTATCCTAAGAGTCATTTGCAGTGGGAGATCACTAAACTGTTTATGGGGATATCCTGTGAGCTAAGTGAGTGAGTGCAGGATAAGTATGCCTAACCTACTCTTTTTTTTTCACCAAAACACTGGAAATTGTAGTAAGGTCTCTTTTTGTTTCTGAATCAAGGAGCAGTTTTCTCCCAAGCTAAATCAGAACCCATTGTGAGACTGAAGCCTCAGAGAGCTCCAGAGTCTAACAACCACTAGTGTTTGCTGAGGCTTGGCAGAAAACACAACCATTTTTTCTTTTACCTTGTAAAAGGCCACCCCATTGCACTGAAGGATACTTCTACATGAAGAGGGAGCAGGAGACAACTGGCTTACCACTGTGTGAGCCTTGATGTCACTGCAGTGTTAGTGCCTGTTAGGGAATTCCTAGTTCTCTCCTGAATTATTTTTCTGGTGGGTTGGAGGCAGCATGATCCGTGGGATTGGGAAAGCTGATCCTGGAAGCTGGGATCAAACATGATCAAACATGATCAAACATGAATGATCTGCAGAAGAAGGACTGCTGCTTTCATTTCTAGTATATATCAAATTCCTGCGCATAGGGCCCAAGGAGAACCAGAAGGGAGGGCAGAAAAAGCAGTTATGAGGTCTGTTGGGATATCTAATGCAAAATCAACTTTGTTGTTTTCCTTGCTGAGTTTTTCCTGGGCTCTGTTGCAGCTGAGAAAACAGCCCTTCTAATCTACAATAAGAAGGGAAATGCTGGCATGAAGATTGTCCACCCAGACATTTGGCATCATTAGGGGAAAGATTTGTTTAGCTTAGCACTGATTTTATTAGTACCTGAATCTAACTGAACCTTGAGAGATAGCCTCATCCCTGTTGAATGACAGTGTCGATAGCGTAGGTTTCCTTCTCAATTCTTAGCTATGCTCTTCCAAGCTAACGTGGTGTAACTGAAGGGTTCTCCTGAGATGCATCAACTATTAGCAATGATTATTTACTAGAATAAGACAACAATGTGAATTAGCAAGAACTCCCAGCAAGCCAGCTTTGTTTCTGTAGGGGCAGTGTAGTAAGAGCCAGCCTCCTTTCACAGTTCTCACGTATTTGGTAATGTGTCAGTAGATCTGAATTCCAAAATATGTATTGGCTGTAAATGTAGGGGTTTTTTTCTTTTGGTCTGTAGTGCACATATGCATACTTTGTCAGTACAAAAGATGAAATAAGGTAAATCTAGCAGAAAAGGAAATCTAAGGAAAAGATCAACACAAAATGAAATAAAAAGACAAGAATCTGTTCACTGGTAAGAAGAAGCTGACATACTTCAAAAGAAGGTTTGTGTGGTTTTACCCATGTTCCTCAGTCATAGTTAAGAACCACATCTCTTACAATAGTCTCAGTAAATAAATGGGGAAGAAACTGAATGTCTTTCCAGTCTAAATGGAAACGATGTATTAAATGTTGATACAGATAACTTTCTCAAATATTTCATTGAAATATCGTAGTCCATTACTTTTTTTGAAATTATTAGTTTTCCATTATGAAATCATTTTTTTTTACCATGTTAGAGCTCATAGCTCAGTCAAAATCATGCTGTTATTTCACTCTTTGGTAGTTTATCATCCTGGCATTTTGATAACTAATTTGATATAAGACTGTGTCCCCTTCATCTTCTTTACATTTTTTTGGCAAGACGCTGGCCTGATTCCTGGTTATCAGACTACTTCAGAAAGTCCATCCAATGCATTTTCTAATTTATTATTTTCCTTGCTATTGACAGGAGATGTTGTCCCAATAATTAGTATTTTCTGCTGGGCTTCTGCAATCAATTTCTGTGATTCATCTCCTCCATAAAGCTTAAAAACAATAAACTGTATTAATAAAAATGCTTTCCCTAATTAAAAAACAAACTTTAATGTGCAGTTTTTCTGCTGTCATCATCAATTCTCTCTCAGCCTTTTGTTTTTCAACTGCTCTGTCTCCCATTTATCTTCCTTTATCTAATCTAATGTCATCTATCCAGTTTCTATTCTCTTTTCATCAAGGTGATATATTTCCTCTTCCATAGTACCTTTTTGTTCTTAACATGCCTCATGGCAGAAATAATTTTTCAGTTGTTTAATGTTTATTCTACATTGTTGTCAAATAATAGATAATTATTACAAACTTCCTGACAGGGAAATGTGATGTTAGGGAGGGAAACATGAAGACTAAGATTTGACCATTCTGTAAATTTAAGACTTTGCAAAACTTAAAATAGCTTTGATTTTTATTTCTCTCGTCCATCTTTATCACTCACACTTTAGCAAGACAGCAGCGTGGGAATAACTGCATGGATTTTATATTCCATTCCAGAAGCTCATGGATAGCTTGTAGATAGCATTGCAGAAGCATCGTGGATTGGGTGGATTAGAAAGAGTCATTTTGTCATTTTTCTATGTCTACTTTCTATTCATTTCACCATTTTAAAAGTCTTTTTCGTGACCTAGATGCCATTTAACTTCTTTAGACTCATATTTACTATTACCACTTACGTCAAAATGTGTACTCCTTTCGGTGCAATTTTTACTGCAGTGAAGTGACAATAGGAAAAAAAATATGGCGAGGCCAGGATTTCATCATTGATTCTTTGATTAAATTGCAGTTATCACAAAGGTGTGTCTTTTGCTTATCCGGGTTGGTAACAAAGCAATAAATTCATTTACATATGTCAGGAACATTAGTGAAGTTGTATATTTCCTTCTTTTCTTGAAGTGAAAAAGGAATCGAGGAAATATTTCCTTTATGTTGGACTGAAAATTTAGATTCTTAAGTTTGGGAAAGGAAGATTATGGAAAGTGGTTTCTGTTTCAGCTTTTTATACAGCTAGCCTCCTTCTAAAGAATTCTGATTCAGATCCAAGTTCAGATAATAAACTTTTCTGTACTCTCTCCAGAGTTTGGACAGGACTGATTTGGAATTGGAACAAGGCATATAGTTAAATATATGTGAGTTTTAGAAATGCCTGTTCTGCCTGAGCTGTCTTCTTCTGAGTTATCCTGGAAGACCCTTTATGTTCTCCACGTCCTCAGATGGCTGCTTGGAATTTTAGCGAGATGGGCAGATGCTCACCAGGAGATGGAGATGGGAAGACTTTAAATTAAAATTTCTGGTTTTGAAATTTTGTTAACCACAAAGATCCTTAACTGCATATGGACCATAACGGGACATTGCTGGTATGTATTGTTCCAACTCTATCAGTTCTATAAGCATAAAAGGTGAGTTGGCAAAGCCTCAGTGCTTCTCAGGATGCACATAGAAATTGAAAAGACTTCATAGGTCATGGAGTGCATTGCAGGTGCTGCTTCTTATCCCTTTCATAAATATTTTAATCTGAATCCTAAGAACAAAGATTTTTTTTAGCCTTGCCCCTTTGAGTTGAAAACTCTTCCAGAATCTCACTTTACTTATGGTTATAAACTTCAACATTTCCAGCCAAAATGTCTTTGTGGCTGCACCTTTGTTCTGTTGCCAGCGTTGTCCATCAGTTTGAGAAGCTCTTCTCTTTCTTCCTGCTGCATTCTCTTCTTTTTATCTCCCCATTCACTTACACACACAGACAACAGTCAGCCCTCATTTTTCCTAGATTACTTGTGCTAGATACATTGAGCTGGTTTTTTCTGGTGGCCTCTAAGATGAGTGCTCCATTCTCCTCACTAGCATATAGCCCATCTCTTGCAATTTGAGCTCATGAGTGACCTGTACTCTACACAGTATTCCAGATTAAAGCTTACTAGAGGCAAATTAACACCAACGTATCCCTCGTTTTACCAGGTGTATGTGTTGGTGCACTGTGCAATTGAATCTGCCATTGTCCTGATTATATCAGCTTGTGTGTCAGTAATCTTGTGAGTTACTAATATATCCAGGAGGTATTTTCTTTTCAATAACTGTTTCCCCTTCTGTTTTACAGCTTCTGGGCTTATTCCTGTTTTCTTTGTTAGGAGTTCCCATTTAGCAGTATTAAAAGCTTCACAGATATCCAGGTAGATGTGGTCCGATTTATTTCGGATTTCTAAAAAATTCAAAGGAGGATGTCAGGTGTGTCTGGCATGATATCCATTTTATCCCATTTTCCAAGTCTTTAGTTATTCTTTCCTTCAAAATTTCTTCCAAAGCCCTGCATGATACTGAAAATCAGATTCCAGGCCTCAATGCACCAGTTTACGTTTGTTTTCTCTTCCCTTTGAGGACTGTGCTTTCTGCTCTCAGTTGTGTTGCATCATCTTCAATCAATTTCATAGATGTATGACAAATAGTAGCTATACCTAAATTTGCATGCTAATTCTTACAATGTTTTTTCAATAGTGTTTCTGTCTTTTCTACTGAGTGCGCCAAACTCCTGGAGTTTTCTATCCACTCAGTCATTTCTTCTATAGCTGTATGATATATAGATAAATACCATTATCTGCTTTTTCAGCATTGTCCTGCTTATTGAAAACTGATTATTTCTTCACTCACATTTAGAATATGTTTAATCGCTATCCCAATGTCATTTCATTATAACTCCAATTTCTATTTCCTATTTGATATTGTTAATAATCTTTCAAGGCCTACATTTCCTTGAGTTTTGGTAATCCTTGATTTGTACTTCCATCTCTTGCCCTCCATAACATAATTTTCTCTTTTTTTGATATGTATTTCCCTCTATGTTTTGTAAGTTCCTTGTGTATATGTAAGAACCTACCTGGTGTTCCAATCAGAGGATGGTTTTACAGTTTTTTCCTCTTCGGTTGAAACCCAAATAGGTATTTACAAATATGTATGTACTTTTTTTTTTCAAGTTATGTTAATGTAGAGTTATAAAGAAGAATTCTATGTACTGTATCTGATTGTGAAATATGCAATTATACTTTAAGGGTTATTTTTCTCAGTAAGCAAACATTCAAAATAAATCAATGCCTTTGAATATTCTGGGCTGTCCCCGTTTCACTAAAAAGGAAGCCAGATCTGAACCTCAGATGTAACTGTGCAGCACCAGCCTTTCAGAGGGGCCCTGTGATGTGCTGATGAAAGGATGAGATTTATTGTACAAGCTATACTTAGTTATACACATATTCTAACTGCATAAAAATGCAGTAACCAAATGCACATAGGGTTATTTGAACATCTATCCATCTGCACGTACGACTGTGCCTAGTTCACATGCATATATAGGTTAGTATTCATGTGCTTAACACTGCACAGAATGCCAAAAATTTATCCTTAGACATCAGATTTGTAACTGTTTCACTTTGGGCCTTTGCGAATAAGCACCCAGCTGTCGTAGGAGACTCTGCAACTGGATGTTTACACCTTCTTTCCACCCCATCTTTGTGTTCTCAGAGCTAAGCAAGTGTGCAAAGCACCAAGAGAAACTTTGCTTTTCTCCTGGAAGAGTCCCCCTCCTGCTGTGCCGGTGGGAAGTGCTGGGCAAGGGAATTGGGGTTTTGTCAAGGTGCATCATGGGTATGGGATGTGACATGTCCCTCCTTTCTCCAGAAGGTAATTCCAGAGAGAACAGTAATTAATATGGAAGAGGGGAAAGTGTTAGCACAACAGTTTTCCTACTTGCAGTAGCTCACAAAGGTTGCATCACATCCTGAGGTAGTTTTGCCAGCTTCATGCAACTGAAAGGAAAAGACTGACATTTGGACTGGGCTGATGTTCTCTGGCTGTATTTGTGGACTTCATGTGCCTACCTTTTTTTTACTGTCTGAAGAAGAAGGGAGACCATATTTGGTTTAAGTTCTGAAAACCATAAAAATGTTAGCTAACTGTCTGTAATAACAGTTATGTTTGAAGAACCAGACATGAAGATTTTGTTTCTTCAGCCTGTATCAGAATCAGATGAGAAAGAGTTGCAAGACATCCAAGCACAAACCTGTCTGCAGACCACATAGAAAAACATAAGAAACCTACCTACTATACAGACACTCTGAGCATTTAAAGTACTACAGGAAAGTCACACAGCAGAATTCGCTGCCAAATCCTCTGATTTCATAAGGGTACTGCAGAGTTCAAACTTCTTGTGCTTGATATTGTTAATCTGACACTTAGGAATAAATGTCACAGGCCAGTGTATCTATGAAGCGATTCAATACTGTCTGACTTTTCAGTGAAATGTGAACAGTTTTGATGAGCGTGAACTCTGTAGTCTCTCTTGGCTTTTATAAACTTGCTCCCTGTTTCCCTGCTGATCATTAGGCACCACAGACTGAAATTCATATGCAGTGACCATTGCAAGTACTTGAATGTTTGGCAGAAGTAGGGCATGACCTTTGGAAATAGTGGTTTGTGTTTTTTCACTCTGTTTGAAATCAGCAGGATCTGTTGGTTACTGTTGGTAGTTCTAAGAAATCTATATTTGGACATATCTTGACAGGGCTGCCTATCTTGGGCTGAGAGGGTGTAGTATCTGACAGGGCATTAGAAATTTAGGCACCGAGATGCGTGATGGTTCTGCAGCACGCTACTAGGCAGGCCTTGCGATGGGTTAGATGAAATCAGTGCATTGAAGGAAGGAAGCTGGTAGGCTGCTCCATGTCCTGAGCAGCCATGGCTTGGGCTCTATGATATTTCTCTGCGTGGAGGGTCAAGGCATGCTGAGACCCTTCCAGGATGCATGGCCACTTCTGGGCAGGCTGGTTTCCAGTTCCCGGCCTTTTCTAGCTGTTTAAGAAGTGAGCAGAGAAACGTGCTTCAGCTTTGTTCTGCCGCTCTGTGCTGGAGGCAGAGCAGCAGCACGCTCTCCACGTGAGCCACTGCTGTCAGTGTCTTCAGGAGGGCCCACACAGGGATCATTAGATCACTGTTTGTGCTGATTGCACTCTGGACACAGCTTATTAAATTTATCATTAAAACGTCTCTTTCATATGGGTGACAGAACAAGGGTTATTTCCAGGCAAGCTGTGAGGGAGCCATCCTCAGCAATCAGCAAAACTCAAGCAGACAAACAATAAAGCTTGGCACGTTTATGTGAGTTTGTGCTGTGGGCCCCACGTTCCCTGCCCTGCCAGCAAGCCCATTTCTTTGTCTCCTGCGCCCTGCTACAGCTCATCTTCCACAGAGCACAGTTCCTCCATAGAGGAGCCAGAGAGCTTGGGATATTTCTGGCCTGACCATGGAGGACCAGCACACGCAAATGCCGAGCTAAATTCAGTTGGGCTATACACCCTGAGGGAATTCCTGTTCCTATTTTGAAACTCCAAGAACAGGATCCATGAAAAAAACTGAACTCAATCATTACCCCTTTTGCAGAAGAGGACGTCCAGATGATTGCAGTGGCGTGTTACTGTCCTGATGTGGTGACCCATGGGTGGCCCACACTGCTTCCAAGGGCAGGAGAAGGATGGAGAGCGGAGTTCTTGGAGAAGCTGAGGAGGTGCATCAGTGGAACAGCTAGTGGTGATTAAAATTGCATTACACAGTGGCAGTTGTAATTTTGCTCAAAATCATCGCCTATTTTAGAGCAGATGCCTGAACCAATGGAAGGGATTAGGCTTAACAGGATGCCAGTAAGACGAGCAAAATTTGCCGCTTTCATGCTGGTAGTTTTTTTATGACCTGTGGATCCTTCTAAAATTGCAGCACATTCTATACATGTGTATGAGAAGACCTCAACTACATAGAAGTGACGGGGCGAGATCAATAACTGCCTTGTTATTTCTGCAGTATGCTTTACTACTTCTGGAAGTTAAATCCAGTGAAATTATTCTATGGATTTGATCTCTGATCAGTATGTTATAAATACATGTACTGATATGTTACTTGTTTGTTTTGCAGCTCCTGGTTGCTAAATCCCCTGTTGCTCCATTCTCCACTTTTTTCTACACCATTGAGAAATCAGGCTTGGTTCTTCAAGGTAAGACCAAGGTATTGATTGTAATACAATTAGTATTTTAAGCAGGCTGAACATAGATAACAGTGACTATTGTCGCAAATGGTGCTGTTTATACTTCATTTAAATCCCACACATTTAAACAGTCTGGTTGACAAGGGCAGCCTTCTGTATTCACTGTTTTGTCTTGGATTACACTGAATTAGTTGGTACATATTGCCATGGATCTAAGAATGATCCCTAAAATGATTGATCAAGGCTCCCTGTTTTCCTTCGTGTTGAAGTAGAGTGCTTCTGGCAACACTGCTCCTACACCGTAGGTTTCTCCAGGACAAACATGCCTATCTGTCATTAGTAATATGCTATAACAAATAGCTCTTTTTAGCAAATAGCTTGGCATCAATAAAAATACAGGAAATTAATATCTGTTCTTTATTTTTGTGACCATTTTAATGCTAATGCCCCATAGTCTTAAATAATCCTCAGATTCTCTGGGACAGACATAGTGTACTGAAAGGCTGGATATTATTACCATGATAGCAGGGAACTAGGGTTCCTTGTGGCCATGTCCTAAATCACATGCTTTCAGACCACAGCATAAAGGGAAGTTCAGCTCTTCCCTTCATTTCCACATTTATCCCAATAAATCTTCCTGTAATGTCCTTACTTTTTGACAAACATTCATAGACCACTTTTGTTGAGTTGCTGTCTGTCAGTATGCAGCCTGGCTGCTGATTGCAGACTAAATAAAACTAGTCAATGTCTGTCACTTTATGTTCAGAGGATACACTTTGATATGCAACCATGGTGAAGCGAGTATTGCTGTTTCTCAGGTTCCAGTGATTGAGAATCACTGATCGCATAAAGCACTACAAACATTTTAAGGTATGTGATGGCCCATTTCTCATCTTCAAACAGGCTGTACCAGACCAACGGCATTTTAACGTTTACTAATGACTAAATACACTTACGTCTCTGGTTATATATAATGTACAAAAACAAAATGAACAAAAAAAATGGTTTTGTTGTATTTTTATTTTAATTTCATACATCTACATAATGATAATATAGGAGTCCATAATGATAATGTAGTTTCCTAAGCCTTTGGATACTATGCCCAGTGTATTCCTGGATTCTGGGAATTCATGTTTTATTTGGTACCAGCATTTTAAATGAGCTACAGGAACTAGAAACAATTTCTATTAGTTTAAACTGAAATGGCTTGCAGAAGTTGGCCTAAACATGTTTTGATTCAGGGTAGAGGAGAAGCCAAGCTACTTTTCTATCATTTCGAGTATCTTCTGAGTTGCAGAGATGTTTCTGGTTATTATTAAAAAAGGGCAGACAATTTCCTGCTCTGTCCTCAGGCACTAATGTAGTGAAACTTCAGGAAAGAAAGATTTCCAATTTCAGAAATGGAGGCATTTGTTCAGAGGGGATCTTTACTTGTTTCAGTTCTTTTCTGTGAGCCAGGAATACAGCTTCCCAAGGACTGAACACAACCTTTGAAGAGCAAATGTTTCTGGTAACACGTAATGATGATGGAGCAGGACTGTGATAGGGTAGCACCATATTAAGGGGACGGCAAGTGCTCTTTTCCCTGTATCCATGTTTCTGGGGTTCGTTATTAAAACATATAAGATTTTTCTGAAAAACAGGTAAGATACCAGTTTGGATTTCTCTGAGTGAATGCTGTCTTGGTTGCAGGCATTCTTTGTACATTTTGGAAAACAGCTTGAATCTCTCTTTGTGTGAGCCATTTCTTACTTTCTGAATACACTGTTATGTTTCCATTTTAGGTGGTTTTCTCCAAGATTCGTAGTAACCGAGGGCATGGTTCCCCCAGTAATGTGCCCCAGACTATTTTACAGAGACTTGTGAGAACTTACATGCAAAGCCATCTCACTGAGTTGAACAAAGTAAACATTGCATGTTCTCATCCCACATTTCAATGAACATTATTTCTATGGGAATAGGAAGTGAGCATATCACGTGGAAATGGCTGTTTCGGATAAGATGCAGAAAGTGGCACCAGGCTGCCTCATGCAAGAGAGACTAGAGTTTTTATGAGTTCAAACTGGTGCTTCTTCCTGAAGGGAAGCTAGACCAAGGTAAGATGTCAGTAAGGCAACTGGTTATGGGTCATCCGGTGAGGGAGTATCCCTGTGTTGCTGCTTCAGGGACATCACGTAGTTCTAAGGAGTGGAATCTGTCCCACAGCCTGATTGCAAAGGCAGTTTTCCCGTTCAGGCTTTGATGTTTAATTCAGTTGATGTCAGGAGGTGAGCACATTCAGGGCTGCTGATGGGAACAAGTGGATGGGTGTGGGAACTGGAGAAGCAGCAGCTGGCTGAAATGCCCAGGATTCTTTCTTCTTACTCAGGGGGTCCCATCCCAGGACCATTAACCAATAGGCCATAAACAAATTGATATCAGAAAATGTGTCTGGAAACTCCTTGATTAGTGAGGGTGAATGGAGAATGAAAGACAAACTGAAAGTGTGATTTAACAGTTCCACAAGCAATTTCCATTGCCACCTCTGAGGGATTAAGTTGTGTGGAATAGGCTAAAAATAAGAAGTAGCTCCCCCTTCTTTTGTTCTGTGGGCCAGAGGATAATAAAACGGCAGGAGAGGCAGTGCTGCTAGTTAGGGATTTCACAAGCTGCTATTTGGTGCAGTTTAAGGAGCCCTTCTGCTATTGTTGCAGTTAAAATGGGAAGCGGAACTGTTCTCCATTCGCAAAAATCTCCAGTGTCCTCAGGAAGAAGGCTGAGAGCAAAAGGCTATTAAGATGGTAATGATGCTCCATTTGGAGGAGTGTATCAAAATCCTCTTTGTCAATGTAAATCGCCGCTCTGTTTCCCTGGTATCTTTGCATCTCATGGCCTTAGTGCGAGCACAGAAGTGTTCAGAGGAGACCGTAGTGAAGGCAGAACTGCTTCTGCTGTATTATTAAAGGAGAGCTCCAGGCTGCCCGAAGGTGCCATGGAGAAAAATTCTTTGCTTTTATAAACTTGAAGTATTCAGGGATGAAAAGAATCCAGTTTTTCACTCATCCTTTTATTTCCACTTGCAGACTAGAGGAATGAAATTTGATCACTGAAAAGCAAGATTGGCCAGACAATTTAGCAAGGAAAGTCAGCCTCCATCTCCTCCATTCATTCCTTCAATATGCTGTGTACTGTGGAGGGGATGGAGTGCAAACCCCAAAAAAGCCTCAGCTGCCTTTACATTGCAATAAAATCTCACATAATGTACTGCTGTCCTGTACAGTGTGACTCTGATGGACCTAAATTGTGATGGCAAAATCCAGTCTGACAGCAGTTCTCTGTTTCGTGGAGATCTTAAACAGAGAGGCAAAAGTGTGGGTCTAAGCACCACAAAATACTGAAGTTTTACTGTCCACTTGTACGTTTGGTTTAAGGACTTGCTGTCGCTTCTTTAGCTCAATATACTGGTTAACATGAATGAAGTGGTACTGTTAAAAAGAAGAATAATAGTCAAAAAGCTCCAGATCTGCTTGATTAAAGGTGCGACTCAGAAGATTATTTTTGTTATTGGCAGTGATATAACTTTTGGTTTAGTTTGGAAATTATTAGCCAGTAATTCTGTTCTTAGTGTATCAGTCAAAACATACTCTGGACTCTTCTTCCCCAGTTGTAGTTTCATGGAAGCTGAATGTAGCACTTACTGGTTTAGGACAGTGGAACTAGAAGGTGCCACTTAGCCATGCACACGTATATGCAAAGAGAAGACAGGCTGAATAAGCTGATGTCAGTTTTAAGCTGTATTCTGTGGGTGTTTGTCCAAGTCTAGCTTTAGAAGAAGCAGCATTGTGGGGCATAAATACAAGCTAGCAACAGAGCCTAGCTCTTAGCAATTGGTAGCTTGACTGTGGAAGTAAATCTCACTCCATCTCACCTAAGTAAATGCCCTCTGTTACAAAGAACATGGTACTGTAAAAGAAGGCAGGGAACATGGTGGCTGGTTGGCAACTGGAGAATCTATTGGGACTTTCTGCTGAATGCTTTAACCAAGTGATTAACAGTGCTCTTTACTAAAAGAGCTCCAAAGCACTGAGAAGATAAGACAAATAATGATAGTGAGCTAGGACTTGCTTTTGAGTAATGATTTTTTTTGTCAGTTTAAACATGGATGGAGTCGGCAGTTCATCCAGATTGACTTCTCATATATCATACATGTTTCATTCAGGTACATCAAGAAATTTGAGTTTCTGTTTTGCCTTGACAGTGTTTTCAAGTTTTAGCTACCATGCTGCTAAATACTTGTTCTGTATTTCAGATTACAATTTGTCTGCCTTCAGCTTTTGGCCTCAGTTCTTGTTATCACCTTCAGTGCTAAATAAAGCACTGTTTCCATTAAATGGTTGCCATTTTGCATGAGTGTACTTGACATTGAGCTTTATCCTGCTATATTTTATTCTTCCTTTTGAAAGAGAGTTAGAAGTATCTGAAAATTTAACCTCAAACCTTTTGTGTCTCATGCTGACTGGCTCCCCTCACTGCCCAGAGAAAGAATGGAATGCCTTGTATTGCTAAAGGGAAGAGTTTGATTTCTGTGCCAGCAGGACTGGATGATTAGTTTGTTTTTCCTGCTTCTGGTTCCACTGCTCAAATGTCTGTGTATGGACAACCATGCTTACCTTGCCTGTAGTATCTTATTGAGGCAGGTAACTTCTGATAAGTAGAAACAAAAGATATGTGGTATTCCAGAGCATCTTAGGTTTTAAGTTCACATTATTAAGAGGGGAAAGATCTAGATCAACTAAATCTAGAGAAACCTTGGTACATTATGTTTCATTTCTCACTAATCTAATTAAAGAGGCTCATTTGGATCTCAAAATAGTATAGGGTCTGGGTTTGTAGTGCAGCACAGTAAACTGTCTCCGAAGTGCTATAACTAATTTATATGGTTGAAGCAATTGAAAAGTGCCTCGTTCTATTTTGTAAAGAAATGCTTTGGTAATGAGTAGTGAGGTAGAAAGGGAATTCTGAAAGAAACAGCAGCATTATTTGTATTGTATTGTGTGAGTTTGAACAGTGAGAGACAATGATTTACTGCATCAAAAGCTTTTATTCAATTCAGGAACTGTAACTATAAAGTGATCTTTGTCTGAAGCAACATGGATATAATCTGTAAAATGAAGCAGGGTTTTACTTGATGTGTGAATGGATGGAAGACAGATTAATGGGAATAAAGTTGTGCATTACTATTGAGATGGTAACAGATTTGCAGTGCCACTGGTGATTTCCGGCCCTATTGGAGGGATAAAGATGAACTGATCATTGTTAGGATCTCTGTGGGGTGGAACCGTTTTTGCTGTATTCCCCACAGGACTCTGAAAACCTCATGCCATTTCTAATGGGTTTATAATAATAAAAGCACAGCAGCACAATGGGTTTGTAGGCTAAGTGTATCCTGGTGTAAGGAATGTGAAAAAGAATATGACTCCTGCCATCCCAGTGCCAGCAAAATCACCTGTACAGATGTAGCTAGCGTTAGTGAAAACGTCCTTTTGTGTAGCCAGTTCATGAGATCTTGGGGAGTGGGTTACTAAACCTAACCCAGGAATGGCATTTGCTTTGGTGAGGGCGTTCTCACTAGGTGGCTTTTGGGGAATCGCTCTACTGCTCTGCAGCAGCATTGGCAAAGCCTCACTGGCGTGGCCGAACTCCAGGCTGTCAAACAAAGGAGCCCAGAAGAACGAAGCACAGATGCAAAACCAACTAAAAATTATAATGAAGAGAAGTAGAAGGAAAATGTTTTAATTGTGAAGGAAGATTAGAGTCTTCTTTGGTTTAGATCCAGTAGAAACATAATCAACTCTGTCATGTCAGTAAAATTAAATGTTTCCTTCTGCGAACATGATCTTTCTAATGATATAGCATATAGACAACAGATTGGTAAAGTTTCTGGCCATACTTTTTGCTGTGAGCTTAATTTGTGGGAGGGTATTATGCTGGATAAATCCAGTTTCGCATGAAGTATTGAATTACCTGCTGATTTCTTAACACAAATGGAAAGGCACTGAAGATACAGAACTACTTTCTTGCACAAAAAGACAAACAGTCCCTAAATGCTTTGCTAGATTGCAACTGGAGTGCCAGCATTTAATTTTGCTTAAATTTTACTAAGTGTAATACAAAAATAAATTAGTGCAAGCAATGTGCCGAATCTGTTCTCATTTACACAAGTGTGACTCAAAACTAATGTTTCTTTAATCCAGTGTTGTTGAAACAATGAGCTGAAAAGTAGAAGTCTATATGCAAAGACATTCGCCTCTTTTCAAGGCAGGGATAGGCTTACTGGAACAAAATGGTCTCACTTCAGAGAAATCTTCTCTTTACCAGTCTCTCTGTAATGAATTCCTGATCAAAGAGAGGTGCTCCCCTGTGTTTTCATCACAGTGCTAAAGCAAATGGTCTTATTTCCAAAAGGCTTTTAACATAAGGAGTGAAGTTGTCTGTTGATTAGAGGTAGTATCTGTGATTTGTGACAGCGTGTTGTTCTGGGAACTGAACATGTTCATGGAAAACTGAGACTCTGCTGGTAATTGCCTGGATTTAACGTAGGAGATGTTTCTGTAATTTATCCCTTCCTCGTGTAAGCACAACTAGATTTCTTTTGCTGTCCTCAAAAGTTATGTCTGTTCTGGCTTCACCGCTAGCATGTTTTGTGAAGCCATCACTACTGTCACTCTATCTTGTAACACAGTAGTTAGCAGTAGGGGACTATGACACAAATGACTTAATGACTTAGTGCATACAACTTTTCTTAAGCTGTGGGAATTCATGTATTCTCTGTGTTAAAATGTTGTGAAATCACTGACCGCACAGCCTGGCTGCCAAAGGGAAATGCTGTTTGCTTTATTGTTGCTTGTGCTGGGGAGGGGAGAGTGATGTGGAGATCCCGCAGTTACCTATGGTCTAAACCTGAAAGTCTCCAGAGTGCAATGCTGTGTAGACAGGCACATTTGAATAGCACTTCATCTAAAGTAGAAAACTTTGCCTGAGGCGAGGGGAGGAGGAGGGGAGGGCTTATTAGCACAGGGATAAAGGTTTGGAAATAGAGTTCCCATTGGTTTGACCTCAGTGCTGTTTTTCTGTGAAACTTTCTTGATGCTTCCGGAATTAACACACCTAGAACAGCTTCAGATATCTCTACATCTGATGTGTAGACTTACCCTGTCTTTAAAACTGGATTAACCACAAATTTAGATGATCTTATTATATAAGCTTAAATCTGCCTTGTTAGGGGTGAAACAGGAATATATAGCACATTCAAAGAAACAGACGCAAATGTGATAAACCCTCCCGACAAGCAGGTTTTTATTTCAAATGTTTTTTCTCATTACAGTCATTCCCCAAAATTAATAATTTTGGGCTGTTACTGTAAAGTATTTTTAATAATGTTCATTTTAACTCTTAACGTAGGGTTAATGACTGTTGTAGCTCTTGTCCTGATTGTTTATGTTGTGAGGAAACCAGAATCTGGCCCTTTGTCACTCAGTTGTGTAAAGACCCCTGAAATAATTGCAAGATAAAATTTCAGAGCTGGATTCAGTTAACCAAGGATTACAGAGATGAGAGAGGCAATAGATTTAGTCAGCAGTTTGGTAAAGCAGTGTGTCAGCCCCAGCGGTTCCTTGGTTTGCCACCTGAATAACCCTAGAGGGTCTGCAATAAGGGCTCACCTGAGGTGAGGCAGTGCACACATGACTGCATGGGTGAAGGACAAGCACAGGCAGATGATGTTACAATTAACAGTTCAACAAGAGATGTTGTTGCCAAAAAGATTTTACTTTGTTGTCCACTGAATCTCATTTTCATTTAAACATCCTAGCTTTTCCATTACAGAAATAATCTCCCATGTAGTCCCAATGCCCTGTGATGTTCTCCTCAGAAGCAGCAGCAGAGATGTGAAGGGTGATGTTTCTAGAAAGTGTTGTGGGACTATGAAGAGTGCTATCAAGCTGTCTGCAATAGGGTGATTTCTCAGAGTCCTGTGTGCTGTTGTGAGACATCAGACGGAATGTGCCTTACTACTGAGTAAACAAGGTTGGAATAAGCAGAGTGATGTCCTGAGCCATGGACACAAAGCATTGCACTCCTTGAAGATGTTCTGAGGGAGTTTAGGGATGAGACTCTTTTGCTTAATAGCATCTCAGAAACATCACATTCCTCCTTCAGTCTGCATGTGTTTGATAAAGGACTTAGTCTTGAGGCATGTCAGGTGGGAATTGATGCGACAACTTTTACTTTTTTCATGCCATATTTGAGCTGCAAGTGAATGACCCAGAACAAGGTATTGGGCAGCCAGGCACATACATTGCAGCTGTGTGTTTGTATGCAGTATCCTGTTTGCCTTGGCCATTTGCTGAAGTTCACAGAGGAGCAGAACATCCTGTTTGCTTGGTTTTCTTTTGTCTACCCTGTACCAGCACAGGGAGAATATTCCTATATGTCTTTTCTTTTCTGCTCTGAAATTGGATCACAGTAGTCATGATTGTGTTCAATAGCTGGAAATGCTGAGGATATCCGATTGCTGAGGTCTCTTATTTTAAACTCCACATGCCAGGAAAAGTATGTGGGATCCCACCAGCTTAGCACTGGAGGGTGCAGGATGCATCAACAGGAAAACCAAACAAAACATGAAGTGAAATTCATTTGAAAATGGAAGGGACTCATACCACCCATCAGCAGTGTTTAAACTCTTAGTATCCACACAATAGGCCTTTTATTTTCCTTCAGTTCTTCTCAATATACACTCTATCTTAAATTGATTTTTAGAGCTGCAGCTGTCACTGAAATCAGTGGGAGCTGTAGGTGCTTGTTACCTTTGAAAATCAAGCCAAAGTATACTTACATGATAGCAAAGGCCAAAACCGCTAAATTAGGGTGGTTAAAGCATAACTCTGATAGTTCTGTAATGTGATCCCAGCCACCTTTATATTTGATACAGACGCAGGGCCTCATGCTGTGCACACCAGAGCTCAAAGGTTTGTTGTTTTTTCTCTGCCATTCAGCCCTCCTTTCCCTACAACTTTGTGGCCTTGCTTTATCACTACAGATGAGTAATACTGAATATGATTTTACTGGAGTTTAAAAGAGCTAACTTTTATTCATCCAGAATACTTTCTTTTCCTTGAGAAATAGGGTTGCTCTCTCAAATGTGCATTAGGCTGAACTGGGGAATGAGTGGTCTACCACTGACTGACTCATAGCCTCCCACCTACTGTGGCAGCAGTGAGGTTGAGCAGCCAGCCAAGGCACTATTTGATTTTCATTTGGAAGGTTTGTTGTGCCCTAGGAAAGGTTCCTAAGCAGTGGACAGAAGTCAGAGCAAATCCAGATTTCTGCAGTATAAAATGAACAAAATTCCACTCTTATGTCTGAACACGAGAAGAGAAAGACATTCCTCCAGCTGGTCCCAACTGCCTAGGGTCAAGAAGGACACCACTTACTCCTGTGTCACTCAAGGGCCCAGGAAACTTCAGCACACAAACTGAATGTGCAAACTTTGAATCCTCTTCTGGCAGAGGGTGTAAATAAGTTGGCCTGCCTGAGGACTGCAGCTTACAGCATGATGCTAGTTGAGGCCAGCTTGCCTCACACTCAAGAGTGTGTCTTTTGTGGACAGATCTTTGCAGAAAGAAGGGCCTTGGCTGAGGATGAAGCTGTCTGCCTCCCTTTGCTTCACTTCCCAGTCACCACCAGAACAACTGCATCCACCAACACCTGTTTTCAGTGTAACTTCTTGACTATGTGCTTTTTCACGGTGCAGAGAGGATTGCACAATTATCATTAAATTTGTTCACCTGTCCTTCCCATAATGTAAAAAGTGAGGAATAATTTAGTAACTTTTCCAAAACAATTACTTGTCCAAGAAGAGTTAAAGTCTGCAGGAATGCACAAGTGCTAAGTCTGTGTTAAATCAAGTTTATAGATCAGAGGATACGGATTCTGTTGAATGACTTTTTTGTCCTTAAAGTAGAACATGAGACAGGGAGGGGTCTGCTGCTGGTGTTAATTCCAGGAAGTGTGATCAGATGCCTTGATGTTCTCAAATAAAGTATATTCCAAGCATAAACTGTGTTCCTTATGTGCACTTCCTTTAACAGTTACCAAGTATGAAGTTGTTTTGGCTTTTTTTTTTATTTTTTGTTTGTTTGCTTGGTTTTTGTTTTGGTTTTTGGTTTTTTGCTAATGCTCAAAATCAGTAGCTTAACTGGTTCAGCAAAAGCTACTTTAAATGTCCTTCTGTTACTGCTTGCCTCATTGACTGGCAGTCTTCTCAGTTCATTGGTTCTGTGTCTTTTATTTTTCATCATGCCATGCATTGTTGGTAAAATAAGGAGACTTGAAAATGGAGGAAGTAAAGGTAATGTTGATTTTGAAACACCAGCAGTTGAAAGGACTGTTCATAGTTTCCTTCAAAACAAAACCAAGTGGAAAGATAATGCTAACCAGGGCTGAGTGCCCAGGAGAGCATTATAATGAGGCATCCACTGTTATTGTTCAGTTCAGTGTTTGTTCTTCATGTGAACAAAAGGAAGGAAGAACTCTGCTATCAGGCTAGAGAGGAAGGAGTCTTTGTTGCTCTTGGCTACCCTAACTTTAAATGTGAGGAAGCACAGGGTGCTGCAGCATAACCTTTCTGCGGTATTAGATGGGAAAAACTGATAGTTCAGGAGGTTAAGGACAGACACTGTGTTTATCTGAAGACTAGGCTTCCCTTACATGACAACCTCAAATCAGGTATGTCAGCGCTAGTATTCCTTTAGATCATGTGAGGTTTAAAAGCCCTGGTTCCTCTGCTTTGCTGCAGCTCTGCCATTTGATTCTTCCTCTGTATTGTTGCTTACCATCAGGAACAGTAAGAGATACCATTTCCTTATTGAGTGTGACAAGTGCCAGGTGTCCTGAGTGTAAAATTCAGTCATGTTGTTGAAGCACCGGGAATGTATCTGCTGGAGACTGAGTCAGGCTTACTGTACTTTTCTGTGCCTGTTCCACCCATAAGGTTGTCTGCTGACATGGCAGAATCCCTGTCATCCCTCTCCCCCTCCTTCAAGTCATGAGGCTGACACATTGTCAGATTAATAACAAATTTTACCGTGCTCAAAGACATTGTTTTGGATTTTCAGATGACTCAGGCAATGATTGTGTCATCAACTAAACTCAGGTTGTGATTTAAAGTTATTCCTTGCAGTCATGAAAGTCTGCTTACCCTGCCTGTTCGTTAATTTTAGTCTGGCTTTGCCTAGTCCAGGTACCATCTCTATGTATCAAGAGACAGCAGAGAAACAGATTTATACCCCATTAGAGCCAGTACAGTGGTTTTGGAGTGTTTGAAAAAGTGGGTGTATATTTTGATTCTATAAAGAGTTCATTTCTTGTTTATTATGTTCTGAAATTCCCGGACACAAAAAGAAATAGCCCACGTATATTATTCTTACTGGCTTTGTCTTCACATTCAAGATGCACCCCTGCACTGATTTCTTGTCATTTCACAGGGTACTGTGGTGCATGATGTACAAAATGATACTTCCACACATTTATGAGAGTCTGTTTCCATAATTCCAGAACCTAATTGTGCTCACAACTCTGCTCTCCTGGTAAGGGATTTGCTTTTTTCAGCCTGTAAAACCTAAGTGTCAGAGGCTGCTTGCAAACTTTTTATAATCCAGTGGCTTCGTAAAATTATATGTTTTGTGAAGGCTCTACCAACTTCACTGTAGACAGAGCAAGAACTTTAATTTAAGAAAATAGCTTTGTTTTTTTTTTAATGTAGGGTTTCCGAGGGCATGTTCATTTAGCAGAGTGAAAGCATTTGATAAGAATAAAGAGAATGGAGAGAATCCCGTGAAACGACTGACAGGGTCAAGTGTTAGGAATATTCTTCAAGGGGTCATAGTGCATCAACTATATACAAAACTGACTAAGACAGGACAATTAAGGTCAAGCTCTAATTACATATGCTTCTTGTATGGCCAGCATGGTTCTGGAGGTGATCAGCTTGTATATAAAACCATGCTGGATGCAGAAAGAAATAAAACAAATACCCTATATTAATTTATTGGCATTGTGGTTCTATAAAACCACTAAGTTCAACTCAGAAAATGGAAAGAAAACTCTGAATGTCCTGGAAAATGAACTTAAGAAACAGAATGAACTCAGACCACCCATCAAATTAGCCTTCTGGAAACAAATTGATCTTTACTTCACATAGTACATGTGAAAGCACAGAAAAATGCTGAAAACCCAGATGGAGCAAGTGGGGGAAGGACTCTGGCCATGCTTTTTTTTTTAATGTTTCTAGCATCTTTAAGTGTGATATTTCTTTGAAGAAAAAAATCCAAGATTATGTTTAGCCCATCTTAAGTCAAGACACAGCTTGTATACTCTGTTTACAAATACAAATGCTTTGGGGTTGTTTTGTTTTCTTAATTGCTAACTCTAGAAATTATTTGTTCCTAAAAGCTAAAATGAGTTCTTTCTTGCTAACGAATCATCATGAGTGGTTTTAATGGAATAAACTGAGGGCCTTGAGCAGCCTGGTCTAGTGGGAGGTGTCACTGCCCATGGCAAGGGGGGTTGTGACTGAGTGATCTTTAAGGTTCCTTCCAACCCAAACCGTTCTATGATGCTATGAAACTGTCTCTTCTGCACCAGCTAAAATTGTGTGAGTTGTGCAAGTTGTGGAAGTTTACATAAGCAGTTACAGTTTTTGTACTTGGATGTTAAAATAAAAATGAACAAGCACAGAAGAAATAGAATTTACTTAGGTTTCTGGTGGCCCATTTGCTTAACAGAACTAGCAAGGCTAACATATATTAGTGCAATTGAAGACAACAGATGAGCTTCTGGATACTGTCAGGGAACAGTAATCTTGAGTAAAGGTAGGTGCTGGTTTGATGCATCTGTAATTAGAGGTGCCTAGCATTGAGGAAGGAATTTCCTTTCTCTCCCAGGGGTAGAGGGTTTGGCAAAACTTACTTTAGGATGAAACTTAAGAGCATTTCCCTGAAATGCTTCTTGGAGAAATGACAACCCTATGACTTCCTGTAAAGAAACTGTTTTTATGACCATCTCTGTCTTTTTATCTGTCTGTCTGTCTGTCTATCTATCTATCTATCTATCTATAATTAGTTCAACTTACATTAAAGACCATGTAACAGATCCCAGAGGACTGGAAGGCTGATATTAAAACCATGCCTAATGGAACTGATTCTTATTGGTGGAGTATCTGTGACAGACTTGAGCAGAAGTTTTAATTGAGAGTGAGGCTCACACTGTAATATGTATGAGGAGTGGGGGTGGATATGACCACGGCCTAACTGGAAAGAAGAGAGGGAGAATCACTGGGAGCACAGCTGTATGTTGTGCTGTGACAGCACACGTCCTGTGGTTGTTAGTTGATGGGGGTAGGCAAAGTCCTTGTAGCATTCTTCTTCCCACGGCCCCACCTTTCCACCTGCTTGGAAAGGTAGAGCTATTTTAATATCATTTTACAATACAAATCAGAAGACATCTCTTTGATATAATGAAATTGGGCGTCATTTACTCCTTTTCCCTGGATAGAGGCTTATTGAGCCTCACAGGGATCTACTCTGGACACAGGGAGAGAGAGGCAGGGGACTGGACTTGGTAACAGAATCGTTTGCTGTGGGAGCTGGCTGTGAAACCTGCCTGCAGACTGATAGAAGCCTTTTGTAAAAGAATCCTAGAGAAAAGGATCACCAGGAGGAAACTTTTTCGAGTGAACTGATCTGACGAAAGAAAGAAGAATAAACAAGGCAGTGTTGCTGCAAAACAGTGTTTCTTAAAGCAGCAAAATGGCTTTTTTTCCACCAGCTAGTGAGAGGAATGTTGGTTGCTACAGCAGGAGTCTAATGGCATCAGATTAAGCAGTCTAGATGTTTACTTGTAGGGATACATTCACTGAATGTTTCAAGCACTCCAGGAAGAAAGGGGAGACAAGACCTCACTATATTAACATTCTCTTTCCAACACAAATCACACTGAAGAAGACAACAGATAAATCCCAATTCCACGTTATTATTAGTTGTTGAGATATGTGTTTATTACAAGAAATGGGAAACAGATTACAACAGCAAGCACATCTGGCCTCAGACTGGCCTTCAAGTCACCCAAAAAGAAGCACGAAATACAGCGTTGTTTTCAGCCAGGCACTCACAATCCCACACAGCTGCAGGGGTGAGAGGCAGCAGAAAAAACTCCCAAGACAAGCTGACAACAGCTCCACTGCTGGGTTGCCCCTTTTGCAGATGAGACAACAACAGATGAAGAAATCTTGAGAATGACCCAGACCAGTGCTCATTAGTGAATGAAGCACAGGCAGGAAATGGGACAAGATTCCTTTTGTCATAGTTTTTCACCCAGCTGTCTGCTGTCCCACAGCCATCAAATATAGTCAAACACCAGAAAAGTTATACAAATAAAACCAATGATTGCATGCAGACCACTTCCAAGTCACATTTGCCCCGTTAGCAAGGAATGAAAAATTGCTGGGTTTAATCCAGGTACGTTTATCATTGCAGTCGAGGCCTATTACAAGAAGTTGTATTCAGGTAAAGTGAATATGATTGTATAATTCCTCTTACTCATGTCTGTCTGTCTGTTTCTTGGTATATCTACTGTTTATTACTGTTTACTAGCACTTCTACTACGTCTGTTTTATTTCCTTCTTATGGCAAAGCTGTACTTTTTACTTCACACAGGTGTATACTCAGTTTGTGTGAAATGAATGTGTGCAGTTCCCAAGCTGACAGCATTAGCAAACAGAGAAAAAAAATCTGGACTTCTGAAGCAGATTCTTCGAGGAATCAAATGCTATTTTGAGATTTTTGAGTTATCATAACCATATAAAGACTCCAGCTTCTTGGGGTCTATTGTTTGCAAGAACAGCTCACTAAAGTCTTGCTCATAGGTTATTAAAAACTTTTTTTTCTTGTGGATTTAAAGCAGCTTTTTACCTATATTTTTCAGCTAGAGTTAAAGAATAAAAATCTGTTACAGATAACTGTATAAAAAGCTTTCCTTCCAAATAGCTGCCATCTTGTCTTGTGACTGCAGGGTGCTGTGAGTAGTTCTGCTTTACTCACTTGCTGTTCATAGTCCCTTCATGTTTGGCTTTGCTGCCTGACAGCAGAGGCCATTTTTAAATACAGCAGTTCTGTACGAGCTGCCTATGAGATTAATATGGTGAGAAGACTGTTGTGTTAAAGCCTGAGCTGTTGTATCAAAGCAAAAATAATTCTCCCATTTACCTTTTACAGCAGACTAGTTTACCTTTTCTTTCCCATACTTGTCAGAGCTCATCTAGAGTAGATTTTTCTGGACAAAAGGAGAAATAATTGTGCATTATATTGGCCTAGACTTTGTTTTTTCATTCCCTTGCCCTGAGGAGCCCAACGCTATTTAGACGACAACATACCCATACACCTTCTTTATCTCCTTTATACTCACAAGGTATTACACTTCAGCACTCATCTGATACAACTCTCTCTAGGTTCAGCACCCGTTTTTAAAAGTCCTATTTGAATCAGTCCATGTGGGTATCATTGCATTTTATACTTACAGATATCTACAAAGAGCCAGTCTAAGACTAGTTTATTCTACCTTAGCTACCAGGGAGATACGAGGTACAAAGACATCATAGTTGCTAATCAAAGTGATTTTAACTGGGACGGAGTGCTAAAAACTACCAGGGCAGTCTTGTGGCATCTGGTTTGCCACTTCTGGAATCTCATTAATATCTTTTCTGAGTTGTTACAATGGTGGTGGTAGCTATCAGACATCACTGCATTTCCTCTTTCCAGTGTGTCTGGGTGCAGTAATCACTAGAGCTTTTAGTTTATGTTTTTCCCCCCATAAGTCTCATTTCTCGACTTTATTTGAATCATAGGCTTGTTGAGCAGGTCAGCTAATGGAGAGCAGATTTTTTTACTCATTCTGGTTCTCTTTTTCCGTTTTCCCTCTATTTGTATAACACACAATTTGTAATCTTTTTAAAACTAAAGAAGAGAGAAGTCTTGAGTTCATCTAGATTAAAATCAGCTGCAGCTTATTAATGGACATAGCCCAAGACTGAGACTTTAGGAAACAAAAACAGTGGACTAAATTAGACTGAACTGGCCTCTGTCTCCTAGTGAGGGGATTCATATAGCAAAAGGAAAGTGGAAAGGGGGGTAAAGGGACAGGATCTCCATGTGGTTTTAATTAATTTTGATTTTCTTTCTGAAGCTAATTTACCCAACACAAAGGCTCTGTAGTGGGCAGCCAGCTTTTTAGAAGTTTGGCTTTCACTGATAAACAACTCAATTCCTGTTCTGGAGGTCTGAGATAGCTCAGACCTGTGTGTAATCAGCTGAGGTTGAGTGTATTTTGGTACAGGGTATTTCAATTACATATTAGCATCCTTTCATAAGCTGTCAGACTGTATCCTGATGACTCTTGGATAACTGATCTAACTCCTCCATTCATTCTCTCCCCAGAAACAGACAGTGAATTGTCTCATTGAAGAATCAGGTCAGCAGACACAAGAGCATGTTGAGCCAAAAGTACTTCTACTGGCATGGCAGTCTGAGAAGGCAGTTCTTAGCTTCTTCTGGGCATAGAAGCCTTTGTCACCAAAGCAGCAACATACTGGTTTCAGTTGAAGGGAAAATACTCGAATTTTCTATTCATCCCTTTGTCGTTAAATCTTTTTTATTCCATTCTTAGGCCCATTGGTGTGTGTAGTCCTCTAGCAAGATGCAAGAAATAGTGTCTTTGCCCTAAAAAAGCCAGACAGTGGGTAGGGAAGTAAAACAAACAGTAAATCATTTGCTGGAAATTATTTGAGTGATTATGTTAGGCACAGACTGTCTTTGGTTACAGTTTTCATGTATTTAGCAATGATAACTTGTAACCTAAGCAAAACTAAAAGGCAAATGGGGGATTAATGGAGGGACTAAGATGGAGGAGGAAGTCGAACCGGGCCTTGAAAGGAAAGGCTGAATGAGCCAGTATCTGTGGGTGTATGGTTTCCTATTGCGTCCATCCCATGTGCAAGTATTTGTTACAGTAAATGAGTATATGTAGGGCTCATATCTGTTGCTGACTGGTTAATAAGCCACAACAATCCGCATCAGTTGTTCACTACTCTTTTAAATGTGCCCTAGGAATGAGTAATATCAAAGGAAATACAGTTTTAAGATTGAGATCTGAAGCTATGTGGCTCCAGCTGCTAATTCTTGCCAGTTTTGTGTAATAGGGGACCAAGGAATTTCTGTGTCCTGTTTTCCATCTTCTTTTCTAATTTACAGACATACTGAAACATTCAGCATTGTATGTGGGATGCAACATTTCTACAGTGTTAAAGGCCATATATGCATACACACAAAGATAATCCAGGTATTGCATATTATCCAGAAAGCCTTGTATATCCTTATCTGGGCATAGTTTTCCAAAGTGAATTTTGCATACTCATGACTTTCTCACTTTCTGAGTCAATTTAGGCAAAAGTGTAAATGCACACATTTCCTTTATACTTTCTTTGACTTAAATAATTTCTGACACTTTTAACGGGTAATCTGGAGACTAGGTTGAACATGACAGGTTTTTTTTTTCCATGGGATTCTCAGGTAGTCCTCCATTCTCCTGAACACATGCTGTGCCCTCAGCACCCAGGCCACCTTCTGTGTGCCACAGTGACCTGAAAACAGGCCAGAGATGCTGCAGAACTTTTGGGAATTAGACTGTATTTTTAAGGATAAACCAAGTTTGATTTGATATACTAGTGTTGGGAGAATGACTATTTGAATATGAAGGAGAAGAACTGGAAATCTTCTTGGCTTTTCCTTCCCATATTTCTTCTTGCCAAAATTTAGGACACGATACAACTGAAATAAAGTGACTCAAAGGCTTTTGGATTTTATTAGGTGTCCCACTTTCTTCTAGGCCTTCCTCAAATTATACTATAAGCTAATTGTTCTACTGTCTTTTTCAGTTACTTTGTTTTGTTATTTTGCTTTTATTCTGTCAGTAAGTCTATTTACTTGTCTAATTCTCAGGCAGATCACTTCCTCCCCTCTTCCCAGCATATGTTGTTAAAACAGGGGTGGTTAAAACTTTGTTCAGAAATAACTGGAACTGATTAGTCATGAAGGACTTGGTCAAGGATAAGGTGTGATTAAAGGATGAAATTGAAGTCCTTTTCACCTGCTTAATGGGTTTCCAAGATTAATTTTAAGTCTCAAAGTAACTCATCACTATGCTAAGAGAGGAAACTCATTTTGGATGGCTTTGGAAGGCTTTCTATAAGAAGAATCCTATTCTTGATGTTCTTTACCCCCTCTAAGAAATAGACAGGTTTATGCTTTTACAATTCCATATGCTTTGAGCGACAGTTAACAAAATACCAAAGATTTACCAAATAATTACAGGAGTTTGATATAGTAAAGTTACATACTTAATATTGGCTTACAGTAAGCCTTACATGTTAGGATCTGCTTCTTATGTCAACAAAGATACCATAGTCACCCTCACAACTTTTAGTAGCATAGCTGCATTACTCCTTGTAGTGACCTTCACATTTGGGGAATGGGTTCCTGTGATTCCCTTTGTCTTGTGAGGTCCAGACCCTGCACAATCTGTGTTTTTTTCAGTCTTTTGGTTTCAGCAATTACTAAACAAATAGGTATTTAACTGTAGCCTTATTTAACTTGAAAGGAAATGTAGTTCTAAATTTACCAATTTCAATAGGTAACCCAAGACATAACAAAAAGTCACAGTCTTTTTCTTCCATTGATTCAAACCTGAAGAAACCAGATATATTAAAAAAAAAAATGGGGAGAAGGCTGGGGTTCAGACAGTCATTTCAAGGCATCAAGCTATGATGTGGAAGTTATTTTCAAGAAACTCATTTCAGTGTGTTTGCAGACCTGGTCAACTTACTATATTACTTACTCTCAGTTCACAATGTGAAAGTTGCCTTCGCAACCATAAAACTAGAAATATGCTTTTGGAAAGGGAAGAAAAGTTTTACCATGAAAAAAGTTTTATCTTGATATTCTACTTGGACCCTGTCCAGTTTGATCCTTCCCTGTCATACAAAATGGTGTAGTAGTAAGGTCTTGATCCTGAAGATTCCCAGGGTGCTGTGTTACCTCTGAGTACCTGTACCAGCCTGGGCGCTAAGGGCCTGCAACACTTGCTCACATTTTACCTGTAGAGAGAAGAAAGCTCACAATTTTTCCATTTTCAACTACATAAAGTTCTCTGCAGAGAGAAAGAAAATAGAGACATCCTGCTTTCATGTTCTTCTTGTGGTGGTCCTTTAGCTGGCCACACCAGATCGTGTGCAGCCACACGTGCCTAGGAACCCAGAGCTTAGTGCTCTTGAGCACACATGCATTTACGTGACTCAGAGTAAGTTCCACTCCTCTGGTCTGGTGGCTGTTAACAGAACAGGAAGCAGGGCCTGTTGGGAGGATTTATTTTAAGAAGCTGTTGTACAATTTTGGTTCCTTTTGGCTGCAGTGTTTGTTGTCAGCATGTGGCTGCTCTCTTGAGGATGCTCTGAGTGAGCTGTAAGTCTGTCATTGTTTCTCATTTGCCTTGCTGTCCTCCAGACTTAGTGTGATCTCCGGGTGCTCTGCTGATCTGTCAGGTCAAGCTCCTTGGATGCCACTTCTCAGATGGTAACCAGCAGTAGTTCACCCTGGCTTCTCCGAAACTTGATCAACTTTCTTTAAAACTAAAAGTGTAGTAGTCTACCAGCATATTCCTGTGATACATACAGCCTTCAGGGAACTTCTGCATGTACCATGCTCTGAGGGTAGTACAGCTAGAAGCTGCTGTACAAAATGTACATTTACTCACAGTCTGAAAGTAGGTTTAAAAACAAAAGGTAGAATAATATAGATCATCCTGTAATATATTTCAGAAATACCACTAGGAGGATCTTTATAGTCATTGCAATACTTTACCTCTGATGCTTCTTAATACTTTCTGAAATGAGATGGGTTTATTATTTAGAAGGCTCTGAGCAGTAGAAGTGTCCTTAGCCTGGCAGTTTTGCTGCTGGTCTTTCTAGCAGGTGGGGAATAGGACATGAGTTCTTCCTTATCACCAGTGCCTGGTAGGTAGACAATACATTTGGAGTTATTTTGGTTTGCTTTTAGCCTGATGGTGAATATTGACATAAAGCCTGAAGCAAAATGGTAGAGGAAAAATGAAGTTTTTTACTTAAGTCATCAGTGATTTTCAAGGAAACTAAGATGGCTTAGCCTGGTGCATTTTCTAGGAGTTGGATATACTGTGCATTGCTTTCAAGATTTTCATGCTGAACAGCACTGACTTCATGAATCTTTTGTTTTTCTGGTCCTGGAATAGGCTTCCAAGCAATATGAAATAGGACTACGGAAGCGATCTAGTGCATCTAGTGACCCTGTACTTGTGGACTTGGTGATTGTGAGGCAACACCTCAAATACTATGTTCAGTTTTGGGCACCTTGCTGCAAGAAGGACATCAAGATGCTGCAGGATGTTCAGAGAAGGGCAACAAAGCTGGTGAAGAGCATGAGCCTTATGAGGAACTGCTGAGGGAGCTGGTGTTGTTTAGTCTGGAAAAAAAAAGAGGCTGAGGGGAGACTTTATCGCTCTCTACAACTACCTGAAAGGAGGTTGCAGAGAGGTGAGAGTTGGTCTCTTCTCCCTAGTAGCTAGTGAACAGGACAGGGGAAAATGGCCTCAAGATGCCCCAGGGGAGATTTAGGTGGATCTTAGGAAGAATTTCTTTACTGAAAGTCTTACCAGGCATTGGAACAGGCTGCCCAGGGAGGTGGCTGAGTCACTATCCCTGGAGTTGTTAAAAGATGAGTGGATGTCGTACTTTGGGACATGGTCTAGTGACGGACTTAGCAGGGCTGGATCGATGGTTGGATGGACCTTGATCTTAAAGGTCTTTTCCAACCAAAACCATTCTATGATTCTATGATTCTGTAAGCTTCCCGATGTCAGTCAAATTCACTTACACTCTCTGTCTTCTTGCTTGCAGTGTTTGCAGTGTTTTCCACAGCATTGTCTTAATAGTATCAGGTTATTTGTTTCCCTTCCTTAATTGCTAGTTATAAAAAACCTGTCTCTTACTGACTTACTTAGTCAGTAAAGGCAGAAATTGAAGAACAGTTGGCTGGATTAGTAGAGCTCTGAGAATCCAGTCATGCTGGTTTTCTGAGTGTACTTAGCATTTCTCTTTGATGCTGTGAGTTCTATACAGTGAAGGGTGAATACAAAAGTAGAATGTTGGTACTAGTCCAAAACTTCAGATGTTTAGCATTTGTTATCTGAATTTCACATACCTGCGAAAATGGGCTCAAGGTTCCACAACAGAAGTTTTCTTTTGAGGTTTCTGCTTTGATTTTGGTTGGATCTATCCAGAAAATGTCTTGTGGTATAATATTTGAATTTTTGCAGGTTTTTCTCCATCAGGAAATAAAATTCCTGAATCTCTAAGACAGCAGCAGAAGGTGAAATAAGATAGAAGAGGCTCATTTAGGCAATTTCATGCATGTTCAGGTGTTTAGTTCTTAGATTTTTCTAAGTTTTGTTTATAAGTTTGGTCTGGCTCTGATGTCATCCAAAGTGATTAATCTGCTTCTCACCGTCTCCCAGGTGAGTGAATCACGCTGTGTTCTAAGATGCACTATCAACATACAGAGAGATTGAGATGCACTAGAAAACATACTGTACAGAGGTCAAACCCTTTCCATGGAGGTGACAACTAGTAGATAGATGGAAAGGTCCTTTCCTGGTTTTCTAGGTTGTCCACTTTTGATTTCCTCTGTCTAGAAAAAGGTGAGGCTGAGAAGGAGGCAGGCTTGCCTATCAAAAGTATAAGTTTCTCTCCCGCTATCAAGTACCATAGCTGTGAAGATTGTTTTCTCCTTCCTGCTAAGTCCTTTGGCACTTCTGCTTTTTCCTCAAATATTAATTCGCAGTATCCACTGGAAGAGATGGTCCTGTTAGGGACAAAAATTTGTTTATCTCCCCCTACCCCCACTTTCATTCTTTTTTTAATTAGACAGGAAAACTGCATCATTGGAGGAATAAAAATCAAGTTTCTTTTTCTACATCTGCTTTTCTCCCCAACCTTTCATCTGTTGATTTGACTGATTTGCAGCCCTTCCTTCCCCCCCTGCTGTTAACTAATGGACTTTGGTATTAAGCCAGCCTTTCAGTGCACACACCACCATGCAACGAGAGTGTGTGCAGCTATTCTGTCTGCTTTGGAAGGCTACAGATGCAGCCAGAGCTAGAACAATTCCTGTATTGATCCTGCACTTGTCAGTTAATCCGTCATAAGGCATGGGAATCCTAGCCCCTTCCACATCTGCCTGCATGACTGCAGGGGGAAAACCAATTCTCTGAAGCTCTCACCAGGGAACAAGAAAGCAAAGAGAAATGGGACCTCGCTGGGCTGGAGGGCTGTGAGATCGCCTACCTGCTCCACCCTTTCTCCCCCCTCCCTTCACGGCTCCTTTTCATCCTCCTGCAGGTCAGCAGGATCAGGTTTATGTTAGCAAATCATGAGGCTTATCAAATAAATGCTGCAGCAGCAGGTGTTTGGCTGTCTCCGCAGGCCGAGTCTAACAAGGTTGATATTGTGTCTGTGGCCAAAGTAGTGCAGTAATTACTTTTCTGGGCTTGGAACCCCCGAGAGGTTTCTGGGAACCAGTTAGAAAAACAAATCTTGCTAAGAGCAAGGGATTTTTAAAAAGGAACAGTGGTGCTCTCTGTGCCAGAAGAAGTGGACACACATTTTGAGTGCAACATCCCGCATGGTGCCCCATCCCCCTGTAACTTGCTCTTGTTACAGGGGCCCGGAGCAGAGGCAAAGTGCTTCAGTCTGGTCACTCACATTGGGACAGACAGCTTATTTTGGCCCACAGTGGCAAGTGGAAAGGCAGCTGCTTTCTTTAAAGACGTTAGTGTGGTACTGCAAGAAGAGTGCACGCTGGGTTAGGGGGACCCTGGCGTGTTTGCAATTCCATCTATATAATTCAATCTGACTTACCAATCAGGAGCTGCATAGCATAGCATTCCCACTGCTGCCTGTTGCTTGCTTTTTGAGCATATTGTCTTGTAAGTTATGAGTCCAGAAACTGAGTTACAGGCCATGATGCAGCCTATTTACAGCAACCTAAGAATGAGATCTCGGTGCCCAGCTCCACTGTGCCATGTTACTTTACCTCAGATATTCCATTCCATGCTGTGGAGGGGAAGGTTAAAACAGGTCTGTAAAGTGATGGCATTTTGAGGCAGCAATCTTCATTGTTCTTTTTGAAAGAATATTGATCATTTAGGCCAAAGCTTTTCCCTGTACCTGATTATTACACATCATAATGCCTGCTCTCATAAGGTCATTTAAACCAGGTTTAGTAATTGCAAATATGTCCTGAACTACTGGACATTTCTTCTGCTCCTATGTGGTTGTCCAGGAGACCAGAATTTCTAAGTGAGAAGAGTAAGAAAGTAAAACTGATTAGACATTCATAGGACTGCACATTAGATAAGAGCGTGATATGTTTAAAAAATACTTATCTTTTATAAAGAACCTATAAAATTCTTGCAATCTATAAAGAAATTTTTAGGCATCTTTCTGTGCTGTTAAATCAAGCTGCAAAGTAATGGTTTTGTAGCTAGGAAAGTTAGCATTTCTTTAAAGTCTGGCAGTGCTTTCTCATTCCTTCTTATGTTAAGCTCTGATTTTGCATATTACCTCGTACAGACCTTTAGTCCAAAGAGACCATGCCATTCATTCAGTGTTCTTCAGTGTTTTGTTCTTGCTGTATTGTTGTGCTGAACATACTGTAACTGAGTGTGCTGTGAAGCTCTGCTGTGAATTACATGGCATGCTAGTCTCCAGTGTTTAGTTTCGTCCTTGGAAAACTGTTCACTTGGAGGCAAGTGCTATGGGTAGGTCAGACAGTTGCTTCTCCAGGGTACTGAGTGACTTTCCATAAGCAGTGCCTGAGCGTAGCATGTTATGTAGAGCTACTTTACTGTGAAGATTCTGTGATTTGCCTGCTCTGCTCTTCGAAAATGGTGCTAAGATTGCTGCCATAGCAATTTCCCCATGCTGTAAATGCATACAGATCAGGAAAAATTCGGGCAGGTTACATACCTCTTAAGATGGCCAAGACGGTTCTTTTAGAACTTACTACTTCAATTTGGGACACAGCCACACAATACAGGCAGTTTTGTTTAATGTGATACTTTAATTTGATTTTTTTATATGTATTGCTGAACCATTTGTGCAACATTTAGAAGGACACACAAAGCAGCGTAACTAGGATAGATTTTTTTCATCATATATTTTGCAAATATTCAGGAAAGATGGCTGAAAGTTACCTGGAGGACGCATTGCTGCAGAATTTGGCATACTTGCCTATCTTTACTGAAATCTCAGATTCTGGGGGGAGATGAAGGTGCGTATATTTATTTTTCTGTAAAAAGCAACTACCAACTATAGCCAACTATAATAAGTTATGTATGTTATTAATACCAGAGGGTAGTGGATCAGTAGGAAGCTGCTAAGGACTGAGCTCTACAACAGTGTTACAAAGAGGCTGAGGCATGTTAGGATCGGTGTTGCAGTGGCAGAGCTGTGTATGAGAACCTCACACATGACTTATCAGCGTTCACCTGAGTGTAACCAGACATGAGCCAGAATATATTTGCTATTAATATTGCAGCTGTTGTTTCTTGCTTAGTTTTTTTTTTAACTTTTGTGATTAGAAGAATGTGCCATCTTGTGTGCGGCTGTGTGTTCTGGCAGTGGATGGTTGAAAGTGCTTACAGTTTCCATATCAAAGCAAGAGCATGCCTTCTCTCAGCCCAAACCAGTTACAAAAGTACTTCATAAAGCTTAAGAAATAAAAGGCAAAGAGGAAAACAAGTGGCAGTGGATTAGACCAAGCTATTTTATGTACTGTGATGTTTTGTATAGTTGTCTGGAAAGAAACAGAAGAGACCTTTTGAATATCAATGATTGGAAATAATCTTTATTACTGATTAAGTTCACCTTTGTCAAAAGGATGATTATTTAAGTATTAGACATCTTTTACTCCTGTGGCATGAAACTGATTCAAAGACTTGGCCTGGTAAATCTACTGTTAAATGACTCGTTAGGTTAAATAAGGGAGTTGGAATGTATTTAATGTTAATATTACATCCCTACATACTGTATGATATTTCTCTTCATCTGTCATCTAGTGAAATATATTACCTGAGTATTGGATGTCATCTGCATGTTGTGTAGAGTCCTCTGAAGGCTGGGGACTGGCTTGGATATTACTTTTGCTTTTACAACCTTTTCTTTTTTCGCAGTTGAAAAAATTGTTGGTATTGGCTATAAAAAAATGAAAATTTGTTGGAGTTTTCAGGAATTGGTAATGAACAACACAGTTCTCACCTAACAGTTGGTTTCTATTTAAATCTGAGCTATTTCAGAAAGAAGAAAAAGGGACTCTGCTAAACAGCCTGAAGAGAATGGATTTTTTTCCATTCTTTAATGGAGCAGATTATTCCCAGCCTTCTAATGTAGAAAATGCTGACATGATTGGAATTACATGGACCCCTGCAAAGACTCTCCTCTAAAATAAAATTCATAATAAAGTAATTTCTCATTGGATTCCCAAAACAAGGTAATGGTGTGATCTACTTAACAGATGCTAAAAGCACATCTATCACTTAAATTAAGTCACTCTTTTTTTCTTGATTAAGAACTGCTGTTAGTCCATGATCCAGATTCATCAACCTCATCTTTTCTGTAGCCCATTTTCATTCATGGCCTATGGTCAAACCAGGAGTTTAAATCTCCAAAATTAATCTTAAGCCCTTAAGATACCATATGATTTCTGACCCAGCAAGGGCTTAGGTCTCACAGTAACATACACAGCAAGAAAGGCCTTCCCATTTCTTGACTGAACCTACCAAGACCCACTGCGGAAACACACCAGAGTGATAGTGATGCAGTTGCTCAAGATGCCATCAGTGTTTCCAATGGGACTCCTGAAATGCAAAACAAAAGCATTTTCTTCAACTGTTGATAAGCTGACCACAAGAGTTAACATATTTTAGATGTGATTTAGCTTTTCATGGTATTTTCTAAGCCTATGATGATTAACAATAGCCACTGATCAGTTACTTGCATGTTATATGCACATATTTTGTATTTGGCAGCCAATCCTGATGTGACTGTGAAGTATGCATAGTGATTTCCTAAGCAGAATTTCTCTTCTGGGCAGGATTATGTATTGAGCTTTTAAGCATCATTTGACCACTCAGTGTTGTTTGAATGACTTGTCATATTCCTCCCAAATGTTTTTGCATTATCAACATTTATTTTAGCAACCTGCTTTCAATTAAAAAGTGATAAAATGAGCCTTTGACAAATTTGTCATGAACTAATTTCAAGTGCTCGTATATTCCAAAAAGTGAGTCTGGGGCAATGGCTTACTAAAACATGCAGATGCAAACTTTTAGAAGAATTCACTGGGGAATCTCTTTTGAACAACTGCTTGTGCAGAACTGCTTCTTGTCATCCCCAAGACAAGTGGTTACCACTACGATTTAAAATCTATGGAGATAGTGAGGCAACTTTTAGGAAATATATCCAGCAGAAAATAAATAGTACTCAAGCCTTTACGTAAGTTAGTCTGATTAGCCTTGGGAATGCATACAAACTCTACGGTGCTTGCTGTGAACAGTGCGTGACTCAACCTGACTTTGAATTTAGAAAATCCAAATAAAATTTCAGAAAGTTCTAGCTGGAATGGTGAAACTTTCCTTGTTGACTTTTCGGAGTGTGAGCCATCTTACAAATGGTTCGTGCTGTTAGTGGTAAACAAATAGGATTTTGAGGTCCATTGCATGGGAAGCATAAAGTCTGTGGTGTCAGAAGTAAGTCCAGTATGTCTGGAAATCATAGACTTCAGTTTTCCTTATTAAGCTATTGAATTTGTCTGTTTTCCTGTCTTTCTGAAGTTGTCTTTCTCAGAAGTCCCACTTTAGTCCTTTTTTCCTTAAATGTAACTTATCTGTGCTAGTTTTTTGAGGAAGTGGCAATAATATTAAAATATGTGTATCAACCTATATATATGTGTGTATCTGTATTAGTAAGACAAATGTAAGGAAAAAATCCCTTATTTTTTTTTCTAATAGTTGCCTTGAGAGATAGAGACATTAGAGATCTCTTGAGAGATAGAGACATTTGAGAAACTCCAAAGGGTGAAGCATGGAAAACTGGAGTTAGGACAGGACCTGAAAAAAAGTCAAGCCTAAAGCTTTGTCCATGCTGCCAATAAATCTATTTTGCTCAATTTTGGCTAAGCTAGATAAACATTTTTTCTGGCATGTATAGGTGATGGCCCAAATTTGTTTGTTACAAGTAGGTTGAAAAAAACCTTTCAAAAATGTTTTTGCCTAGTCTAGCGAATTGTGCTAAATCATATTTTTACTTTGGTCAAGCAAATCTGGCCCCACAGAGGCTGGCCGAACACCGAGGCAGGTCAGACACAGTTGGATTTCATAGCTGTTTTTAAACTGTGTGGTTTTAGCTGTGTGGATGTGGCTTAACTGCAACGTCCTGCCAGAGCTCTCAGGGAAGGAGCACCCCAAGGTAGCATTCTCCAGCTCTGCCAAACAGCAGGAACAGTTCAAGCAGGGGAGATTTAGCAATTAGTGGTCTTAATGTCTGTAGTGTGAAATCACTGAAAAAAATGCCTGCAGCAGACTAACACAAAGAAAACGAGGATGCAAACAATTAGTGTGAGCGTGCATATTCTACAACAGCTTGCCTGTGTTTGGCTCCGTGTTTTACAACTGCGGCATGGTTGGGGCCTGAGGTAGATCAGACATCTGCTTGAAGATGGGGCGAAAAGTGGCTGAATATTGCCTTTGCCTTTGTCTCGTTTAGTGAAGGTTTGTTATTCACTTGGAAGTGGTGTAAGTGGCCTGCCTGGTGTGTATTCCCAAGGAGTCATTCTGCTGAGGGGAGGATCACCATGTGTAGACATTTGACTGTGGCCACTAAGACCGTAGCCAGGTTTCAGGTTGTAGTAGTGCTGATCTCTCAATTCATGGTCACTAGCAAGTGGCCAACTCATGGTCAACTTCTGCACCCGTTCTGGTGTTCATCAAACTCTGCAGTGAGTTGTTTAAGGGAGCTAAGAAATCTTTTCACTTTTTACTTCTGGGTTAGCCTTTTGACGCTTTTGCTCCCTGAGCCACCTTCTTGCAGAGAAACATAAGCACTAGTGCATGGGAAGCAGCAAGGCTGTATGAAAGAGAGACAGAAGACAGCATGGAACCATTTTTTTTTTTTACTAGCCATTCAGTTTCAGTCATTTGACTCCAATGTCAAACCATGTGGGACATTGTTTCAGGATCGCATACCCTCAGCTGCAGGTGGTGTAGTGCTGGAAAAGACCAGTAGCACAATCCCAATGCAAGTTCTATGTTCCGAATTTTTCCTATGAAACGGACAGATTTTGTGGCTTGGTATGGATCTGTACCTTGTGGTTGGTTGACCGAATCTACAAGTTTTTCCTGCAGCTGGCATATGTAGAAGTCCTCTTTGTGGATTTCATGGACTCTAATAATGGGTAGCTTAGTAAGCCAACCAGGGACATTTACAAGAACACTCCCCTCTACTCAGTCATCTATTTTCACTGAATTTCTGTAACCTCACATATGTTTGAGAACCCCTGTGCTTTGTCAAACTTGGTTGAAAGCAATCAGTGGTTGAAAATGTTATACATAGGGATACAAAATGTAATTGCAAAAGCAATTTCTCTGCATAGAAAACCACACCAAAAAAAGAACCCGATAAACAGTAGTAGGAGGAAAATGACACAACTGTATTGTTTTACTTCAGTGACTACAAGCAAGATTTCAGCATTTCTTCCTTCAAGCTATGTCTAATGTCCTATTGCTTCTTGCAACAGAATGTATTGCTTCTTGCAACAGAATGTTGCAAGTTGAACCTGTTTGTTTTAGTTGAGCTGAGAAAAGTCTGGACTTGTAAATACTAATCTAACACTTTTTATGTGAGTTCCAGTGCATGCAGAAGAACTAATAAGGACCTGTTAAACTGATTCTGGCTTAGAAATATGGTTTACAGTGCTCCATGGGATGTAAGGCATTAGTTTTGGGCAGCTAGCTAAAGGCATTTTCATCTTATTCAGCACCATTTTCTCTGGTGTGCCTCCATTGAGAGATTGGAGGAATTGGAGGAATAATGGTGAATTGAGCCACTCGGCCTGATTTTTCTGGTAGTCTGAGTACCTAGAGATCCTTACGCTGTTACTGGTTGCTTTCCAATAGTATCTGTGAGACCCCTATTAGTATCTAGAGCTCCACAATCTAAGTCACTGTGTACACACGAAGAATAAAAAGATGGCCCTTGCCCTTGCTCACTTCAGGTGTGGTTTTTGGTTCGTGCAGCAACTCAGCCAAAATGAACACCAAAACTCATGGCCAAGAAAATCATAAACAAACTCAGCTTAAAAAGACTGCATGATTCACCATGTAAATGTTGTCCTGTTGTACGCTGGAAACATTTCTGACTGCTGATTGGCATGTTGATGAATTCCTGCAACCAACATCATGTGACAAAGGGGCTAACCCAACATCCAGTGTTTCCTAAGTGGTCACAAATGGGATCACACTTCTTTACGAGCTCTCAGAAAGGGAAAATACATTTTTAAATTGCTGTATTAGCAAATAGGAAGGGCAGATGAGGAAAACCAAGAACAACATAGTTAATTGCAGTAAGTGCCCAAAACCAGAGAATGAATACCAGTGCTTTATAAAAGAGCGCTGCAAATAATTTGAGCAGTCCATTTTTCTTACAGAATTATCTAGCCCATAGCCATTCTCCATAGATGAACACTGCCCACCAGTCTTTGCCAGCCAAAGAGAAAAGGGAAAAAAAGCTTTGCACTGAAGTTGCTGTGCTCCTTTTTGGACTTGCAGTAGTTTTGCAAAGCTGTGTTCACAGTCATTCATTCTGTTTTCAGCAGTGTCCTTGACCATACCCCCTGCCAGTAACAGAACCTTTAAGTCCGAGAGAGAATAAACTTTTTCTTCTTTCTTTTTTTTTTTTTTTTAACCAACTAGCAGAGGATGTGCTGAGCCAAAATAGAAATAGTAAGGTCAGGGCAGGGCAGGGCCCTGCATTTCATTAGCCAGGCCTGGCTAGGAGTGATTAAATATGTACAAGAGGCTTTGAATAGATCCAGAGAGGAGGGATGACATTGTTGAATACAGAAAAATCATTCTTTGGTGTTATCAACTTACTAAATACAGGATGGTACTTAATTAGAGAGATAAAATTACTTTATTTTAATTATTTTAGTTTTGTAGTTTTTTTTTATTTTCTTTTGAGTGTTTCATATGTAGGGGAGAAGAGGGTCTGGGCAAAAAGCGTGAGCCTGGCTTAACAGAATCCACATAGCCTTGAGGTACGTATTGACCTAACCTGCAGTTCTCCCGAGTATAACTTGGTGAGAACCAGTAAAAATGACAAAATTATATTGGCAATGGAATCAATGCCCCGTTACATTTCGGAGGCACTCTGGTTAGGGAGGCACTCTTGGTTAGAAACTGGTGACCTCTGAGCACATTGCACAGTCTCTTTCATTAGATATGTTAGAGAGAGAATTTGAAAAGAATGGAGCTTTGAAGCCAAATAAAGTACTGAAGCATCACTAAAGTGATGCTTTGGCTGCCCAGCTTGAATTTGCTATTGGGGCTGCCTGAATTAAGGGACGTTTTATAGCTCTATTGTAATTCTTGTATGACAATCACATTGTTGTGTAGGCACCTAGGCACTGAACACTCAGGGTCTGTGGTCCTTTTCCATAGAAACTACCAGTCCAGCTGGTTAAAACTAGAAGATATTTACATTTGTGCAAAGCACTATCAATAACATGTGCAAAATTTCTAGGGACTATTTTCTTAAACCAGTCCATAGGAATTTGGTTCTCAACTGTATACCTCTTCTGAAAGACGATTCTTGCAGCAGCATAGCACTCCTTAATGTCACATTGAAAGTTCAATTCAGAATCAGATGGGATTTCTGAACACTCATTTTTGCATGAATCTTAAAATATCGTGAAAGCCTATATGTAGTTTCAGTAGTGCAATCCCTATGTCTAAACACCAGTGTGTTTACACTAGTAAAAAGATATTTGTATCATACTAATTCTTGTTACCTAAATACTGTATTTTTCCTTTTGGTCCAGTATGTCTCAACTACCTAAGAAATGTTTTCTTGGGCAGTGTCATAATCTTCACGCTATTGCAGTAAATATAAAGCTTACAAAAATTCCTTTCGTCTTCTCAAAGTCATTTGACAGTGGAGCTGACATTAATGGTCAGTTTGCCAGCAGAGGAAAATGGTTTGATTTATATGTTTTCTTGCAGAGATGTCAGGTTGACAGCCCTGGGAACAGAAATACTCAGCTAATTGCCCAAACATGCAGTATATTGCAAACTTTGCCAACCTTTCACAGTGATAGTATCTTGATCCTTGAGCGTGTGAGAGCATATCTAAGCCTTCAGAGGGCATTCAGCGCTGAATCCAGTAGGGCCTAAGAAGTACTTTTGTTAGATCTCTTCATGATTCACCAAGGTAAATAAGGTGAGTTTCTTTTGTTTAAAGCAATTGAAAAGCCAGCCTGGTAGTAACAGCTCCAAGTCAGAATTAACAAAAGATAGAATTAACAAGAGCTACGATAACTTTATCTTGAAAGGTTACAGATCCTACTTCCCATCCCACGAATAAGCACTTGCCCCTAGTCACTTTATCTCTCCCTGATGTTCCACTATCAGGAATGACCTATTGTGGGCCTGCAAGTTTAGGTTGCACATTTTTAGAGATTTCTAAACTAGCACCACTGTAAATTTAGTCTCTGAGGCTTGGTCTGTATTTGTCAATAGGTGGTTGCTGAATTAACAGTGTTGCTCCCGTGTACCCATCACAGCAAGTCATAACTGCTGACTGATTGTGAAACTTCTAATTCTTTCCCTGACCCTTCCCACACCTGCTCTTCTTCTTTTTCAGCTTTTCCCCCTCTTATTTCTCTCATCTATGCTCTTCCACATTTTCCTTCACCTTCTCTCCATCCAATCTTTTTCCACTTTTTCTGCCTGTTCTTGTCTCTGCCTGCATGTCCCCATTCCTGCAGCTCTTCCTTTCTTGCATTACATTTTTTTCCTTCATCTGTCCCTATGGCTTTTTCTTTCATTTATTCATCTTCCTACTGCTTCCTATTGCCTTCTCCTCATTGTCAGATGGAATAAGCAGCAGTGTTATGAAGAGCAGGATGCTATTAGCAACATTCTGCTAATCTAACCTGCGTCATTCCTCTGTCTTGTCCTCATACTTGTTACCAAGTTATACCATGTTACTTGTTATACTTGTTGTGTAGTTAATATATCAAATCTTATTATTTTCCTTCCTTTGCATTAGAAGTCTAGAAGGAGGGAAGGCAGTAGGGATGTGCTTATTTGTCCTTTTCTCCTCCCATGAAGACAAGTTGCTTCAACTGTGGCCTTTTTTCTGTGCATAAGAAGAGGTAGAGGGTCTGCCTTGAAATACTTGGCTTTTCTTCCCCTGACGTTTTCTTCCAGTCCCTTTTTTAAGTGAATGGAGAGGACTGATTTTCTTGTATTGCCCACATTCTTTCCTTTCCCTCCTCCCCTCTGCAGTCACAGTCCCTAATTAATTGAATTCCCTACTAGACCTTTTGTGAGTCATTTCAATTACCCATTAGTGAAGCAGCCTGGGATTTCTGCTGTGTTTTCACTCATCTTCCTGGAATTTCTCTTCTCCTCCTTCCCCCCCTTCCCCTTTTAGTCACTCTGGTCTGTGAAAAGCATTAGATGGACTTCAGCGCCAAGTGCCTATATTGTTTGCAGGCCCAGCTGCATACTTCCACACTCTGCCTTGTGCGTCACAGCTATTCATCTTGTTTTGTACTTGGCTCTGCTGCAGATGCTGTAAATATGGTAATTTTAGATTCCCTGATTGGAAAGGGTTGCAGGGTGGGTCTAAGTGGTAAGAGCACTGTTTGATTTACACTAGTTTGTTTGAGTTCCACAGAGTTTAGGATTTAAGGGTACAGCTGAAGTGAAACATGGTTTTAAGGACAGATTTTTTTCTTTAGGGTTAGGAGAGGGAAAAACGAGAGTTTAGCTTTGTGTACTGACATGCAAAAATCCTGCCCCAGAAACTCTAGGGAGACTGAAAAGAAATAAAACATGAGCAGGAGGTGCCTCCTTAGATTATTATATAGGATGCCTTCACACACGGATAGCTGTAAAATGTGGATAGATCTGAAAACTGAAAAAAATTGAAAAGGTCCAAGACAGAGAACTGTGAAAGGCCAAGCTGGAATTGGACAGAAATGCCATCTATACTGAAGTACTATAGACTTATAGCAATCCCCGAAGAAAGAAATCAATGAGCAGCTTATTTCTAGAAAATTTTGGAAATACTAGGCAGGACTGTAACAGATAACAGGCGTTATATTTCTGAAGAGAATAGGGCAGTGTTAAAGCCAGCTTGCTAAAATTATGATGTATGCAGTGACTGCCTGAAATCTGATGTCTGGAGTATCGTGTTTCTGCTCTGAAATTGCATTTGTGCAGCACATGAATCTTTCAGGCTTGGGGTAATTCTTAATTGATATAGAGATGCAAATAGCATCACTGGGAACTAACCTGCCGGAAATGTGTCCCACATGTTCCAAGTTACAGAAGTAATTTACAGTGCTCAAGCTATTATGATGCTTTCATATTATTATGATACTTGTCCCTGTGAGGTGAGAGTATTCCAAGAAAGAACTGACTTGATAATCAGGCTGTTGTGAGAAGGCTCTCTTTCCTGGCTTTCTGGCGGGGGCTCATTTGTTGAACTGACGGGAAGTGAATTTATGAGGGTTCCCTGCACATTGGTGTTCATAGGTACTTTTTTTCCCCTCATAGCTCTTTATCCAGTCAAAGGAGAGAGAGAGAATTGAACGGTGTGAAAGTACTGCTCGGTACAGACACATTAAGATGTTTGTAGAAGACCTCCTTGGAATTATTTTGCCTTTAATGTCTTGAAATCTTGGCCCCTTGGTGAAGAGCAGTGGATTGCAAAAGTTCATAGAATGACTCTGGAGTTCTGCTACTTCACAGGATGATGTTACTCAAGTCAAAACCAAGACAATGTAAAAGAGAGAATGGAGCTGGTGAAGAGTTGTGTATGAGTCCCCTTTTCCTTCATGGGGAGTGCAGCAGCAGCGCCTGTATTATTTTCTCTGAAGTGATCTGGTCATGACAGCATCATTTCTTAGCTGCCTTTGGTGTTGCTCTGTTTTCTTGCACATGCACCATTGCTAGTATCATGATACAAGTTTTTATGATTTGGCAGGTGTCACGCCTGTTTACGTCCTACATATCATTCCTTGGGTTAGGTCTCCCACTGGAGAGTCAGCTTGGTGGAGTTTGCTACACAGCTTCTGGGATGAGTGGGGGCAGCATCTGAAATGGAGCCTTAGTCCTACTGTCACTTCACCTGATAAGCACGTGCAGGATGATGGCAACTGTGCTGCGAGTGCTGATTGAATTGCCAAAGCTCTGGGCGGCTTTCTGTGCCTTTCCATAGTAACTTTTCTTTTCCTAGGAGTACCTGGTGGGACAGAGGACTTCTCCTGCTCTCAGACAAGAAAAAGAGCCATTTGTCACAGCACAGAGCATATATACTATGGGTGAAAACACTGTAAGCCCTTCCATCCCAAAATGCATTTGAAATTCATATACCTTACGTGGAACCTAAATTCTCCTCCTGTTGTGTTATTAGATTTCTTAATATGATTTTTGCCACTGCATAATTCTGCTTGGCTCCTACAGAGTACTGCTATGTTTTATTCCAGAGCTGTTTGTATCTTAGTAGTGGATAAAAACCTGTCATCAACTTAAATACTGTTGTTCGTTTTTTTGGTTAATAAAGGAGCTATAGAAATTTTAAGTTTATTGTATTATTAACTTCCCTTGGAGCTTTCACAGAAAGGTCTATGTGTATAAATAAATCCACAGCTTCTGAAAAATATGGTCCATTGTGGAGCTATTTTGGACTTCCATGGTTCTGGGCTGCAAAATGCCCTAGAGCTTGGTAGGTTCCCAGCTGCAGACTATTTTCATTACTGTATCTTTTCTGAGAGAGCAGCAAGAAAAATGTTGATTTCTTAAACAACTAAATAGTGACAGAGTTTTCTATTTTTACATATGTTTTTATACTCAAAAACTCGATTTAGAATTTGTCCACTAAATCTCTCTACACTGCAAAAAGTAGATGATAAATATTATTTTAATTCCCCTTGTCTCAGTATTACCCAAGGCACTGGTTCAATCTCTGTACACATAAGACAAGCTAGTGTTTGCTCTAGTATATGCCCATTTATAGCAGTTCTCTAACAGCACCTTCTCCCTTGACTGTCAGCCACTGCTTGTGCTCTGGATGAGGTGCACTGTTGGGAAAGGGAGTATATTGTGTAGCGTGAGAATCACATTGTGCCAACATAGTTTTCAAGGAACTTTAGTGGTTATCGAAGGCATGGCTATCCAATATTTTGGTTACAGAATCGTACCCATAAGATGTAAATAGATGATTAAATATCATCTGCCCAATCTTTTCTATTACATGCAGGCAAATTACTTGCTGGTTTTGAGGGAGAAATGGTCCTTTGGGTGGGATTTGCCAAGAGAAAGGGACGTGTACCCAAGTGTGCAGCCATAAGGCTTGTAATTTATCTGTGCTCTGTGCAAGTGGTTACTCCTCAGAGTTGTAGAACTGAGGGCAGAATAGCCCCATGTTAAGTAAATAAGTATGGAGGGTAAAGATGTCTAAGGTTAGTGAAGGAATAAAAAGGAGACGTTCCAGGAAATAAATTGCAATGTAATGATAGGGCAGATAGGCCCTTAGTATCTGTATTATTTTTGGAAGAAGGAGAAAGGAACGGGTTAGGATAATCAGAAAGATCAGGTTGGAAGAGTTGGTTGGTAAGTGCAAAGTATTGAAGCATGACTTTTCAGGTGATCTCTTGTTCGACATATTATCAATTTAAGTGGGCACTTGTGTGTAAAATACGCTTTCAAAAATACTTTGCAGAGCTGGACTGAATGGTGTGTGGAGCAGAAAATTCTCAACTCTTTCTGACCTCCCTAGCACCTTTCAGAAGCCGCTCAATACTTTGTTTTGTTCCCAAATTCATTTTGCTTGAGTGCTAAACCTCAGCTTCACTGGCAGCTCTTCCCAGCTCCAAGTTGATTAGTACACATGGCAACTTTTGGGGGTTCCTTCCTCTACCTGTTGCTGCATTGCCGTTTAATGGTATGAGAATAAGGCATGATAATGATGTTGAAAAATATCTGGCCCAGATATACCTTACTAACCCTTAACTAGGTTAGTATTTGAGCATGGGTTAGTATTTGAACCAGTTTAATCCAGAATTTCCTAGGTCCCAATTTTGTATCTAATTCTTCTGCAAAACAGATGTCTGATCTAGTCCCATCCATCTGGTGGGTTGCAAATGGCAGGTTAAATAGCATACATGAAACAGAGTGCATTTCACAGGGCATGCAGTTTACAGGGAGAAGATGGGGGAAAAAATCTCCTTTGAACTCATAGCCTTCCTCACAAATAACTTGTAAACAAATTATTTATTTAAAAAATAATGTATTAATCATGCTACCTTATTTTAATCTAAGCAGCTTGATGGCAAAGGTATGGCCTAGTCATCTGGTTCTCCCTGTGGTTTGTGTTTGATTTTGCAAACACTCAGTGCTTGGAGAAGGGTCAGTTTGCATTTCCCTCTCTCTCCATTATATTGTGTGCTTAGAGGGTTTTGTGTGGGCTATCACTCTTGGTTCCCACAAGATCCCACATCTGGTAAATAGGATAGAGTGTATGACCCCACTCCCAGCCACTTCTTTACCTCCAGCCCTCCCCGCCCATCATCTGAGAAGCTTAAACTAAAAGCAACATCTATGATGGCAAAGGTCCAAGTTTGAAATGTGTCCATTGTATGTGTTCAGTTCAAAAACAACATATCAAGGCGAGTGCAGTCCTTACAAGTAGCACCCCTGGGCCTTCTTTTATTCCAAAGCAGAGATGTTTACCCAAGGAAAAGAGGGAAGTGGCAAGGTAACACAGTACACATGTTGTGAAAATATGCAGGCAGAGACTGAAGAAAAAATAACATTCTGTCACAAGTAGCTGCCTTGTTCCTTAACTCTTTTTTTTTACTTCAGATTAGAACCAGCCATTTGTTGTCCTCTTTCAAGCACCTTCTGTAGTTTCCTGACAGCTAGCTGGAAGGATTGAAACCTGGATTGAAAAATGGGCTATGGGTCATGTTATTTTCAAGAGAGGAGAAGTAAAAATTCCCGTAACGGTCAAAATTCACAGGTTTGGATTTTGGTGGGTTGGGTTTATTTCAGAAAACCATTGGTGGATATTTTAATATATAACTTTAACTTAAAATGATTAATAAAGAACAGCTACAGGATCAGCTCTGGGTTTTCTGGAAATATTTTTTTGGGTTTTTTATTGGCGTGTTAGCACTTCTTTTGCAGAAACTGTTTCATCAACAGAAAGATAAGTCTGAGCAAGAGCCTGCAGGCTGGTATTCTTGCTTCTGGCTCTCCTGAGCCTGAATTCAAAGTACTGGTATATTCCCAGCCTTATGTTTAAGCAGATGGTTTCTGTTAGGAGTTACAAACCTTTCTGATCTTTTATTCTTTTGTGAATAAGTTCTCTTTTAAAAATATTTTTAAAAGAGACTACTTAGTTCACAGAAGTGCTAACTTATTTGGCCTGCTTTTTAGGGCATGAGTCTTCCTCTTGGGAACAGGGTTCACTACTTCTGCAGCCAAAGGGCACAGCCCAGAAAGGTAATGCTGTCCACTGGATACAATGAAAGAAAAGAAGGAAAGCAGGAGCAGGGTAAGAGGTACAAGAAAAATGCCATCATGAGGTAGAAAGTAGAGAAATTCAGCTGTAACACCCTGCTATATGGGGAGAACCAAGAAGTCCAGCAGAAGTCCTACTGTCTGTGGAGAATGAGGAAAGTGTAAGTGTTAATTGACTGTTGACTTTTGAACAGATGGGTGAGCAAGCAATCCCAGGCAGTGGAAGAGCATGCTTGGGGCAGTGCAGTGACACTGGGAGCGGAGGGACTGCATGAGTGGAGAACTGGCACCACATCACCTGACCAGGGCATACTCTGCATCCTCAAAGTTGTCTCCCAGAGCATCTTTATTATCTTTGCTTTAATAATGTGTTACAGTCCTTTCTGAAGAAGAAATTGAATGGGGTCAAAGGAGAGTATTGTCAGTATGGTCCAGTTCACCCATTACACTTCTAGAGGCTCATTGGCATTTTTTAATGGCAGTTTTAGTTAGAGTGGGTTTTTTCTTTTGCAATATGAAGACATTCTCTAGGAATTGGAATGGAAGCCTATTCCATACAGTTCACTGAATAAAGGGAGTTTTAATGAGTAACACAGATAAAAATAGTCATCTATTCTTAATCAGAGTTAACTCCTTCAAAATGAGAATAAGCAGCACAGTCTTAAGGGTAGAAGATGTTGGTGGAAACAAGGAGCTCCTTAGTTCTAACATCTGCTCAGCTCTGGACTTTTTTAGTTACAATAGATAACATGGGTAAACACTTCCATCTAGTAGTTAATAATACTGAACTAATTTGTGCAAATGTGTGGGATATTTAGTTACCATTTGCAAAACCTTGGGAGGATATAAATTTCCATATTTGTGCTAATTATTTGTGACAGTGCATCATACTGTGTGGTGTGAAAGAAAACTGTTAAATTAACTAAACGAATGTATCTCTTCAGATCCCCTTGTGTCCATGCTACAAGTGATGAGAGCCCACCGATAAAAAATAAAACTGATTGAGTCAAATTTTCTCATCACATCACTTGAGTTGCAACAATTTATATGAAGCTATTCCCTTCATTAATGTTAGGGCTTACTGAGTCCAATGTATTTATAAGCAAAATCTATAAATACCAAGTTTATCGAATGAGAAGGTCTGATGTTGTAACCTGTATCTATTTTCATTAGGGTTTTCTGCACCAGAGGTACAACAATCATTGTGGAAGTGTAAGTTTTATAGCCTTCAGCTGCAGAATGAGCCCTTTCAGTGGTACAAGCTCTCCCACATTCACACCAGAAAGCTGACTTGGCTTCTGGAAATAGTATTGAGTGCCTACACTGATTACTCCTACTGTGTAACCAGTTGTCACCTGTTTTTGTGTACAAAGGCATTAATGAAAGAATACTTATTGGAATAGTTTAATGGTTAGAGGAAGGTAGTGCAATTCAGGACTATGCTAGGCAGTAGCTTAAGTACACTCAGGGATTGTTTGCAAACCACGTTAACTATCTGTGTAGCACCTCCCTGTCAGAAAAATGGGTGAAAGAATATAACCACTTAGCAGGCTTTGCTGCTCCTAAACTGTTTGCAGAGACTTAATGCTCTGAATTGCTAACTATTCTTATTGAAGTATGATTTATTTAAATTTTTTTTTTTGGTCGTCTTGGTGTGATTGGCTGTCATAGCAGTAGCCCTGTTTTCATATGACATACTGTACTCACTATTGTTTGAAATTGCCATTAGAACACTTGACAATAACGTTTTCATTCCAAACTGGCTGGTATTTTTTCCAGCACTGATTTTGTTTCTTTTCCTTTCCTGTTTATCTAAAGTAGCTGAAGGAAAAGGACACATTGCGTCAAGGCTGATAGGACAAGAATTAGACCTACTATATGTGCTGGTTGTATTCAGGCCTACGAGCATTTCCTTTCTCCTCCCCCATACCCAAAGCCAGCTCTGCTCCATTCTTTGTGGCAGGCAGGATATTGAGATTTACAAGACTTCTACTCTTTGAGGTACTTGGAGACAACCGTTCTTTCACATTTCTTTGCAAAACCTGAGCCTGACCAAAATAAGCACAGGGATCATAAGGATGGAAAACTTTGTATTCCCCACATTTCAGGTAGTGTGCTTGCCCTGGGAGTAATAGTAATACTATACCAATATGAGATTTGCTGTGATTTGGTGCTTGGGGTCAATTACAATTTAAAACTTGGTCTGGGCTTAGCGCAGAGCCAAATTCTGAAGTGATTTCATTCTGCTGCATGCATGTTTACTCCTGCGAGGGTATGGACATGATGGAAGAATTTGACCTTGTGTAGTTGCAAAGGATTTGTAAACACACACAGAAATCCCGCCAGTTTAATTTAAATCAGTTGAACAGATTTACTGAAACTTATGCCACACCCACGTTCCTCAGCTGTTTAAGCTACATTTCAGTAAGTGCTTACACAAGGGTTTGCAATAGTTCAAGTAAATTGGATATAAACTGCACATTTACTTAAAGCGGTATGATTTTCCTACATAAACAAGAATAAAGTAAACCTACGGACAACCCCCTTCCTCCAGACCCAGCTGGAAGGTATCAGTGAGCCCAGTTACTTACCACGGTCCTCTGTCGGCCACCTCCAACTGCTCGGTCATGGATGGAGTTTGTGTATACACTCCCCAACATGTTTTGGGGTGGAGCGTGAAAGTGAATTAGCTCAAACCACTTGTTTAAACTGATGTGACAAATCCTGCCTGAAGTGCATTAGGGAGTGTTCACACTGGTGGCTCTGCCAGCTGCTGGGGAGACGGCAGCCCTGAGCAGGGTGGCAGTTCAAGGCAGCTGGAGGGCAGCAATATCTCAGACTAGGACAGCTCTTTGCAGAGTGAGTGCCCGTCGCCTAACTTGCGCACGAACTAGGTTGCTTTCACCAAGCTTATTCACATTTTACCCCTTGCTGAAGAATTCAAAGTTGATTTAATTTACAAGTCAAGGAATGGCAACTTCTATCCACTACTGTGCCAGTGTTCTAACTGTCATGCACTGGAACTGTAAATCTACTGTAAATTATTTCCATTTCCCAGCTAGTCCAGAATATTCAAGGGACCAGGTTTCAGTTCAAAATCCAAAAGGACTCTACTTGCCATTTCTCTTCACAGTAGTTTATTGTCTGTAATTCTAACTCTGGAATATCTTTGCACAGCTACTTCTCAGTTTCACACTTTGTTTGATTTTGCTTTGTTTGCCATTGCTGCCCAAAGCAGCTCTTCAGTGGAAGTAAGTGGGGTGGGGTCCAGCTGCCTCTGTCATAACCACAGAAGATCTTTTCTAAATATCTTTAAAAACACTTTAGCATTAAGGAGCGAACATGCAGAAGCTCATGGGCTACATTCAAAAGCAACTGAAAAGTGGATCAAATAGTGTATTTCTGCATTTCCCCAGGGTTCAACTACATAGCTGTTTAAACTGCTTAGTCTACTGTGCTCCTACTTATTCAGCTCCCAGCTGTGCGTTTCCCTCCTCTTTTGCACTGGCACTAGCGCTTTCCTGACCTGAATAGCTGCATGAACTGGCTTAAACTGGCTGAGAAACAATCCCGGAGAATTTTTTTTAGGCCACTCAGCTGAGACTGGTTGAAGGTGCCATGGAACTGCATCTTTAGATAATCATTCATCAGTTCCTCTAAGCTTACCCGTTACATAAGGGAGTGCTGGCTGGTGCTGTTTCCAGGACAGTTTGGTGGCCTGTGTTTCATAGCTGACTTAGAAATGCAGTTCTAAATGCAGTTCCATAGAGACAAGCATTCTTAAAAGCACTTTAAAAAATGTCCTAAGTTAATTGCTGTATGAGCTTGTTGAACATCGTGAAGGGTTCAGTTCAGTGGGATAGTACAAGTCTGCAGACTTTGGCATTTTGCACTGTAAAACTTGGCTTACTTTGTGTCTAACAATTACTAACAGTAAATTAACAGTTTGAAGGCATTTGCTTTTCAGAAATCTGTAGTAGGAGCAGGGGTTAAACTTTGCTTTTTGCTGTAGCCCGTTTCTTCTCCCTCCCAGCAGAGCTGTTGGTCGCCTTGATTGCTTCTCCATAAGGGATCCTCAATCTGTGTTGGCACACAGGACTGCAGGAGCAGCGTACACATCCAGGATGGGACCTAGAACAATGGCTATAAAATGGAGAGTGGCAGATTTAGACTGGACATTAGGAGAAATTTCTTCATAATGAGAGTGGTGAGGCCTGGGAAAGTTGTGGATGCTCCGTCCCTGGAACTGTTCAAGGCCAAGTTAGATGGGGCCTTGGGCAGCCTGGTCTAATGGGAGGTGTCCCTGCCCATGGCAGGAGTGGTGGAATTAGATGATCTTTAAGGTCCCTTTCAACTCAAACCATTCTATGATTTTACGATTCTATGATCTGTTAAAGAGTTTAAGGTTCTTTTGGACATGTTTGGTCATTTAGATATTTGAATTGCTGTCATCTTATTGTTGATGGACAGGAACAATGATTGATGCAATTGTCTTAAGTTTTACATTACAAGATCTTCTTTTTATCTAATGATAATTTACCATAGCCTTTGAGCCAAAAGATGTTTATATAAGGGACTTGTTTCTGGATAGATTTGATGGAAAGTTTATTGAAAAAGATCTTCCTTGAGTTAGGCAAAAAGTGGTTGTCTTATAAGTGATTGAAAGCAACTCTTCTTTTTTTAAGAAAGTCTGTGGTCGTCATTTTTGAGTACAGATTGTACATTATTGGTGTATGAATGGGATGTTAGGAAAAAAAAAGGGAAATTATTTTTATTTTCATATTATACGGCTGGTGGTACTCTAAGCATGCTCCAGGACAAACTTGAGTCCATTTTCTTCTGGAATTCCTTTTTCTGACTTTTAGGAACAGTTGCATCACTGGAAGGCAGTACTAGGGAATGAGAAGTTAAGCTGTATTACCCTGCTTCACAGTACTCCCCCATGGCATCTTGAAGGAACAAAATGAGAAGCACTGAGGAGTGGAACCATGGCAGTGATGGGCTGGGAAATTGTTGAAGCAGAGGAGCGTGGGAGTGACAGCCTTAAAGAGGATTAAGATTGGGGTGGGGTAAGAGTAGATCCACATAAGGCGGTGTAGCTTAAAGGGACTGATCTCCAGACCTTAAATGTACACTGAGGTTTTTGAATCTCACTGTTGTACTGTTATATAGCAATTGGTTGATATTTGCTTTATTCCACTCTTGCCTTTAGAAAGAACAGTGCTGCTCCTATTTATGTAAGCAGTTAGAAGTATACATGTTAGTTCTAAAGCTATCTGAACCCTAAAAATAACAGCATTTTTCTGTGATAGAATGTTTGTGGGTAATGCAATTTCACATTTTAAATTAGTAAGGGTTTGACAACAGTAAACCAAAACCTGGTATTTTGGCTCTAGAATTTTCCATCTAATACAGCTGGAACTGAGTAAATTTTGCAAAAAATTCCATGTATGACAACAAGTACAAATCCTGATATCTTTTCAGTGGTGGGTCTGTTCTGTGGAAACATTAAGGGCATCTCATTTATGAATCCTCTGAAATAAGCAGTTCAGTAGTTCAGTCCCAAGCAAGGGGGATTTATGATGAACTATGAGGCAAGAATTCTATCTAAATAACTATCTAAATTTAAAAAATCCTTTCAGTAAAATTGTACCTACTTCTTCAGTACAAATGAGTTCACAGTAAGGCATTTTCTTACTTTGGTAATAACTTCATTTGGTTCTTCCCCTAGATTTCTTTAAACTTTTGGAGTACTCATGTAAGTAATTTGAGTTTGACCTATTTCTAGCAATCACAGGACTTGCTTCAGAGTCTGGCTATTCTGAAATGCTCTGGTTTGATATTGGCAGTGTTTAAACCCTTCTCATCTTTCCCCTAAATCTGAAAACTGTGTCTTGATTTGTGAGGGGTAAGGAGTGGCCTGAAATGATAATATCGTCTTAAGAGACTATAACATTTATCATGAGACAGAGATCTATTAGCATGTAAAATTTTCTTTGGCTTGATTGCATCTCAAACTTTACCAGAACATACACAAATAGTTTCTAGTTCTAAGAAGTGTACAGACCTCAATTTTGCATATGGCTGTCTCTCCAAACCACAAGTCACTAAAGAATGTCAGTATGATGTTTAGCTGGTTAAAGGAGGGCAGCACTCCTAAAGCAGGCTTGTGGTTTTATCCCTGCAGTAAGAAGACTCAAACGTTAGAGGGATTATTTTCTTTCACATGTATTATAATTTATTTTTTTTCCACAGTCTGAAGTAGCAGGACCTGTGTAACCTTATTTAACTGCCTTCACACATTTTCATTCCCTCAACTAATATTCTGCCACTGTGACAAACTTTCCTGTCTTTGAACTGCAGAACGCCATGAAAGCTGGCATTTCTTAGCCTTGTCCAATAATGTGATTGTCTTCTATGTGCTGTTCATTGCGAGCTGTCATTTTGCTAATACTGTAAGAACATGAGTACTAGCAAAAAAAAGAATAAATCTTACAGGGAAGCTGTTACAACTTGCTAAAAAAAAAAAAAAAAAAGGCGGTGCATATAAGGATCTGTTGTTTGCTTTGCCTTGAGCCTTTCCCAGGCATGGATCATTACAGATAATTTGCTTCCACTCTTTGATTAAGAATTTTTCATCCAGTAGAGGCTGTGAGGTATGTATATGCATAGACTTCAATTTAGTATTAAGAAGAGGAGCTTGCAATTATGTTTCCTCACCTTTATGCTGACAAAAGTTAAAAATAGTATGTCTTAGAACGATGAGTCCTTTTCCATTTTCCCCTGGCTTCTCAGCTCAGTCTGCTAATGAGAATGCCAGTTAGGCTGTATTTGGAACCTGCATGTAAGTTCACCAGGGACTACAAGAGCACTGAGACTTGGCACATATTTAATTTCTGTTCACTGAGACACTACCGAAAACATGATAATCACAGCTTGCACCCCAAACAAGGAATCTTGTCTCCATTCCAGTTTATTTTCCATTCACAAGAATATATCCATTTCTATCTCTACGGTGATGGTAGTTCACAGCAAATGATCTGCCATGTGGGTAAGTGGCATTCAGTTCCTCACTTGCTGCTCTCTGCCATCTGGCTCAATTGCTTTGCTATCCATTACTTCTTGTCCAGCCTAACAGAACTAACTGTCCCTGGAATGACTTAGAATTGATTTCAAAGAAATGCAGGCCTGTGAAAAGACAGATGGAAGTTCCAAGCAAGAGGAGGAGATTCATAGCTGAATTCAGTCTTCTTTTGAATCCAGCATACCTGCCTTCCAGTGACCAGAAAGTCTTATTTTTACGGTGAACGGCCTTTTTGTAAGAGCTCTTAGTAACATAGGGAAGGGAATTTGTTAAAATACTGATTATATTTCCACACTGTCACTTTAAACATGAGCCAACACTATGTTTTCCTGAGAACCAATGAGGCCTGAGATTCTTTTTTTAATTAAAAACCAGAAAAGGCGGGGTTTGTATTTGCTATCCTGTAGAATGCATTTGAAGCACCTCTGTCTCCAGCTGGCTACAGGAGCAGAGCCAGCCCATAATGGTTTCAAGCCCAGTGTGTGCATAGGAAAAAGGGTTTTCACCTGATTGATGACTCTGAAAGGGTTTGCAGTGCTGAGTACTGAAGCTGGTAGCACTGAAGTTGTTTAGAAGAGAAGAGACAGGAGCTGGATGTGTTTTTCAAAACCTGGCAATTCTTCCCTGTCAAGTGCAGTAAATGGTGCATGAAGGGTCTCATTTCATCTGCCCGTGGGCACTCTGCTCCATGAAACCTTTTGAAGTGTTTGCCAGAGAATATACTGAGATTGGTTGAACTTCCTCGGAGTCCTTTTCCCCGGCCCTACAGCATTCTTTCACCTGGGCTATCAAAAGTTTTGTTGCTGGGGCTGTCCATTAGGACTTAGTAGGAGTAGGCCTGAAAATTAATTGTGCATCCTGATATTGCTTAAGAATGCAAAGCACTGTAACATTGAAATATCTTCCACAATCTCAGCATCCTTTCCAACTTTACATGACATTTACTGCTTCCCGGGAATCATATTGCTCTGGTTTTGATCTGGTTTTCTTAGGAAATTAATAGTATCTCTACCTGATCTGCTACATAATGGCCCCATTGTCATTTCCTTAGGTATGATAACAACATTATTGTCCAGAGTGACTTAATCTTTGCTGTAGGGCCTTGTGATCTTGCAGTCATCTTTATAGCACCTCATTAATGGGAATGCTTCCAGCATTTACTGGAGAAGGGAAGAGGAGTGAGGAGGTGTATTATGTTCAAGGTTCACAGGTTCAAGGATCAGGAAATAGGATAAGGTGTTAAACAGAATGTGAAACAGCCCCTAGGACTGCACTTCGGAGGAGTTCACTTCTTTTTAAGTGGGGAGAAGACATCCTGAGGACAAGTATGAGAAAGGTAAAAGAAATATGGAGACTATGAACTGGGGGGAGGCTGAGGAGAGAGCATAGGGAAAGGTAGTGCACATCTTGCTCATTGGGATGTGTATCTGTGAAAATGAGGCTGGATATCTGAAAATCTGGGTTTCTGCAGCTTTTCAGGTTCCCAGTCCTCACTTGCTTAGGAGCGGTATACGTGGCCTGTTTCATGATAGATTAGTGTTTCCACGTGGAGCCGTAAAGCACAGACATGCTTGAACAAAGCCAGGTGGCGAGAAAAATTATCTGAGCTTTATCAAACGCCAAAAATTCAGGGAGACACAGTTTTGGTTTCAGTTCTGGGCAGATGCTCAGGTCAAGGCTTATTTTGTCCAAACCACTTCCCCTACCTTTAGGCGTGATATTTTCAGAGTGAAAGGATGGGCAAAGCCCAGGGAGATTCCAGAGCACAGCTTGTTTTGCAGCTGGCTGGACATGGAATTCATCAGTGTCAGAGCAAGACTTGCTTTTTTCCTGCAGACATAGCAAGAGCTTGGACTTGTGCGCGCACACAGAAGCATGCACACGCATGCACGCACACGCACCAGAACAAACCAGTTCTCTCTTCTCTGCTGAGAAAGCTTCAGTTACAGTGTCTGAAGCCAGAGATTTCATTTAAGCCATTCAGACTCTGAGTGCTGTACCCCTGCCTGCCTCCTTCCTCTCTCATCACCTAGCCAGAAAAATCCTCCCCCTCACCTCCCTCCCTTTCCAGCATGCAGAACACAAAAAGCAAAAACCAACCCAAGCTCGCCTCTGCAGCTGGGACTTATCAGCCAGAACACACACATGTAGGTCATCCATGGGAACTCGTCAAAGTGTTGGATCAACGAGAGCACTGGTGAGGGTGCAGGGCAGCAGGCGGAGCAGGGCTGGATTCTTTTTTTATCATTATTATTATTATTGTCTGCTCTTTTAGAAAGGAAAAGGAAGAAAGATTACAGCAGCTTTTCTATTAAATGAAAAGATTAGCATGCCGTGGATGCTTTGCTGGGGCGTGATGAGATTTGCAGCAGATGAGTTGGTTGCTAGGCAATGCTAATGAAAAGCAGGCTTTCAAAACTTCTGTGCTGTGTGGGCCCAAAAGTTATCTAGCCTCCCTCCTGCAGAACCCCCTGCCCCGCCCCATGCAGCCTCCCAAATATTTATAAAATCCTCATCAGGAACAAGAAAGCCAGACACTAGGCTGGGCTTTTGACAGCACGGTTTTCCTGAGCAGCCTGGGAGACACACACACGCAGGCATGCACACGTGCATGCACACTCACATGTGCACACACACACACACTCACACCCACACAGAGACACACAACTTCGCTGATTTTCTTTTTCTCCTTTTAAAGGAAGTGGTAATTGAAAGCAAAACAATAAACTTAAAAAAAAAAAAAATTAAAAAAGGAGAAGGAGAAGTGAGCAGTGATTCCCAAACCAGCTGGGTCTCCAATTTCAGAGTTCAGTCACAGTTTGGGGCTTGCATTTGTGTGCATGTGCATGTTGGGGGTAGGTACGTGTTTGTTTTCGATTTCACTCCATGTGTTTTCAAGCTGGGCTTTAGCTCTTCCCCTCCTCCCATCCTGCTGCAAGGCTCCTTTCCCTTTCAAGGCCTTCTTATTCAATGAGCTTACTTTCCCATGCTCCCTGTGAAAGCTGGGGTAACTGTGTGAAAGCTCCAGCCTCGGAGGACCCTTTTAAATAGAAAATTTGAATGTTTCTGAAGGTGTAGACAGGGTTTCTGCTATTTTTACAAACGTGCCATGCCTCACTCCCGTTCTCAGAAATACCAGCATTCTTAGATATCTCACCATCTGACTCTTTCAATTGTTTGTTTTAAGTGAATTTAATGTTGGTGTGACAGACTTGAAGACTGATGTTTGCTGCTTGCTCATATCCTCCTTATTGCTCTGGTTAGTGTGCCTCAAATTTAAAACAGAGTATCATATCAGAAAAAAAAAGGTTATTTCTATGATCTGTTCTTTGCTGAAACTGCTTAAGAGGCAGCATTTTACAAGGTCTAGTTCAAAATAATCCAATCTAGTCATATTGCCCTGTCATGAATAAGAAACACTTTGAAGTTGCTGAGCTACCTTGGGACCTCTGGGTTGTGCATGGGAACCTGCAGAAGCAGTGCCTCACTGCACTGCCCATTTCAGGTTTCACCCATCCCCTGCCCCACTATTATCACGTTGGATATGAAGGGCTGTAGTCTCTCTTTAATGCCAGTGTGTATTTTTCATGAATGCTTTTGGGTGACAAGAGGTTAGCATGAATTGGAAACAATTTAAATTATCGTGAAGAGTGAATATGAGCCTTGTATGGTGGCGCCATAAAGGTAGTCCAAGTACCACCATTAACAGCCTTGGTTGGAGTCTGCAGGAGCCACTGGCACTTAATGAAATCAAGAGCCTGTGGGAGCTTTTGTGAGATGTTCTGTTTTGTTTTGTTTTGTTTTGCTTTGTTTTGTTTTGTTTTAAAACATGCTGGAGCAGCTCTGTTTTTCCTGGACTCGTTCTCGTTGATACCACTATGAATTGTTAATCAATAAGAAATTCCTTGGGCGGCCAGGTTTTTTGAAGCTGCTGCTCTTACCTCTTTACACCATAATTCAAATGACAGACGTCTATATGTTCAGTTTTTTTATTTCCTTTTCTCCTTTTTTCTATGATCAGCACTGCTCTAGTCAGTAGCACGTGGCTAGATGAGATATTAAACCAAGATCCTGATCATGCATGGTCATTAAAAATCTCAAGGCATTCCCTCCAGAAGTTAATCTTTCAATTATCAGTTAGGAGAATTCAATTCTGCTTTCATAAATTCTCCTGCTGTTTCAATTAAATAGAGATGGCCAATTCCTAAATGCTTGGGAATACAGCCAGCTGCTGCGCACAGACCGTGGGATGGACATTCAGGTAATGCTCCATTATTTGAAGCAAGAATTTTGGTCCTGCAGAACACGTTAGAGGACATGTTAGGGAATGTGGTAAGGGCAAAGCAACCATGTGCCCTCCCTCCCGTCCTTTGTCAGGCCAAGCAGAATGCCTGGAGGGCTCTGTGTTTCTGAAGCCTGGTTCCAGGCATTCCAAGGCTGCACAGACATGCCTGCAAGGTATTGTTTGCCATTATAAAGGGAAACTTATTTTTCAACTTTGTCCCAAGCTTCTGTGTAGTACTATCTGGGGTGGCCAACTGCTGCCCCCAGCTCCATTTCAGTCATGGATACAGGCATTCCTTTGTGTAGCTTGGTCTTCTTTACTTTGATAGTTTCTAGAATAAAAAGTGATGGACAAATGCAGAATATGGGCATCACTGGAAATTAACATTATCTGATGTTCTACATTCTGAAATCAAAACCTAGTATGTGCCTTTCCCACATGGCTTTTCTCCCGCCAGAGTGGTGTCCCAAAAGCTTTGCATACACATGTGCACTTGGTTTGCTCCTTGTGCTGTATATGCCTTTGCAAGCAACGGGTCAAAATGATACAGAAATACTTTGGTTTGTGCCGTTTTCCGAATTAGGTGATGGATATAAAACGTGGCTAGTTTTCATTCACAGGCCACTGGATTTTTCACTTGTACACTAGCAGCTACTGGATTCTGAGCAGTCATGTTTTACCAATGTGACGGTTCACAGGAAACCCATTTGATAGTCACCTCTGTGACCTCTGTGCGTGCTGTATCTTATATCCATATATACAAGAATTCATAATGGCAGTGCTAACCCCTCCAGGAAAAAGCAGCCAGACCATGTGATTTATCTGTATTAGCTTGTGGGAGATAAAGTTGGGATAAATCTGGTGAAACATACTATACTCTAGGTTTCAACGTGTTTGATTTGATTAAAAAGTAGCTGACACATTTCAAATGTGCAACTGAAAGCATTTCTGATAGCAAACTTTCCTTAATATAAGGCCTGTCTGCATGCCGAGCAGAGTCAATGGACTTATTTATAAAGGAGTAAGATGGGGTGCATAACAGATTTGGGGGTAAGTGCTAGAGATCTTCACAAGCAGAGAGGTATTTGCTGATCAAGAGATTGTGAAATGTTTAATTGTTTCCTATAAGAAATGCTGTGCAACTGAAGTTTGCTTTGATGGATTTCTGGTTCCACAACGGCCACTACCGTCCCTACTGATTGTTTGAGTAAGGTCCTCTGCAGATTCACACACACTCAATTGATTGTGAGTGAAACTAAGAGCAGTTATTAATCTTACTGCCTGGTTGCACTCTAAACCCCTGTCTAATCCTGCCTCTGTTCTCTTAGACAATGAATGCAGTGAGATAAAGGGAGGATCAATGCCAGCATGGAGCTGCCCTTTTTAGTAGTTTTCGTCGCAGGGTTTTATACATCAGCAACAGTGAGTTGTTTTCAGTGTAGTGGGGGAGAAGGGAGTAAAGATGTATTAAAAGGATCAGATGTCATGCTCTTGAAGGGATGGCAGAGTCCCATCCTGGCTCTTAGGCTCTGGTGAATTTTTGGGTTCCCTGTATTTAATGACTGACCTAAGAAGACATTACAGCCTACTGCCCTTTGGAGATCCATGAAGAGCTCAACACAAGCTAAGAAAGGGTGCATTGTGTCTTTGATCCACTGGGCAGTATTTCACAGGCTGGCAGATTTAATAAAATCTCAGAGGAACCTCAGCTTATTTTTTCTTAAGAGGCTTAAAACTGAGTTAAAAGTTCCCTTTACTCCTGCGATGTTGGAGACCATTCCCTTGTTGTGTTTTGCCAAAGGACCTGCAGGGAATTGGGGCTTCATGAGCCCAGACTGGATATAGGCAGTTGGTTGAGATTGGTTAGAAATCTGCAGGAGGACTAGCAGGAGGCAAGAAGCTTCCTAAACCTTTTCGTGTTTCTCAGTCTTTGAAGTCATCTGATACCTCACATGCAGTGTGAAAACTTTGCTCTACACCTGAAAGGAAAACCAAGCTACTGATAAGGCCTTTTGGTCAGTCATTTTGAGCTGCATGACATGGAGAAGCTGCGTCTAATACCACTGCTTCTGGTAATGTTGTTGGCACCACTGTCATTAAGTAAGGATAACTGGGTCCCCAGCTGTTAATGGAAACATGAAAAAGTTCAATAGCAAGAAGTCCTCCCTGGTACAGTGTTTATAGAGAAAGCCAGAAAGCAAGTATAAAGGTGAAGATCTTAGAAAGATTAATAAATGAATCCTTGGAGTATCAGATGGTGCCATAATTTCTTGTTCAAAGCTGCTAATCTAATAAAAAAAAAAGCAAAAGGGAAGGAAGAAGAGCACTGAGTCAGGCAAGCTGGAAGAGAGCCACCTGAGCCGCAAGCTTTCTTTGATGTACAACACTGAGGACTGGAAGCATTTGGGCCAGGAAGCAAATCACCACGTGCCATTTTGGAGTGCAGACCTAGAGCAGGTCAAAATCTGAAAAATGATGAATACTGAAAACTGCAGAGTTTGTTTTTGAACATCTGATCACTTCAACCACTGCTCTGCTCAATTCTGTTATTGTTATGGAGGGGCTGGTTGTGGACTGCATGGATAATTTCACAGCAAGAGTTCCAATCTAAGCCATATGTTGACCCTTCAGTCTAACTTTATATAGAAAAGCTAGTGCTAGGAAAATGTTAGTGATTAGTTTAAGGGAGGGGGAGGATTTTGCTTAGATTTTCAGAAGTGCAGGGTAAATAGCTTTGAAATCCCAAGCACTCAAATATTACCCTCTTTTGAGAAATGAAATACAGTTATGGTATTTCAGTCACCACTGACTGTAATATAGAATCCTTTCTAAACTCAGAAATTCACTGCTAGGTTCCTGCCCACTGCCATGGATAATGCATGCTGCTGGAGTTTTGGATTTGAAATTAAAATGGAATCCCCACCCAAGGACTAGCAGTTAAATTTTTCATTGTCATTGATTGACGTTTGGCTTTTGGTGGGTAAAGGTTTATATGCTTTAAGAAGCTTTAACATGAGCAATTAGTCAAAATTGGCATCTGAAAACATTGGAGATGGAGAAGGGAAGGTTTTAAGTCCTGCTTTGTAAGAACTTTTTCCAATTTGTACTTCTCTTGTACTATAGAAGCTGAGGTCCGCCTTTTCATTGATTGTGTTAAGATCTAGCAGAACTGTGCTCCCTTCCTGCTGGCAGATGCAGATCTTGCAGACATGAACAAAATACAGCTTCCACAGGTATTTTTAAGATAGTTTCATTTTTGACAGAAGACAACAAATAGGAACAAATGCTTTCAGGAATAAGAAAATGCTGTTTGGATCTGATATTTCTAAGGGCACTGCTGAGTATCAAAAGAAAACAAAGCAAATGAAATGAACTATCATAAAGGAAGAGGTAGTCATGTAAAAAGCAAAGATTATTTGTGAGATTTTGCAATTGCCTCCTGAGGGGAGCAAGGCCTTTTGCTTGAGACATTTAAAATTAGACTGGACAAGTCAATGGAAATTCAGCGTACAGCCCCCCTTGGGACAGAGTGGATAAACCACTGAGTCTCCCTTTGCACGTTCCCTTACTCTTTTGTAACTCTTCCTGAATACCTCTATTCCAAGTAATAATTTGTCTTCCCCGGACGCCCGTCCTGGCTCTCTCTTCCTCCCCTTTTCCCCTTTAAGAAAAGAACCATGTTTGATTCATGGTGTCAGTTATCTTCCAAGCTCCACTGTGATCCCAGGGGTAGGAGCTCTTGGGGCTGATGAGGGTAGGAGTGATCAACTGCAGGCTTTCCTGTTGCTGAGCTTGCTGCAGGCCTGACTGTTTTTAAGACTTCAACAGATGTTTCTGCTTAGAAACTTTTGGCATCTTTATAGACTGTTTTTTCCATTCTTCTCTCCTGACCCATGTCTCAGCAGCAATGAATTATGTAAGCCTACATTCTAGCCTTTTTTTTATTAATATTTCTGTAGATGCATCTCTACGAAGTACATCTACAGTTCTCCCTGATAGTTTTAGCTGTGTTGGCTTTCTCTTTGACCAAATACCTACCTACCCTTAAATGCAGTTATCTGTCTTTTCATACTCTTACAGATACAGATGCCAAAAATACAAATGCTAGAATCCTAGCTCCTAGCTTCAGATTCTGTTCATACTGTGGTCTTAATATGCTTTGTGCTTATTGATTAAGTAGGAGCTCCCTCCTTGCTATGGGCTGTCTTTATTTGTCTCTTAGTGCTGGTGCTTAACAAAAAATAATTAATAATAAGTAATGGAAGGAGATTTAAAAACTGATGGTAGAGCTCAAAATGGCTCCAACAAGCATCATCCCCACCTAGCCTGTCGGTTTAGCTGACAGTTATTAGAAGTGAACAAGTTTTGGACAATCTCAAGTGGAATAAATGCACTGGGCTGGTTTATTTGCACTGTTGATAAGCCCTTGTAATCCCACAAAATATGCAGTGTAATGCGTGCGGGGCACCTGATGCTTTTACATTGTACAGCAAAACTTCAAACATCAAAACTGCTTGGATTAAGTTTCTTAAAAAGATGATGTAAGTTATATGTGCAAGATCACATACAGATTACTTTAGCTCGGTAGAGTGAGACACTTTCTGCACTGGAAAATTTGGCGTGGCACCACTAGGCTACTACTTGATTTCAGACATACTGTAGTAGCAGAAATAAGCTGTTTCCTTCTTTGGGAACACACTACTAGAAGGAGAGAAAGCAGTCTTAGCCTGTATGCCACAGCCAAATGTGGGATTTTCTTGCCGGCCTTTGTCTAGTTATTACAGCAAAGGGTTGCTGTAAATCCTCTTGATGCACTTAGCAACTGAATTCCCACTGGAAGAAAAGCGCATCTTTGCCAATATAATACTCTCATTGTTCACCACCTCAAACTCTTTTTGTGACTGTGCTGCTCTGACAAGGCACAATGTCATTTCAAGTGGTCCTCTTAGCATTTTACCCTTTCATGAGTTTGGTGCCGTTACAGAGTTGCTGAGTAGATTACTTCCTTTTATTTAGAATATATGTATAGTTCTCCACTAACAGGCAAGCAAGTTCACATTATCCTACCCAGGTTCTTCTGCACTGGTTTTGAAGACTGTGAGGGCTGCAGAAAAACTCAGTCCTTTATTGGCACCTTGTCCAGAACTGCCTAGCAAGAGAGGCAGTGGTACCAGTGGGTGATGTAGCTTTGGATCACTGAGGAGACAAGTTGGACTGGTGATTTGGTCACTGGAATATCTCTCCAAAGAGAGCAGAGTGTGGTATAGTATTGCCAGTGCAGGCATTGGATGCAGCTCAGCTGGCCTGGGTGGCCTGAACTCCTAAAAGGGTTCAGCCCCCACTGAAATCCCTTGTGCGTTCCCTCCTGAAATTAGAGAGGTGAATCTCTTCTGGTGAGAGTTGAAACATATATATGGTAGGAGAATGAGAGTTAAACTTTTTGTCCCAGCCTTTTTCTGTCTTTCAGCAGAAAACCATATTGTAAGGACTGCCAGGCCAGCCAGTCTAGCACCTTTTGTCAGTAGTTGCATTTGTGAGACAACTGCGTACGGTAGGCACTATGGTAGACAGGGATTTTTTAAGGCTATTTTTAGTTTCTTTTTACTGGGAGATAAGGCATTGCTGATGTGAGCACGTATTTCCCCTGTTTTGAACAGGGAGTGCCATTGCAGTTGCCAACATTTTTTCAGCTGACGTACAGAAGAGACAAGCTTTGTGTCCTAATGTCTTCAGAGAGCTTGACATTGCACAGTTATCTTTGATGTACATCCTTACTGCTGCCTGGTTTTGCTGTTACTGCTATTTTTAAGATTTAGCGCTCTGCTTGTGAAGAGCAAAATGGATAGACAAGTTCTGAACTCAAGAAGTCCTGTGCTTGCTCCTTTAGACCATACCATACTCTCCTAGGATTCAGGAGAGCTGTGAGCCAAGCTATGAGCCATTATCCATGAACAAAAATTGGCAATAATAGCAAATGAAGCTTGTAAGCTGCCTTGCCAAGGAACCCGATGCTCTTTTTTCTCAGAGGTCGCTGTGCTGAATGTCTCCCCAGATCTCTCCCTGTTAAATGTGAAATCTCATAGTTCCCCAGGGCCCATGACTGACCCACTGGCTAAGGGCTTTTTGCCAGTCCTTTTTCGTATGGCTATACTTTTGGCTGAAACTCTTTTTTTTGCACTTCAGGTTTTTTTTCGCATAGTCTCAGAAGTGGGCATTTTCATTGTCAATGAATATATCTCTTTGCCCAGTACATAGTATTCTCCTGGCTGGTTGGTGCTCACAGACTATCAGGAGCTATAAACAACACTGTTTATACTTTCTGCTGATACCAGAACATTAGCATATAAATAGGGGAGAGATTTAAACAGGCTAAAACAACCCCAGCCTGGCCTATTGGGAAAGGCAAGGCAGACAAGCTGCTTTTCACTCTCCTTGCCAAGGATATCAACTTTTCTGTGGGACTCTTGCAAGAATGAAGGGCTTAAAGAGATGGGAAGCTTTTATCTGACAAAAGAAAGGTCGATGAGCCTTAGAAATGCAGAAATGGACTGAATAACAGTCTGCCTATTGGGATTTCCTTGTGTGCCCTGTTGTGGTTAGTGTGGGCATGTGGAGGGAAGGAAAATAATTAAAACTTGCCACTGAGCTGAAGGATAAGAGTTTCCTTTAAAGCATGTCTTTCAGTAAAGTGTGACTTGCAGTAAAGTGTTAAAAATAATTGCACCTGGAGTGAGCATATTCCTTTAGAAAAAGTTATTTCATTTACCTAAGTAAACATGTCATGTGACCTTTAGCATTTTTTTAGCTGCACAGTATTTCAGAAACATGGTACAAACAAATACTTAATCAAATAACCTTTCCCACCATATCTATCTAATGAATTACTAAAATTCTTCTCACCTTTGGCACCAGTGAGAGATAGGCACTAAAGCTGCAGTTACTGTCAAAGGACTCAAGTCCTTTTTTTCATGCGGTTGAAGTTTTTTTTTAGTAATAGAATATGTAAAGCAGGGTTAACAGAAGTGTAGAGGCAAGGGAGAAAAGAGGTTCTCAGTTAACAGTCCTTTGGAAACCAGAGAACAAGACAAGGAGAAAGAAAAGCGGAGATGATGTTTCCAGGTGAGAAAGTGGTACTGTGGGATTTTAAAGAATGCTGTCACATAAAGAGTGGGGTTGAAACTGTGAAACAGAATTTATCTCTGCTTGGGATTTGTTGTGTGTTTTGCAGATGTGCCTCAGCAGGGCCTTCCCATAGACCTTTGGAGGTATTTCCAGATCTGAAAAGCTCTGGGTGCAGCAATCACTTGCCCTATTCTCCTTTCCTCTCCTGGGAGGAGGAGTGGCTGTGATGTTGGTTTTCCTCTTTAGAAGCAATGCCATTTTGTGCCAGAACAAGAAATTTCTGTGATTGTTTTGTGCTATCATCTTTCTTCTGTGGAAAAAGACTCATTCCAAAGTTATGTCACCAAAACTGGAAAAGGCACTATAATTTGCACAGTGTTTACTGCACGGAGGTTTCTACAGGAGTCTCTTGCATAGCCACCATGAGTGTGGCAGTGAGAGGGGCACATAAAAAGAGGAGGACATGGAAACTGACCAGGCTTTTACTCTAGGCCTCTTCCTAGAGCTCTTAATTAGCCACATCAGTGTTTGGTCCTCCCAGTGCCTTGACTCAGGGGTCAAACCAAAGCTCGAGTCCTGGAATAACTATCATTTGTGGTAAACACAAGTCAGAAGGCACTTAACTAAACAAGCCACAGTGCACGTGCAATTTTGTGCTTCTGCAGTCAGGAGCTAGTGCAAGCAGGAGGCAAACCTGCTCTTTGCTTTGGGATGCAGTTTGCCAGCGGATAAGCCACTGCCTTTGTAGGGGTAGGAATGTCCAATTGCACAGTACTGGGATGGCTCAGTGAGAGAGGAGACATTCCTGCGCGGGGTGGGGGGGGGGACAGTGGATGGCCCAGAAGGGGAGAGGCATTAGGGGCTGAGGCCTGCAGAAGGTTCCTGTATTTCAGAGCAGACCCTGGTCACAGAGCCATCATGTTCTCTCACAGGATTAGTTGTCCTTAGATTAACCTCATTAGCAGTAATTATAAAGTCTGACACATTTCTCTGACATTATCTCTCCTGCATAGTGCTGTAGGAAGTCTTCCTAGTGCTTCTGTCTTTTTATCTTTCTGGTAGATTAGAGACCAGAGTTTTTTTCACTATGTTATCTCTCCGGCTTTTTTTTCCTCCAATGTAAACAGTCCAGTTTTAGCACAGGATCCATTGCAGTGATCGCAGTTCAGTATCTCATTTTTGTCTGGCAAATGTGAAATGAAAAGGACAAGTAGTTATTGTTCACATAGTAACCTTAATGCCACTGGGGTTAAAACTCTACTTTGTCTTTGGTTTGGGTTTCCAGTCCTATAGGCATTTCCCAGTCTTTAATAAGCATGAGCATGGCAAAATGCTCTCCATCTTGTGGAATTCCTGGGCCTCTGTTGGGAAAGAGATGGCAAAAGGACTGGTGTCCTGATGGCTCGAGGGAAAGAAGAATCAAGTACTAAGGGGCCTGTGTTCAAGGCGGGATAGTAAACCAAAGACTGAGCAGGAGAGAGGAGCTAGGAAGTGCATACACAGCTCTCAATCTTAGTTTAGTTAAAGGGTATCTGTGCCCAAAAGACAGAGGAAGGATTCTGTTCAAACCTGGCAGATGTGGAAACTAACCTGAGGTGCACTTTGTTAGTGTGGATCTCTAGCACTGGAACAAGAGTGAAAACGAACCTGGAATTGTGGTGGTTGGGACTAAGACAGCTGTTTTGCCGTGCTATTCCTATGCTTTATTTAATCATTCTGTGTGTCACAGTGGACATTCTTTCTTCTTGTGCTCAAAGGTCAAGAAGTGGAGGTAAACCAGAGCAACAATGTAGCCATTAAAAGGTCAGGATGAAGAGATGGTATCTGGAGTTGAGCTATGTTAAATGCTCCCTCCTGCTTCTTGCACTCAGTTTATGTTATCTACCACAAGATTAACTATAATTTTGCCCTTCCTCAGTTACAGGTTACAGAGTTGCCATTTGTAACCTAGGCAGATCGCATTTGGTCTCCCTCCAAAAAATGTTATTGATGGTCCCTGTTGTAGATACTCATCTCACCAGAGGGCAATGAAGTCAAGTATCTTAGTATAGGACCATCCAATATCCAAGAAGTGATGCTCCTTGTGTGCTGAAACCCAAAGAACACCGCCTGACTTGGCAAGTGTTTGTATAGAAAGGTGGCACTGGGTCAGGGTGACTCCAGCACAACAGGTGGCACACAGATAAGCAGGCTGCCCCAACTGGCTGCTAAACAGCATGGGGTACCAGTGGGAGGGCTTGGCAATGGTCACTGCAGGAGGAACTGACATTCACACCTACTTTGTGACAGATAAACCTATCTACATCTCAGTAAATCTGCTTCCAAAGTTGCTTTAATAGCCTGGACTAATAAGCTGGGCGCATTGCAAAAACAATGGAGTTTGGAGGCAAGACACTTTAATTCAAAGCAATTGAAGTCAACCTGCAGCGCTCAAGTGCAGAAAAGCTGGGATGGACAGAAGGCCTGCAGGAAGTGAATTGGGAAGAGAGTTGAGCATGAGCCCACTGCCAGACCTCAGAGAAGTTTCAAGCGGACTGATCCCAACTGACTGAATCAAAAGTGAATGTGAGAAGCTAACTGATGATGCAAAGAATGACATCTGTAATGTCTTCATTTTTCTGTTACCTTCCCTTTTGCTCTCTAGAGAATTCTCTCACAGTAATAAGCAGCTCAGCCAAGGACTGTCATTTGGTATTCCTGTCTGACCCAGTGTTTTGCAGGATGCCAAACAGCCACAGTGTAGATGCCTCAACCATCCCCCCAGCACACAGAGAAGCATCTATGCAGAGCCTTACAAAGCCTTTCAATGCCCTGCAACTGGGACAAAGATAGGAGGAAATGAGATCTCTTCTCAGATTTCAAGAGTCCATTTAAAAATTACAGTGTGTGGGTGAACTGAGGTTCTCACCAGTGGGCTTTGGAAAATGAGACTTTCAGTTCTGGATACTAGCTTGACTTTGATCCAGGAGGCCCATCACAGCTACCATTTAACATCTGACTCTGAGCCTGTTGGAAGAGACTGTGTTTGGAGGGTGTGTCAAGGGACAGTGACCTTCTGTGAAGCCCTGTGGCCAAATCCCAGCTTGTTCAACTATGTGGTCCTGTTTCTTATCAGAGAGGGCGTGAGGGCAGGATAGTCTACAGAGAAGCATCTCCCACTACCTTTTGGAACAACTGTGTGGCATGCCACCTCACCACCTTTGCTCATGCCTGTGCCATGATAAAGGGTTTTGGACTCTGGAGCTATCAGCCCATCACTGTGCACGAACACAAGAAGTGTATTTGCTGCAAGAGCACTGGCCTGGGAAGATGGTGACAAGGCTGGGCTGAGCTAAGGTGCACCCGCTGCGCTTTCCCTCCCTTGCCACTTGATAAATACCCTGCTCCTTCCCGCACCCCCCTCCCCATTTTCCACAGCAGAGAGTGGAAGGCTCCCACAAGGGGAGCCTTTCATCTTGGCACATCCCCTTGCTGATTAATGTGATGCAATGTTCCCACAACGACACTATGCGGGCCATGTAATTAGGCAGGAGATAATGAATGCTTCAGAGACTATTCAGGCAGCAGTGTCCGTCTCCCCATCGAACAAGCTCCTTTCTCAGCAGTGAAGCCAAGTGGAAGGAGAGGGAGCAAAAATGCCATTGGTGACGCTGTTAATTGTGCAGGAATCGGAGGCTTTTGCAGTAGAAAAGAGAGTAAGGGCCAGTGTGGGAGAGATGGGCAAGTGGGTCCACTCTGCTATCTCAGGGCCAAACTTTTTGTTGTGTCTTTTCATGTGTTTGACCTTGTGGCAGGAGAAGCCTTAAATGTGCACATCTCTGGCTTTGTATGTGTGTGCCTTTTTTGTTTCAAATCATTAGGGAAAGCCATCGTTTAATAAGCATAAGAGTCTGTCTTCTCAGTAACCCAGAGGCAAAGATGCTGGTGCTACTTAGTGGCCTTTGAAATGTGGGAAACACACTGGGGACACAAAAGGCTTATTCTCTTTTAGGGGGCTTTACAGTTAAGCTGACATTGTCTGGCTAACATTAGCAAGAAAGATACTCCCCTTTCTCTCCCCACCCCTATGTAGACTCTGAGAAAACAACCAATTGGTTTAAAATGCACTATCCAAATGCCTTCAGATCACAGGAGAATAAAGCCAGCAAGGAGCTGGAAGTCTGTCTGATCAGCTGGAAGCCAATGAATCTGCTGTCAAAGGTCTTGGCAGAAATTCAGTCCTCTGTTCAAATCGCTTTCTGGAGTTTTTTATCTTTTGTTTGTTGATGCAAAATCTTTTGAAACTTCATACCTGACCATACCACGTACTAAATGTAGGCAGTGCAGCCTGGGGTAAGCAACTGGTAGAACTTGTTATAAACTGACTTAAGTAGTTATAAAAATAAAAAGGTAGCTGAAGTTTTGCATTAGGTACAAATAGGCAGAAAACAGCTGTTGGTGATAGTGGTGAAACAGGGAAGCTGTTAGTTTGTGGATTAGGTTAATTTTTTCAGCAAAAGGTCACTGGAGAGGAGAGTGTATCAGAAAGAGCAATTTACAAGTTATAAAATAGAATAATTCATATGTGTGCTGGTATTTAAGCCTGCTTCATTCTAACAAGCTCTAAAGCCATAATGTGCTCTTTTGTAAATAAGTACTTCCCAGGCAGACCCACTGATCACCCTAATGAATTAAGTGACAGACTCTTTTGTGCATCCCTTGTTGAATGGCAAATGGATGCAAGTTACATTATTCTATTGCTTAAAGGCATTTTATAATCGGTTTAGTATATCATTTGTACTACATATCACTGCTGCACATTTTGACTGTGCATCAGGTGGTGCACAGAAAATTCTTAAGCTTTCCTACTATCTACAGTGTCAAAAAAACAGATTTCCCTGGGAATCTTTTTGTGTTGCAAAGTAATAGTAAAGTTGTCACAAAAAAAAATATCTGGCAGAGTGAGCAACTTTTACAAAAAAAAATTAGTTCCACTGACATCTTTGCAGAGCTGCTCAGTGGTATGCATAGTCATGTGCCTCTGTGCTATACAAATACACTGCATTTGCTTGTGCCATACCATTGCATCCCAAAGCAGATGCACATAGTACCACTGTAACCCTCAGCTCACATCATCTATTTCACCTCCCTCTGTCACATGCACAAACATGGCCTACAGGCTCTATGTGCGAAACAGAGAAGGGAAATTCATGACACATGATGCGAGGGTTATAGGGCTTCTAAAATTGATGGTCAGCATTTTGTTGGGGTCAAGGACTCGAAGATTAAGAGGCAAAATAATTATTATTGAAACTAAGGAGCCTGGTTGTCAACTGCCCAAAAATGAGAAGTCTGTACTGAAAGGAGATTCAAATGTTTTCTTTCTTTCTATGCTCTTTGGAATACTTTAGCACAAACTTAGATTAGTACTTCTGTCAGTAGCATGATGTCCTTCAGAGGAACATAAAGTCAGTGTCAGCATTGATTCTGATTTGTAAGCTGTATCTACATTGATGAGTGCCATTCCTGTAGACCAGCCAGACTGAGGTGTGGGTATCTTTACTGACAGCTTGAGGCAGCATCCTGTAGCAGCAAACGTGTTCAACAGGTTTCAGGAGGAATGAGCACAAGCACAACTCGTGTGGGATCTATGAGACCAGCTTGCTGTCGTAAAGAAGGATATCTCATGATCTCTGATAGCAAAGCAAATTGCATCAAACTCCAGCATGCACTGCACATCTGGGAGTGGATTTTCCACTACAAAAGCCATTCAGTCACCAAGAGTTCGGTGACATGACCTTTCTCAGGGCAACCCGCAAAGAGATTGGCACTTGTAGAATTATGTGATGTTGACAACATCTGGAGTTCAGTTGTCTCTGGTAAAAAAACAGATGTTTTGCTTCTGCTGGTCACAAATTTCCCCCACGTTCATTGTTCTAATTTCTGTTTAAAGTTGGATTCAGCCAAGAAATTAACATAAATTTGTTTGGAAACTGTCCCAAAGAATCTGCCATCTGAGCTTCAGAATGCTTTGCTGTTTTACTTGCTCTTGGCAGGCTCTGAAACCCATCCAGATCTCTAGTTGGGATGGAGTTTCTTTTGCATCTTTTCTATTGGCCCAAGCAATGTGAGGACCATCCCAGTGAAACCCTGATACTGTAGTATCAAGGAACAAGGTAAGGGAAGAGGCGCTTGCTGTGTCCTGTGTTGCTACTGTAATAACGAAAGAGCAAAGCAGCCATCTATACTACCAGATTATAGAATCATAGAATCACAGAATTGCTAGGTTGACCTTTGAGATCATCAAGTCTGACTGTACCTGTCCACTACTAAACTATTTCCCTAAGCACTTAATCTTCCCATCTTTTAAACACCTCCAGGGATAGTGACTTAACCACCTCCCTGGGCAGCCTGTTCCAATGCCCGATAATGCTTTTGGTGAAGAAATTTTTCCTGATGTCCGATCTGAACCTCTTCTCACACAACTTGAAGCCATTCCCTCTCGTCCTATTGCCTGTCTCTTGGGAGAAGAGACCAGCACCTACCTCGCTACAACCTCCTTTCAAGTAGTTGCAGAGAGCAATAAGGTCTCTCCTTAGCTTCCTTTTCCCAGGCTAAATGACCCCAGCTCCCTCAGCCACTCCTCATAAGACTTGTTCTCCAGGCCTTTCACCAGCTTTGTTGCTCTTCTCTAGACATGCTTCAGGACCTCAGTGTCTTTCTTTAAATGAGGAGCCTGAAACTGAACACAGTATTTGAGGTGCGGCCTCAACAGTGCTGAGTACAGGGGCACAATCACTCCCCATGTCATTTATTCTACATCTGGACCATATTTTGATCTCCTGTGAGTGTTGCAGAGTAAACCAAAGGAAAATTTAGGTAAGAGTAATGATGCTATGTAGCACTAAAATCATGGAGCCTTTGCTGACCAGTTGACTTGTGTTGTTTTCTAACTCATGCTGCAACTTGTGTAGGCTGATAACCTCCTGCAGACAGAATACAGAGTGCTAAGAAGTCAGTAGGGTAGCAGTGCATATTCACTTTTCATGTGTTATGCAAACCCTTTACTCGTAGCTGTTCTGGCAGAGCAAAAGGGGTCGACCAATGATTTCTGGATGATTTCAGGGTTGAAGAATCCCAAGACTGGCGCAAAAATTTGAGAACTGGAGAAGGAGGCACAGACGAAGTACTTTTGTACTCCAGGAAGCCTCAGCAACTAGGACAGTCTTTCAACACAGCTCAGAGCAGGTATGGGAATGTGAGTTATTTGTGCCGGGCACACAATCCTGGAGTACCATAGCTGTACGATGACAGGTTTGCTGGGAAATGAGAGAGAGAAAGGGGAGCAGCAAGAGGTCTGGCATGCTGCTGAGCTCAGTCCTGACTCTGCACACCAGCTCTGGCATTGGTATAGTCCTGGCTCTGTGCTCTCTGCCCTCCCATGCCCAGCACAATACCAGCCACATGTGAAAACTTCTGCTGACTCACACCCATGGCCTGGAATGGTCTTGGCTTTGCCTGTGTTTAGTTCTCCATGCAACACACTGTGATCATGTTCTTGTACAAAATCCTCCCTGTTATGTGATGCTGTCTAATGCTTTCCTAGCTTTGCATGGCTGCCCATTCCCCAGCTGAAAAAAATTATTTCTGGCCCACCTGCAAATAACTTCTTCCCAGTATAAAACTTCCCCACTCTAAAACCAGCTTGGAATACCCTAGACCTGTGGGAAAACAACACAGTTGCTTTAGATAAGCAATGTAGTGACTGGCTCTAGGAGAGGGCACAAAGTGTGGACAAAATCAAGGCTATAACCTGCTTCTGTGCTCGCCAGCCACAACAGACAGCTGTTTGCCAGTGCTGAGAGCTTAGAGATAAAGGAACGCTAAAGAGTTAAAAAGTTTTTCAGGGAAGGCAGCTGGTGAGCGAGGGGGCAAAAGAGGAGGAGCTTTCTTCTTGCTCACAGACTTTCCAGAGCCTCCAGAGATCAGTAAGCCCCAGGAAACCACAGGCCTGTGCACAGGATGCTTTTTTTTTTTTTCCAAGATCTGTTTTAATTTACATGTTTTGGATCTAAATAGATAATGATTTACCCTAAAACTGATGCATGGTGACAAGATATAACTTGTCATAGCAAACAGAACTGCAAAGCATGACCGAAATTCAACCCTCAGATTCAGTCTAAAATTCGGCCTTACAGTCATATTCAGAGACAAGCAGGTGTTTGATGTGAGTCATTAAAATATTAGAGATGCGAGAAGGTACCAAAATAGCTCAGACATGTACCTATATGTGTTACACTTACCCACATTTTAATGGTCCCTGATAGCCAGCCTTTCTCCAGTTTAATTTTGTCTTATTACCCAAAGATAGGCCCATGGTGCATTTATTTTGTTAATGAAATGCTGGCTCTATTGGAATATCAACTCTGTAGGAGTTGCCAGGACATAGGAAAAAAGGACAGCCATAAACTATTTTCATTATTATTGCAGTGTAATGCCAGGTCTAGTACTGCTTCCAGAAAGCAGGAGAGGGAGAACAGAACTTAACATGTCCCTGACCTGTCCAGAGGGACAAAACAGAGAGCTTTTATTTTATTTGTTTCTGCAGTGACTCAGTCTGTAGTAACTGGGTTAAAGTCCTCTTAGAAACGAATAGAACAAAAGGCCTCCTGTTAGTGCTGGACATTCTCCCTCTTCAGATATCACCAGAAGGATTTTTTAAAAAAAAAAAAGAAAAGAAGCCCTCCAGCAGAATGCAGGAAACCACAAGCTTATGGGAATGTAGCAGCAATTTGGAAAGCAAAACACTGCCTCAGACTTTCATCTGCAGAGCCTGCTTCTTCCCCCCTTTCCACCCTCCCTGCCGATTTTTTCCTTGCCTTCTTTTCATCTCCTTACAGCTAGAAGCATTTGCCAGGTCAACACAGAGCCTGGAGAAAAGGCTGTTTGGGAGAGCAGTTCAGTTGCAGGAGGTCAATGCCAGATCCCAGACAGAGAGAAAAAATCTGGCTTGTGCAGATCACTGTAGTCTGCAAGGGGGCTCCAGCACAAAGGGAGAGAGTTTTGGTGCAGGAGGAGCTTGGAACTTCAGTCCCATGGTTTCTTGCCAGATTGAGGGTCTTTCCCAGGTCAGAACTCTGGATCCTACAGGCTCTAATATGGGGGGAAAAGAAGGGCATATTCACAATTTTTATTTGGTATGTCTGGTCTTCTTTTATAAAATGTGGCTTAATGACGGCTAAGTAACAACTTACATAATGTTCTCTAAGATTATGCAAAATGCTTTTTGCCTCCCATTGTAAGTATTGTCATGGCATGCCACATTTTCATTACAAAGCAAACATTTTCCAGCAAGCATTCACTGAATTTGATTGATTTTTCACTTCAACTTTTTCCTAAGGAATGTGAACTGACAGTAACAAAGAAAATCATGCTGACATTATGTTTTGCATATTAGAATGAGCAGTTTATTGACTTGTCTAAAAACCTGTCTTTCCTCTCTCAAAAGAAAAAAAAAAAGCAACCCTACACCTGAGGAAAATTGCAGGTATCTAAAACAAAATGGAAAAGTGGAGTTAAATGTTACTTCTTACCTATAGCTTTATTGTGATCCTTGTTTGTACAAAAGGATATCTTACTTCTTTTTAGGTGAGCATTTTGTTGACCTGGATCAGAGAAACAGCTTGGTGAATTGTGTAATGAGCAAGTGTGTTGGGTGTAAGGGAGGAATGGGAATGCATAGCCAGAGCTGGACCACATCAGCCAACTGTTAGTTTAATTTAGACTGTTGCAGAACCATAATCTCCAGTGGTAAGCTTTTGAGTGACTTGACCAAGACCACATAGCCCATAAGCAGTTACTTTATTTAGTTAGATGACTGATTCCATACTGAATTATAGATGTTTGTCTTTCATGCATTCAAAGTGAACAAGTAAACAAAGTGGACTTTGCTATTCCTATCTTACTGAGAAATGATGACAACATGCAGAAAAGACAATCTTTAAAAGAAATTTTCATCCTTAATACTAAGTGAATCAGTTGCTTGTAGCATTTGGTACTGTGTTACAGTGTCTCCTCTCTAGGCTGTTGGGGCCAGTTTCCATTTCAAATAGTGATGAGAAGCAAAATCAAATGGCTGGTTTTCACTCACGTTAAGTGAGTTATTCAAGATCCTGGTGGAGAGATTTTCTTCTGTTAGACCTCTAAATTTGGCTTTTTTACCAGCATTTTCATTAAAATAATCAAGTTCAAATATTCTGTCTTCTTATACAAAAACTACTGCCTTAGCCTTCTTTAGGCTGAAGAATTCGAGTTCTCCCAGCCTCTCTTCATGTGTAACCTGCTTCAGCCCCTCACCACATTAAGGTCCTTCCACTGGACTTCACTTCAGCTTGCCAATGTCTTTCTTGCACTGTATGCCTTAAGACTGGACACAATATTCCAGTATTTGTTAACTAACACATGGTTAAAGGCTGGTTTGCCCTCAATGTGACCACAGCTAGTCACAATTGAAAACCCTGTCCAGAGCTAGAAAACTAAGCCTGAATAGCAGGGACGTTATAAAACCCAGTTGGGACTACTTACACTGAAAAATTCCAACTTCTTACCACCTGTGTTGACTTACACACCATTTGGCATTCAGGTTAGATAAGAAGGCTGACTGTTCCTACCTGGATAGTTTTAAGTGAGGATCTTAGGAGTTAGCTATGTTCAGACATAATTATAAATATAACAGTTAAATTTAGCATCATCCTAATAAACAGATGTTCAAACACCAAACCATCTTATGGTGTAAATGTGCTGACTTGAAGAATGTTTGGTAGCTAGTGCAGTTCATTACATGATGCACTTGATCTCATCCTTACACATAAACCATCCAGATGGAAATGGGGGCATGGTGCTGGTTTATAAGGGAGAAGGCTTGCACAGCTCTGGCTGATGGGATGTAACTGGAACATGTCAGTCTCCACTGTGTCATTGTAAAAGCATTGCATCGCCACATGCAGAAAAGCACATTCTTTACTTTTGAAGGTCCAAACCATCAATGACAACCAGCACTGCTGATCCCAGTGTTCACAAGGAACAGAGAATGGAGAACATTGCCTGGAATCTGTTTCAGGTTCAGAGGCTTCTAACTCCACCTTCCTGAGCCTCAAGAGAGAAGTGTTTTTCCTCCACTCCATCTGGTACAGAGCTCTGGAAAACTTCAGCTTGGCCCACGCCCTCCTCAGCTCCTGAACTTTGTAGTTTTCAAGCTGTCAGAATCACTAACTGCCCAATTTTATGTAACTCCAAATATCTGCAATGGAGCTGGAGAATACAAACATGGAGGAAGTTTTGTGGCTTTTAAGCTATGTCCAGAAGTTTGCCTTACTTTTTTTTTTTTTTGGTGGAGGGGGAAGAGGAGGAATGCAGTGGGGGTATACACAGGACTTTTCAAAATAGAACAGAAAATCTGTCTGTTGCAAGCATAGGTATAGGTTTGCTTTTGAAATCCCCGTCTTTTTGGAAGGGGCCCAAAAGACATTTATGGGGTTCAAGGTGTTGTTATATTTGATAAGTGTAAATGCATCAATAATAATTTTGAGAGGTTGTCAATTCTTCATGTTTGCTGTCTGTTGCTCTGGGAAGCTAAATCTAACTTGTAACAGCAGTTGCTAATGTCTGTACAGCCAAAAGGGACCAGTGGTTTTCCCCAACCACAGCTAGCAGCTTCCCAGATGAATATGCTGTGCCTGGGCTTCTGCAGCCAAGCAAAGCAAACAGACATGCAGCTTTTGCAGCACTTGAGGTTTTATACTCCAGTACCACAGAAAAAAATGGCAAACACTCAGAGAAGTTAGGCAGGGCAGGGAGGCTTACATTTCCAGGGCCTGTAACCCATTTTCCCTCATTCCCTTTCAGATTGTTTGTAGAGCCGAAGCCAATTTTTGTGTTGCCATTTCAGAGGAAATATGTTGTGGTGGTTTGTGTGTGTGTAAGTGGGAAAACTGGAAGAATGAGGCTTAAGCACTGTAATAACAAAGCGGCAAACAGTGTATCAAGTCAGGGGCAACCCTGCAATAAACCAGTGTATGCAGACCTGTAATCACAAGTGACCTAGCAATAATCAGTGCATGCCTATGGGTGTGGGAGAGAGATGAGCAGAAGTGAAAGCGATACGCTCCCAGAAGAGCCGAGAGAGAGAACAGCAAAACTGAGGTGAGGAGGAGATAAACAGGAGGAGCATGCTCTATGACCGTGTTGCTTGTGCATGTACATCTGAAGCAGCTGAAGTTAAAGCTTTCTTCCTGTTTCCTACAACATGCAGAATTTCATGCCTTTGCCAAATGTTGAAACAGGAGCAAAAATAAGCATCAGTTCTTCTTGAAACGAAATTAAAACTACATAAAAGCAGCAAACTGTTAACACAATATCCAAGTCAGAGTTGCTATCTGCAGGCCAGTTGTGCCAGTGGTCTGTAGCCAGTGGAGTCAGAGGTAGGAGGCACCGCAATCACAGGGGAATAAAACTAAATGAATAGCAAAATGGAACCTTACAGAAGTAAACTGTCGTAAGGTTAGTTTTAAAACGATGTGGTTAAAGATAAATATCAAAGTGTGCATAGCAGAGCTATGTTAATGAATTACATTCTCTCAGGTGATAGAATTGGAGTCCTTATTCAAGTCAGATGGTAGATGTGGAGCTATGATGGTCTTGCCATATAACTGAAAATTGTCAGCTTTCTCCTGGGTTGCAAGACTAGCTTCTGGGATGTGAATAAAATGGAGCTTTTGGTTAGGACAGCTATGTCTCTCCCAGGGATGAGATGTGACTGAAGCAGCAAGAGAAGAGTGGATATGCTTACAAATGCAGTGATTTGTGACCATGGGTATCCTTTGTTCATGGAGAGACAAATGTGTCAGTGCAAACAGAATTGCTGCTTCACTGCCCTTAGAGACATTTTTTTTTTCTGCAACTCCTTTGGGACCCTGTTGATGCACAGCCTGTGTGCTGCAGGCTGAATTGGTTCCTGAGTGCACTTAGTATTTAAAGACATTAATAATTTAGGCCTGTCTGCCACAGCTTCATTTGGTGTTATTGGAGCTTATAACCTCTCCAGGATCTAATTCCCAAAAAGCAAGGGACTGGGGCAGAGACACAGTAAAGCACCCGTAGCTGTGGAACACCCTACACATCAGGGTATGACCATGGAATCCAGGGAGAGCCCTCCAAATGGACAGAGATTAATGGCTGGCAAGGACTGGGTTATTTTACCGGTCACACATTTTTTCTTGTCAGATATCTTCACCGTGTTGATATTACAGAGCCAGAGAGGTTAATGGTCTGAACAAAAGCTGTTGTTACTGCAGCAGTCCTGCTTGCTTCCTGTATCTTCTCCTGGCTGGCTTTAAGGGGCTTGATGAGATGTTTGGTCTCTGGCGTGTATCCAGAGCCCCTCACTCAGTGCTGTTTGGTGCATCCTTAGCCAGTGCCTGGCTCAGAGAATAATAGACCACGCTCAGGAGGCTCTAATGGAGGTAGCAATGATGCTAGAGTTTACAGCCAAGGTCAGGGACAAGAGAGCAGCCCACCTGTTGGGGGAGGCCGTAAATGGTTGTCAAGTTCAGGTTGGGCAAAGCAGCAAATGGATGAGTCTTGGTTTTTTTTGTTCTTCCAGGACTCACCTGGGAGGCTGAGCAACTGAAGTCTGACCAAACACTGACCCTTGCACATTCCAGCCAGAGTACTGATGAAAGCTGGCCAGAGGCATTGGTTGTGTGGAAATGTGAGGTGGTGCCCTGTGTGTGTTGTCACATTCAAGGCTTCTTTTCTCTCAGATCAAATTTGAGCAGTGCATTGGCATAGGAATCCTTCCCTCTCCACCCTGCCCAGGCCAGCTGGCTCAAGGCTCTAGAGCTTGGCCAGGAATGTTTTGGGCTGGGTATATAGCAGCATCCTCCCTCTCTTGAAATTCTTAGTTTTGCTTGAACTGCTTTTGAACAAGTGGAGTTATATGTGCAGAGGATGAGGAGAATTGAAAAAAAAAGAGGAGGTCAAGAAGTGCAGCTTTGAGCACACATCCAGAGCTACTCCACAGAGGGTGGCTGGAATGACAGAAATGACAAGGGTGGAGGACTTCACTCCTGATGCTGCCAAGGGGTAGAGAGCCCTTGCCTTTCCCTGCAATTGCATAGGAGTGAAGAGCCCAGGATCCCCCTTATCCTCCCTCCAGTGTAGGATGTCTGTGTGAGAATGGAGGGGTGGGTCCCAGTGGAGCACATCATTACCCTATACTTTTGAGGCCAAAGTTGCCCTATGTCCCCTCTGGCCAGGGGGAGGTGTCTGCAGTGATTTCTCCTGGCATGGCGGAGAGCACTCTGTGCACCCTCACAGTCCGCACCCAAAGGCTGCCAGCTTTCACTAACTGCCAAGTGGATGAAGCCAAAATTGGCCTTGCTTTTTGGTTCCAGACCCAGTGTCAGAGGATGCGCATATATTTTTCTAAGCTACACAAATTGACACAGCAAATAATCCCAGTATGGGAGGAAAAAGTAAAACACTGTGACCTCATTTCAACAAAAAAACCTCATCCATCACACAGAGGTGTAATTAAAAGGCATGGTGATTAAATACATGCCAGCAAGTGTCTTCAAATCCTAAGTCACTCATGCCCAAAATAAGCAGTGCCTGTGCACATTCAGAGGAAAAGGTAGTGCTTCATGTTTTCCTCTGTCAGCTCATGCAGCCTGAGTGCTGTGCAGCCAACTTGCTTCTTTGTGCTTCCTTGTCAGAGGTAAAGGGTTAATTTCAGAGGAAAAAAAAAGGAAGTTTTCTTTCTCTGGATAATAAAAATGATAAGGAAAAATCACAGTGTGCTTGGCTATATTGGGAATGAAGTTGTTGTGCCCCACCTTCACATGCTGGAAACTGGCACTTTCATAACCAGGACCTGTAGTATCTTGAGTTTAGAGATGATATTCCAAAGCTGCATATAGCACATTCTTGTGAGATTTAGCAGCTGCCTTCAGGAAGGTGTTCTGTAAATTTCCTTTTTAATCCTCCTCTCCTTATTTTCATTTGATTTCTGTCTTTCTTCCTGCTGAAGATGAAACAATAGATGCAGAGCCCTAACTTTTGGTAGAGGTGTATTCAGATTTTTAATTTAATTCATGTAGCATAATAATGGTTGAAATCAAAATGCACACAAACCCAAACATCTCTGCGTTCTAAGAAAGTTTGGTTCCAGATTCAGACATCATATCTGAATTAAATTCTTCTTTCCCTGCTACTATCCAGAAACCATGGTGAGATAAGTGAGATCAGATGGGGGGGAAAAGGAGGCTCAAATTTATGGCAGAAAAGTTCTCAATGTAACAGTGTATCTTTGACTGCCCTGTCAAGGAAGGAAAGAGAGAAATATTTCTTCTACTTTCACTTCACTTTTTTAAATTTCCTTTGAATGAGTTGACTTTTGCTGGAAGCAGAGTGCTGGCAAGATCTGGTATGAGAAACCTATGTTCCCATCTGCCTGGCCTCTGCTACTGAACAATTCAAACATGGTTGTCAGGAAAAATGCTGCCTGCGTTCTGTGTCTTGGTCTCAGCTACTAGCAGTTGCTTGAGCTTGTGTAGGAAATGTTAGGAAGGGCTTGAGTCTCACCATGACCAAAGTCTCTCACAGTTGTGGAAAGTAGACTGTATGACAACAAGGGCAAGGAGCAGGCCTGATGGAAGGCATAAAAAGGCAGGGGAGAGGGAGAACGAATCTACTATGTACTTGGTCTGCGCGAGCTCATATAATGACAGCTGGGAATGTTAAATTTTAGAGTTATTTGTGATTAAGTGAAAAAAAACAGAGAGAGAAAATCCAGTAGCAGAGGGGGGAAAGTACCGTGTGTCAGACTGGACTTGAATACGTAGGCGATTCCTCTCTGAGACTATGGTATGTGTATGGGATGTTATGCACTGCTCTGTCCCCCCAGGTTCTCCCAGCACCTTCTTGGGGTCACAGCAAGCCTGAAGGAGTGCAGGAGTGCACCTTCTGCCCAAGTGAACATACTTGGTGGTCTTTATCCCCATTACAGGAGCAGCAAGACTGAGACCTGGAGTCACTCAGTAGATCTAGTTGTCTCTTGTGACTCTTGTACAGGAGCGCAACTCTGTTAACTGTAGAAGATCTGCTCTTAAGCTGTGACCATGTGTGAAAGAGGAATTAGGCTGAGTAAGTCCACAGCAGAGCGGAGCACACAGCTGAGGACTTGTGATGGCTGGGCACAACTTTGTGTTGTGGCTTTGCATTGTTTCTTTCATCTGTATTGGAAAAGGTGCACACATCCAGTGCAGCAAGCAATAACTCAATAGTGTTTTCACTTCCCTTGCACTGCTTCATCTGGCATCTCCTCTGCATTTGTCTGAGCTCAGCTTCTCCTTGCACAAGAAACCATGAACACATGGAGGCTGTGTGGTCACATCAGTGGGTACGAAGCGCAGAGCCCTCTCCTCCCCCTTCTGTCCCCCCTGCTCCCAGGACAGACGCTGTCAGCTGTCCATTACTCCAGGTTACCATGAGCCTCATCCCTGGGTCTCCCAAAGTGCATCTTAAATTTCTACCAGGAGGACTTGGGGAACCCAGAAACAGACCTTCTGCCTGCTCTGGCAGCTTCACGTTGTGCATGCCTAGCGTTGACCTTTCCTGCCCTTCAGCCTCTGCCCTTCCCTCCCGACCTTGCAGGATTATTCCTGCTGTGCCTTCTCCAGGCAAAGGACCCCTCGGCTGCTGCTTTAGTGTTGAAAGTGGCTGTGAGAGGAAAGACGAAAATCTCTGTTGGATGACTGGCTTTTGTGTAGGGCAGTAATCAATACCAGGGCACCCAGTTGAAGCGGGGGGGGGGGGGGGGCGGGGGGGCGGTGAGGGGTGGGGGAAGCACGTTTGCCCTCCATGCGCTAACCTCTCCCAGGCTGCCACCTTCCCCGCACAGCACGCTCAGCAAGGAGGACCCTTCTCTGTCCTTAAGATAGCAAATCATGCTGCCCTATTGCTGTTAGCAAATCGTCCTGCCCTATTTTCTAGTTTTGGCCTGTGGAGCAAGGTCAGAGGTGAGATTTTTGCTGGAGTTTATCCCTGCCCTATCCTCATCTGCTTGAAAGGCTGGCTGCAAGTAATGGGGAGAGCCCCTTCCGTGCTTACTGCACCACAGGCCAGGGGCACTGGAAGGGGGAAGCAGAGGGGGATTTTTGTTTGTTTGCTTTTCCCTGAACCATGAAGCTCTGGGCAGTACTGAGGACAGGATACCAGGAATGAACAAGGGAGAATCTGGTTCTGCACATTCTTCCTCCTCCTCCTGGAGCAGGGGGGCTTGCAGCCCCGGCAGCCTTTTCAGGCCCTGCCAGTGGGGGAGTGAGAAGCTAGGCTCACAGACTGCATCAAGGCTCTTTTTTTTGGTCATGCTAGTTGGTTATAATGAGAAAATACTCCAAATTCCTACTGAAAAGTCATTTCTGCCTTTCATTATTACTGGGCCAGACAAGCTAAGCTAGCACTGGAGCACTGAATGGCGGCTGTCGAGCTGCGCGCAAAGCCACACCAGGGTGGGATGCAGAGCTCCTGAATCCTCACCCCAGCTTTGCTCTGGGGCATTTTATAACAAACTCAAAAAATCACTTAACTCACTGTGCGTTCTGTCTCAGTAAGTGTATCTGGCCATAAAAGAGGATAAGTGATACAAACCCAAACGTTGTTTAAAAGCTCAGTTAGCTTATGTGAGAAAAAAGATTTTTCAGTGAAAGGTACTGAAACATAAAGTGGTGGGACTTCCTCAGGCTTGATTTATGAGGAAAGCTGCTTTCAGGTGCAGCAGCAGGTACCTCGAAAATGTGCTTGTTTTATTTGGATTCCTGTTCCTCATCTTTTGCAGAAATTTATCATATGTTCTAGGCAGTAGGTTGGATCCAAAACTGAAGAGGACTTCTAGTTTAAAGTACCTTGCCTCATCACTGAGGCATTAGTAGTGAAGTATAACTGGAGGGAGTCAACAATGCAAGCTGTTGCGGAGAATGTATTTCAGCTGCAAGCCCCAATATATGTTGAATGGTTAACAGACTGTAGTTATTGAGGCATGGGGACACGCTGTAAAGTCCTCACAGTCTCTGAGCTAGGAAGGTTTGTCTTGGATTATGTCTGAGTTGACTTATCTTTCTTCTTTCTCAGAGCTTTTTTTCCATATTTTTTTGTGATTTGGATCATTGTATTAACTCCTGGGAACTTTGAGAAGCATGTTTTCTCTTTTCTTGAGAGATGGGTGTACAATTTCTTACAGAATTGATTTGATCAATATGAAATCAACAGGAAAACCAAAGCCCTCATTCTCAGCATAAGTGCATTCTCTCTGCGGGGATTTTACTGAAGAGCAGAATAAATAATAGGAGAAGTTTGGGAATCCAAGATTTGTGTATGTCCTATATTGTCAGTCTCTGTCTCTTATGTGGAAATAACCTTCAATTCCTGCCCTATGTGTTTCCCATTTATTTTAATTTGTTTTTAAAATCACAATTTTCCCATGCTTTTCTTTAGCCTTCTTTAAATATTTTAAAAATATTCATTAGCCTCATAGTAGTCTTTCTAGGTAAGTAATTGTCTTTTAACAATAAAATCTTTATAGGTGGGAAAACTGAGCTACTGAGTACTATGTGATATGATTACTTAATGAATTAAAAAGTATTTCAGAACTTTTAAATAACTTTCCTTGTTAACCTATATTTTGTGCTTTACTATCAGAGAAACTTATTTGAGCTTCTTTAATGAGAAACATTAACTATGCGATGGTAGGCAAGGAGCAGATAGGGAACATAGTCATTTTAGAGGAAATCCTTGGGAATTCCAAATACCCATATCTCCAGATGGCCTGAAGGCCATTTTTTATATTGCAGTATTTCCATTGGGTTTTGATATAGTTTTGAGACATTTCCAGATGTATTGATTGAAGAAGGTGCTGCTAAAGGTTGAAGCCCTGATGACCACTATAAAGGTATAAGAATCTCATGGAAAAAACTCCTACTTGTCTTTCTTTTGGTGCTTATGCAGACCCTATCAGGATAGTATCTGAGCATCTCGTATGTATTTAAAAATAGAAATAACAATAACAAACCCTCTGTCTCTCTCTTTGTTCCCAGCCTATAAGTGAAATAGTGTGATTTGTTCAAAGGACATTTTCCTTGTGGGGTCTAAATATTTAGCCGTGGTTTTGAACAGTTCATATGCTGTTCCATTCCTCCACTGAGAGGGGAAAAAAGATGCACTTGCGGCCCAGAAAGCCAGCTGTATCCTGGGCTGCATAAAAAGAAGTGTGGCCAGCTGGTCAAGGGAGGAAGGTGATTCTCCCCACCTACCTCACTCTCATGAGACCCCCACCTGGAGTATTGTGTCCAGTTCTGGATCCCCAGCATAAGAAGGATATGGAGCTGTTGGAACAGGTCCAGAGGACTACGAGGGTGCTCAGAGGGCTGGAGCACCTCTGCTATGAGGACAGGCTGAGAGGGTTGGGGTTGTTCAGACTGGAGAAAAGAAGGTTCTGATGAGACGTTACAGTGGCCTTTTAGTACCTGAAGGGGGCCTACAAGAAAGCTGGGGAGGGACCTTTTATAAGGGCATGTGGTGGTAGGACAAGGGGGAATGGCTTTAAATTGGAAGAGGGAAGATTTAGTTTAGACATTGGGAAGAAATTCTTCACGATGAGGGTGCTGAGGCACTGGAACAGGTTGCCTGGGGAAGTTGTGGATGTTCCCTCCCTGGAAGTGTTGAAGGTCAAGTTGGATGGGGCCTTGAGCAGCCTGGTCTAGTGAGAGGTGTCCCTGCCCACAGCAGGGAGGTTGGAACTAGATGATCTTTAAGGTCCCTTCCAACCCAAACCACTCTATGATTCTATGCCATTTCCATTATTTCATAGAACTCAAAAAGCCATAGTGTTACTTGTTCCTTCTGTTGCTTCCCATGTAGAGCTTGACCTACACCATTCCCAGATCTGCGCATTCATTACTTGATAAAGTAATAATGTGTTAAACAAGGGTCATTTTTCTCTATTTTGTCTAACTTCCTGGCCTCAGTATAAAGCACACTGTTTTAATAACTGCCTTGATTTCTCACATGTTAGTTATTGTTTAAAAAGCACTGTATGGGACTGCAAAGGAGTTTCCTGAAGACATTGAAATTTATGGCCACTGTTAACCCTTTTCCTAGGGAGTGTTCTGAAGATTTGTCCCTGCCACTGGTTAAATTTCTTACATTTATCTCCTCGAAAATATCTGAAAGCCTTCAACTGACCCAGGTAATCTTTGCAGTCACTTGTGCTGGGGTAAGTGGCTTGTTATTTAGTAAGCAAGACACTGCATGGAAAGTGCACTCAAACCTCTTTACATCATCCCAAATGCAGCAACTACCAAAAGTAAAGCTTGAGGCAGATCACATGGTAGTCCCAGTCCTCAGAGTTGGACACTTGTTTCCGTGGCCTCAGACAGCAGAATGAAGCCATCTAGATCAGCACTTTTTTGGCTGTCATAGTTGTTTGCTTCTCCTCCATCAGGGACGCATGCAGACAGACCTTGACACTCTGTGCCACTGAGACAACAGTCTGTTCTTTTGATACAGCATGATATTTGCTAGCATGTCAAAAATTTTGCCTCTTCTGCCAGCATCACCTCTATTTTTTTTGTGTTTGACTAAGCAGCCGGGTTTTTCTTTGGCTTTATTTGAGCTGAGGAATTCACATGGCTGGGAAACAGTGCTATCAGTTTGTGAAGTGAAGGCATTATATAGTTAGGCATCATAAATGCTCTTTTGGCATCCAAAGGTGCTGTGTCTCACACATTTATACATCTAGTGATACGGGGAAGATAACTGAGCAATGTGGGCCCCTTCTGGGTTGCAGAAGTGTCTCTATGTATCATGACCCTTTGGGAGGAGAAGGAATGTGAGAAGAGTCTTGGTCTTTTATGTTCACATGCAACAGGGTGTTAAACTGAGGCAGCAGCATTTTATGATCATTAGAGCTAAAGACTGCTGCAAAATGCTATCATCTGAGTACTTCCTGCCCCCTTCCTTATAATACAAAATAAATTTTGATAATAGAAAATATTTCTCTTTCAGAAGTCAGAAGTGTCACATTATTTCCAAGTTACACAATCTAACAGTAGGAAAAAGTCATTAAGAATAATACGCAGCTCCAGAAACAGGATGCAGATACTTGTCTGAATGTATAATCTGCAGTATCCTTTATGAAGCATCTAGCTTTCCCTTAAGAACCTCTGTGATGCTTCTAGTTGCTTTATACCATCAGAAATGCAACATTTTCTTCTGACATCCAAAGAAGGATCTTGCAGCTAATACGAGTTTTAAATAGCTATCAATGTTTAAGTGTAAATTTCAAAAAGTGTTTTCTTTTTGTTAGTTAGTTCTGCCAATATGTCAAGTATTCTGTCATTCTTTACTGAAAATGCTGTTAGTTTGGAAGCAGGATCCTATCTGCTGCTTATTGTCTTTTGGTTAACCTGCTTGTAGTATCTAACCATGAATCTGGTTTGGGAAATGATTCTTCTTTCCAAACTGAAGCACACACAAATGTTCCAGCAAGAATCTGCCTCCTCGTGATGCAGACCTACTCCCACAGCTGTTGTCTTTAGTCTTTTATGTACATCCATCCATTTTGGGACCTATTTTGAAATCATTCTCACTATGCTAAGAACCTCTGAACAGCTTATGTAGGCTTAGGTCAGTGGCTTGGTTTGCCTTTGCTCTGATCCACTCCTTACTCATCTTGCACCAGCCTTCTTTGCCCACTTGTACTCTTTACCACCACTGCAATAACCTTCCCTGTACTTCACCTTCCTTTCTCTCTGTCCATCTGATTCCAGACATCAGCCTCAAACATTTCCACTCTACCTACAAGGCAACCCCTGCTTTGTTATGTACTTGGAGTATGGGAGTAGGAACCTCATGACTTCTAATGTTAGCTCTGACACACAAATACTGGATGTTTTAACTTTCATGTCCTGATTGTTCTCCTGGGTTGCTAAGCAAGAAAATAATTCCTAGTTAAATCCTTTGCAGAGGTTCTATGGGCTTAATTAGATGTTGGTCTCTGTGCTACCAACATTAAAAATACAGGCAATAGTATGGGTGCTGAGCATTTTAGCCATAAACATCTCTTTCGGTGTCTGTCTTGTTCTTTTAACTTAATTAATAGAAGTTAATCTTTTAACTTTATAATTTAATAGATTACAGGTTAGAGTTTATGAAAGGCACCACAGCAGATCTTCTGAAAATGTAGTTATGGCTAAGAAATTTACTTTGTGCATTAGGAGAACAGGAAAGTAAGAACACTTTGCTCTTCTCAGCTACTTGGCACTAAAGCACCCAAACCCCTGCAATTTGGGCCTTGGTCCTGCTCTCCATCTGTATGCTTCCCATTGTGACCATGAGGTCCTTTTGCCTGGATGCATCAAGCATTGCCTGGTTGTAGACAATACATTTTTACCATAGATCTCAACTTCACCAAGAAGGCACGTATGATTATCCTCAGTTCACAGTAGAAACTGTGTAATACCATACAAGTTAGAATGTGGCATTAGCCATCATCAGGATCCTGGCTTCCTTCTCACTGTCCTAACAAGTGTGGGCTGTAGCAGCCATCTCTGCATCCTTCATTTTAAAATATGAAGGAAGAATGATAGTGGCCAAAGCATCTATACTTGCTGCTTAAATCAAAGGAGATGCAGAAAACTATAGCATGAGTAAGCAGTTAGTAAGTTTTCTAATTCTTTTATACTTAATTACAGGTGCTGTTTCTAGCAACATAGATAAGAGTACTTTTAACACATACATCCAAATCCGGTTACCAACAGCACATGTTCAGCCTTTTGTGACTGAAGTTGCATGCATGTTCAAGATGGCAGAAATGAAATCACTGTGTGTCTCTTTAAGATTTATGAACGGTGGAGGACTGAAAGGGTTAAGAAAAACCCTCTACATATACCTGCTATATAAAACTGTCATGTAATCAAATGAGAGGAATGCACTCCACTGTGTACGTTAGCAAACACTCCATGCAAGCTGGCAGGCAGGCGGAGGCTCAGGGTTTTCAGAGCTGCCTTGAGCTACAAAGACCTTCTTTGTTCTCTCAGCTCTGTTTTAAATATCTGATGACTATTCCACACCATGTCAGTGCCAAATCCCCAGCTTCATTGCGAACTCTTAACAGCAGCACATTGTGGGCAGGTTGGATGGGGATGGGCTCATAGTGTGGGTATCTCCCCTTTTGTTGCTTCTCAGGCAGGTCCTCTCACCAGCTCTGCCATCTCCCTGTAATTTCTGTAGCCCCTTGTGTAGCCACCTGGATAATTTTCAAAGCCAGAAGGAGTAACTTGGGAGTGCAGAAATTGAAGTTGGATCCTGACATGGCAACAGCAATCTGCAAGTGTACATCAGGATGGGTGTAGTCGAGGTTCAGCCAGAGAAGGGCATATGAATCAAAGAGTGTTCTTGCAACAAATATTTTTGTTGAAACTTGTTGCGCCTCTACTGTTGTTGGCTGGATCTTGCCTGAGCTTGCTAGCCAAATGGGATTGGGCTTTGAAAAATAATTAGATGAAAGATTTCCTATGAACATACACACAAAAAGGCAGGAAGCAATGCTGATGACTCAGGAGGTGATGATGTTCCTTCTTGATTTGGAATTAAAGTACTTCCCTGGAAGGATATTAACAAGGCAGCGTGCGTCTAAGCCTCTGTCAGATGAGATGTTAAACCAAGGTCTTGTGTCCTCATGCTTGTTAAGGATGCTTTTTCAGATTACTTCTACCTAGATTTTAATCAAAAAGGTGATAGTCTAGCTTTCTGTACAAGGTACTTATATGAGATTGCCTTCTACATTGGTGCTTATTCTGTGCAAGAAATGGTTTTTTTTCATTCCAGGAAAAAAAACATTGCTTGAGTACAGGAAGACGTGCAATAATAACATGGCATCTTCTTTTCGGTCTTAAAACTACTAATTCTGTTCATGAAGAATACTTCTGTTTTTCTGGATAAACATAGAGTTAATGTTTCCTACAGTGTTTTGAGTTCTCTGAATTAAGAGAAGATTTTATACAATATTATTTCAGTGGTGCTGCCCACTTTTGGCATTTAACGTGAAAAGAAGCTAAGCTGCTCAGTTTCCCATTCTGTTTCTTGTTTCCCTTCCTGAAGCTCCTTGGCATCCAGTACTGGTGGGCTGGAAATTCAAACATGCAGTGGGTGGCTGTAGTGCCTTCTAAAATAAACAAACCTGTTTTCATTCAAATTTCTTCATTTCACATGCAAATATTTCTTGGTAGATTCCCTACGAAACCCTTTCTAAAGTATAAGGTATTTATTAAGTGCCACTTGAAGGTGCATTGTAACACTTTTGTTTAATCATTTAAAATCCATGAAAAGTAAAATCATTCAAAGCAAGTTTTACAGCATTGCAGAAGCTTAAATAATTCCATTCAGTGCACAGTGTATAATTGATTGTGTATCAGAATCCTTCAGGGAACTTGCAATGGCTGCTTAGACCATGTGAGCGCAGGCACTCTTGTCTTTGGCCCGTTTGCTTTCCTAGTACAGGACTGAGTACAAATAGGAATCAAGTTCTTTATGGTAAAGTATTAATATGTGGTGAGGAGGTGTTACTGTCATTTTACTCAGAAGGGATTTAGTGAAAGAGTTGAAGGGACTCTATTAGTGATACACAGAAGTCAGTACCAGAGTCGGAAATTGAATCTGAATGAACCAGTCTGATGCCTTGTTCGTTAAACTACTTGCTCTCATTTTGTTTAGTACCTCCCATCACATACAGACGCCCAGGAAAGATTGCAAACAAGACCATATCCCATTAGGCAGAGAGTGATCAGCCAGTAAGCATTTCACTTTTTAACATCATGGCAGGGACTATGAAGAGCGTACAGGTCCCTTCTGATTAAGAAGAAAATACCATGGGGTATTTTTAGTGTTCTCCCAGAGTTTGATGGAAGCCAGTTTGGTGACTAGTATTTTCCCAAAGGAGAATCAGTTAGCTTTTTTATGATACTTCCAAGAGATTCCTGCATCCTTTCCTTGCCTCTGCCCCTTTGCTGTCATCGAACAGAGACAGTCCTTGGGCAGAGTGTGGCCATCCAGTTGGTCTTGGTTAGTTCATCACACATTAATGAGCAAGAGCTCCAAAAGAGATTGACCCCAGAGAAATAGTTTCCTTTGTGCACCATATTCTTTTTTTTTTCAGGGTCTTCCAAACCTTTTCTTCCTCCTTTGCCCCTCTTTCCATGTCACTACGTGCTTCCTCTCAGCCTTCTGTTTCAAAGCCCTTGCAGTACTTAATGCCCTAGCTGTTTGCATAGCCATGCTCTAGCAGAGGGGGACACATGTCTGGCAGGGAGGTAAGAACTCTCTCATTTACTGTTGTTTGGATTTTTAAGTCCATTGTCTGTGTATTTACATGGCAATCTTGACTATCTTAGCACAGTGAAATATTTATCTTGCTCTTCCAGATTTGTCATTCACTGGGAGAGATTACAGAAAGTCAGGTTTTTGAGAGACAAAACTAAGACCAGTACCTTGCTTTGCAGGCTACCAGGAAAAAATGTAAAGTCAGAACTGGAAGGACTTGGGAAATCCTCCAACTGTAAAATGCTCCAAATGTAAAATAATTTGTTTCTTGTAAGAAGCAAGTTGCTTTCTGGGGGAGGACTGCAGCTGGCATAAGGAATCTACCGAAGTTCTGCACCAGAAAAGAAGCAGTTAGAATAATTAAAAAGAAGGCTATGTGTTAAAGAGGTAAATGTATTTTGTTAGGAATGATTGAAGTAAACTTTTTCCTGACAGTCATCGTTTGGTGGAGCTGAAAGTATGAGCCAGGTATTATGCCATGTCTTTGACATGGGGCATTTGGGAGAAATTAAATAGATTTACTCACTCCCAAAATATGCTAGGGCCTTAACTCACGAGTAAGAAGTTCAGCAGTGAACGCAGAGCCAGAGCAACCAGTAAGATCAAGAGGGATTTGTGATTCAAGATGATTCAAGATAAGCAAGGAGTGATCACTTCACACAGAAGTTCTCTTTTTGCTGTTAGTGAGGAGTGTGTGCTCCTGTGTCTCAGAGCAAGCGTGCAGGTCCCATTTTCAGTCAGGCACACAGATTGTGGGGTTTGCTTCCCTTTCTGATTTGGATGTGTCTGCAAACAGATTCTTGTTGCCATTCAGAGAAAGATGCAATCCTGATGAAAACCAGCTGTATCTGTCCTGCTGCCATACTGACAATACAGTGTCATCTACTTTCTTCCAAATCAGAACCTCCCTCTTTGCTTTCAGTTATCACCTGTCACAGTGGCAGATGCTCATGTGGCTACATATCTCAGCTTCAAAACTTTCTGGCACCTACCTTCTTTGCTTTCCTGTGAGCTACCCAATCTTTGGGCCCAATCCTTTAGTCCCGTGAGCTCCCACATAAGTCAGTGTTGTGGTTTGAGCTAAATTAGAGTCAGTTTTGTGACTAACTCAGTTAGTCATTGCATAGCAAGGACACAGCCACGATGGCCTTTTCTCCAAACAGCATCTCAGTGCAGATCTTTCATAAACTGGTAGAAGTTGAACTGTGGATTGGAAGAAGAGCAAATTAATAAAAAATTCCCAGTATGTACATGTAATGGAAAGGCACTTTGGTGCAATCCCAATAAAAAGCCCCAGCTCACCACCCAAAAAAAAAAAAATCACTAGACTATTTGAAGTGGCAAGATCCCTCCCTTCTTTTCAGTGTAAATTGCATGTTTGCTAATATGTGGATGGTGTTGGGGAGATGCACTGTGTGAAGATTTGTTTTCTTTGAGAGTATGACCACACTGCCCTGAGGAAGAAAAAAGATTTCAAGTGGCCTTTCTCCACTTTGTTGGCAAGTCAGCCATTCTGTCTCCCAAGATAACAGGAGTGCCTGATACACTGAGCAGATGAGTCTTGAAGGATGTGAGGAAAGCTACTATACTGGGATCAATAGCATACTTTTTCCTTCTGTAGCATGTAGACATTTGACCTGATAAATACTAGAACTTCTTCATCTGCTTCTTTCTTTTTTACTTGGCTTTAAAGAACATCTAAATCCTCCAATCTATACATGCTTATGGAGAAGTCCATTTGTGTATGTTTCCTTGGGAAGTCCCATCTGTGTTTGCTTGGGAAATCACAGAGAAATTCAGGCGTAAGAGCATTGGTGGAAGTTTTACATTGATGCTGTTTACACTTAACCGAAATACATTCTATTAGATTGCCTACTGCAGTCAGAAGAAATAGAGGTTTACCTATACCATTGACATGTGAGTTACCATGTGCTCCACATGGCACTGAGGGGACCTCAGCTCATTAGTCAAATATTTTTAATGTGGTTTTAGTGTTTTGAGAGGCTTTTACAGAATAACACTTCCAACAACAATCTCCATTTAAATGCTTTGCCCTCTGAGGTGTGCATATTCACAAAAAGAGTGAGTAGAGGAATGCGTTCAATTGTATAACAGGTATGCATTTCATTTGATGAAAATTGGAAGGAAGCATCACTCAACAAACTAATCTATAAGGCTGCTCTTTTTCAATTTTGTTCCTGAGACATACTCTGAATGTGTACTGCTCATGCAGTGCTGAGTCAAATAGCATCTGTAGGAGCAGCAGAGTTGAAGGTCGAGGAACAGACTCTGCAGGTGTCTTCCCCCAGGCAATTTTTCATACCTGCTGTTTGGTGCAACCTAGCCTATTACATAAGTGAGAGATTTGCTCTTCTGACAAATGTTAATGATCCTCCAGAATCGTATCACATTGGCAGGGATGATTTAGAAGGACTCAGAGTGAATGTGAGAGGCAAAAGGCAGCCTTCATCTGCTGCCATATGTTGGATGGTGCTGTTTGACTGCAAAGGTGTCTGATCCTAATCCAAATCATCAGTGATACAACTACTCTCCAGTATTAATAGGTAAATCAGCAAGGAGTATATATTTTCTTTTCCCTTTTGTGCCTATTTTTAAGTAGATTTGAACCTGATGGAAAGTACTGGAGTGACAGCCCTGGTGATTTCACTATTCTATTCTGAAACCAAGATGAGTAGAAACTATGGGAATGCAGATTGCAGTAACATGGTTGGAAGGACGTGTCTTTTCAGATGGCTGGTACCCACTGAGACGTGGACTGGAGCAGACCTGGCTTATGATTTGCTTTTCTGTCACTGGGAACTAGAGGAAGGAGGGAAGGACTGTGCTGTTGTACTTGGCAGCAAGATAGCACACCTGCCTTTGGAGAACTGACTGCAGTTATAAAAAAGAACTACATAAGATGGTTGTATGGTGTCTTTTTTCACTTTCTCTCAGTAATGCTAAAGAATCAAAACACACAGTAAGTCAGGTCTGATATTGGCTTGGAGTGATTTGGACATGTGAGTGTTTCTGGTATTGAAAGAATACCTGCACTCTCTTGTTGGGACAAATTCATTGTAGGGAGCTGCCTGAAATCCATGGAATTTGAGTCAGGACTAATTTGCCTTAGAGCCAACTTGTACAGTCGCAAAGTTTATTATATATTAAGAAAACTTTTTGGTCTATCAGAGATCCTTCAGGATCTGTCAGTATTTCTAATATCTGCTCTACCTGTTCCTACTTGGAACAAAGTACTATACTGCTGGCAGCTCAGTACATCCCATCCGCAGTATTATTTTCAATCTTTTTTTTTTTTTTTTTGCTATTGCTGAAATAGCATCATACAGAACCTAGCTTTCTGGAGTAGAGAGGTAGCGCTGACCTTCTAACCCAGAAATCCACCCCAGTCTTACAAAACAGTCTACAGAAGGGTGCTATAGAGAGCCTCAGAGTGAACACAAGGCATTAATTCACTGGAGCAGTTGTGCTGACATCCTGGACCGTGAGAGCGCAGCTGGGGCAGTTTAAGAGCAACAGTCAGGTTCCAAGAGGGAGGGCAACGTTTTATTATTCACACTACAGTCACCTATTGTTTTCCTTCTTGCTTTTCTCAAGATATTTAGACATGTCTAATGGGCAGGAAAGTATAAGACTGGGAGTGCCAGCTCTAGGCAGCCGCAGCACTCCTAGGTACTCCACAGACTTCCTCCTCACAGCTCTGTTCCTGCCATTTCACAACGAAGCTGTAGCTCCTGCCTGCACATTTGGTCCTGAATCTCACAACCGAAGCACCTCCAGCCTGGCCTCCACATGTTCAGCTAATTTCAGCATGTAATCCCACATAACACTGCCAAATCATCTCAAGTTTAGTCAAGAGCAGCCAAGCCAGGATGTGTTTTAAAATGAAACTGCAAATAGGGCTTAATTAAACAATGTTTTGTAATGATCCTATGATAGCAGATGAAGGCTGGCATGATCCTTTTGACTTTCATTTCAGCTGGGATCTTGGACAGAAGTCAATACATAAATGGAGTCTCACTCATTAAATGACTCTTCGTAGCTTCAAAATGATACTATTAATGAAACCAGAATACTTTATATTTGTTAGCTGAATAAATCCCAACAATTCTGATTCTCTGGTCTGTTAAGCCATGTGAAAGTAGAAAATGGCCTTAGAGCAGTCAGCTACCCGGTAGAGAATTCCTGCTGCTTAAGGTTTTATTCATGAGAAAAAACAGTAGCTCGTTCCCTCCCCTGTAAAAATGTATAAGAAAACAATCTGAAATAAATCTGGGTGTACTTTGTTTTCTGCTGGATTAATTCTTTAGGGTAGCCCTGTTACGAATGAGAGCATAGCACCTCAGGGCCAAATACCTCCAGCTAGCTTCTCTCCCTGAGCCCTAACTTCTCTTCCAAGCTACTGGCAGAGGGAGTGGAGAAACAATTTTTTACTGTATTGAAACCATTTGAATAATTTCTGTTAGTACAGAATTCCTGACAATTCCACCAACATCCAGAAGCTGATGTTATGCTCTCGGAAGCCTTGGGACCCCCTTCTTTGCTGGTGTAATCCACAGGGACAAATTTGCACTGTAGCACAGATTATGTTTTAGAGAATCTGATCGCTGTCTGGATTCATGTGCCAAAAATTCCTCTTACAGCACTCAGGGTGACTCCTTTCTTCTAGATTTCAGACTGCCCAGAGCAAGTTGTTTGCATAGAGTCAAATGTGTGCACTCAGTTTCCCATGCTAAATAAAGGTGATCTAATGGTAAATGGACCTGGGGATTATCTGGTGTTTGCATAGGACACACAGACAGAGGAAGAAAGTTTTGTTTTGCTTTTTAGAAACACTCTAGATTGGTATCTCCAGCAGTCAGAGGCTCCTCTGCAGCCTTACTAAGAGCAGGACCCTAATTATGCCTTGCTTCTTCCTTTGCAAAACCACTGTGATAGATTTTCATTTGGGAATTTTCTGAGAAGCTGGAGTGATTCGTGCAAACTGCTCGGTGCAACAACATATGTAAATGTGTTTCTTCTTTCTGCTGTTAGTTGTGATGTTCCCCTCCAAGAAACAGGACTCTCTGGGGCTGGTAGTGACCAGTGGAGTTGCAGTACAGGAAAAGAGGTCTTATCTGTGCAAGGATAAAAAACCCGTCCTTTTTATGCATCCACACCTCCTCCATATTAGGAAAAGTGTTGGCTGCTGCTGGTGGAGTGTAGTAATAGGTGTAGATGAGCCAGTGGTGAAAAGGGTTTCCATTCAAGGGCAGACTGGGATAAGCAGTGCTCAGCCCTACTCAGAAACCAGATGCAGAAATCTGCAAAGCTGCAGCAAAATCGGGTCTGGTGCCAGCACTTGCTATTGGCATCCCACAACAATAGCAGATATGCTTCCTAGCGTGCAGAAGGTCTCCACTATACCAAAGCAAGCATTCGCCAGTCCTGCTTTTTTGCCAGTCACTATGAATGCTATGAATCGATGCTTTGGGTGTTTGTTTGTAGGAATATTTTGCAGTTAGAAGGTGCCACATTAATAAAACCAGGGATTAAAGTTTGTAGCCACAGACTGAGGCAAAGATTTTGGGATATACTTTCATCAGTGGAATGTTACAGCTGGTCTACCTACTCCTTTGCCTGGGCAGGTTGCTGTGTTAGCTGTGACCATACATTTGTGTGATCATTATGTGAGCCACATCAGGGAACATTAGGGTTTTGGATGTGTTGGTTTTTATTCTAATCAAACTATCCCTGAATCAGTTCATTCGTTTCTTTTACCCAACTCATTCCATAGCTGTGTAGGGAGTTGTGCTGCACCAAGGCTGGGGAGGTACACCACACACAAATGTGTCCATTTTGATTAAAAAAAAAAAGCATGTAAAAGAATGAATGTAAAAAATCTTGACTCCCTGAGCTACTCATGTTTCATCCCCTCTATTATGAGCACTAGCTGCAAAGGCAGATTTCTGATTTGGAAAATTAAGAGCATGCCAGTGCTAGTATAGTGGAGATTCATGGACAATGTGTTGGATTCCTAGGGCTGCTGGTGCTAGCTTTTAGCAAAACCGGTGGGAGCTTTTAAGTATAGCAGGAGTATCTAATATTATAGGAATACTTACAAGCAACTGTATTTATTATTCCATTTTTGGAGAATCATAGCCAAGGAAACAACCAAATGCACTTCACCCAGGATAATTACCTTAAAATATATGAGGGTTCACTTTGTACTCACTCCTTTCTATCCTTTTCACATCATTGTTGGTTTAGAAAGGCACTGATTGTGGATGATGGATGCTTCTAGCTTCCTGCGTGCCAGTATCTCTGTCATGATTTTAAGTGACATGTTAATGGAGCAAATTACATTTTTATTCCTAGCTAAATAATTCCAAATCTAAAAATCTAATCTATTGGTATTACTTCACTAATAAAGAACCTGACAGAGATAGATGAGTTGGGCTGGAAATGTTTTACCTCGATTTTTCATCGAATCATAGAATGATAGAATGGGTTGCGTTGGAAGGGGCCTTAAAGATCACCTGGTTCCAACTCCCCTGCCGTGGGCAGGGACATCTCCCACTAGACCAGGCTGCTCAAGGCCCCATCCAACCTGGCCTAGAACACCTCCAGGCATGGGGCAGCCACAGTTTCCCTGGGCGACCTGTTCCAGTGCCCCAGCACCCTCATGCTAAAGAATTTCCTCCTTATGTCTAGTCTAAATCTGCCCCCATCCAATTTATACCCATTCCCTCTCGTCCTATTGCTACATGCATTTGTAAACAGTCCCTCCCCAGCTTTCTTGTAGGCATCCTTCAGGTACTAGAAGGTCTCCTCAGAACCTTTTCTTCTCCAAGCTGAACAATCCCAATTCTCTCAGCCTGTCCTTATAGCAGAGGTGCACCAGCCCTCTGATCATCCTTGTAGCCCTCCTCTGGACCCATTCCAACAGTTCCATATCCTTCTTATGCTGAGGATTCCAGAACTGGACACAGTACTCCAGGTAGGATCTCACAAGAGCAGAATAGAGGAGCAGAATGACAGGCCACACTTCTTTTGATGCAGCCCAGGACACAGTTGTCCTTCTGGGCTGCGAGCGCACATTGCCAGCTCACGTCGAGCTTCTCATCAGCCATCACCCCCAAGTCCTTCTCTGCAGGGCCACACTCAATCCCATCATCCCCCATCCTGTATTGAAACCACAGATTGCCCCAACCCAGGTATAGGACCTCGCACTTGGCCTTGTTGAACTTCATGAGGTTCACACAGGCCCACTTCTCCAGCTTGTCCAGGTCCTCCTGGATGGCATCTCGTTCTTCTGGTGTGGTAACGGCACCACTCAGCTTGGTGTCACCTGCAAACTCGCTGAAGGTGCACTCAATCTTTCTGTCTGTATCATTGATGAAGATACTAAACAGCTCTGGTCCTGGTACAGACCTTTGGAGGACACCACTTGCCACAGATCTCCATCTGGACTTTGAGCCATTGACCACTAGTCTCTGAATGCAACCATCCAACCAATTTCTTATCCACCAAACAGTCTGCCCATCAAATCCATTTCTCTCCAATTTAGAGAGAAGGACGTTGAGGGAAATGGTGCCAAGGGCTTTACAGAAGTCCAGATAGATGACATCCATTGCTTTTCCCATGTCCTCTTATGTGGTTACCCCATCATAGAAAGTCACCAGGTTGGTCAGGCAGGACTTACCCTTGGTAAAGTCATGCTGGCTGCCACTAATCACCTGCCTGTCTTCCATGTGCGTTAGCATAGCTTCTAGGAGGATCTGTTCCATGATCTTCCCAGGTACAGAGGTGAGGCTGACAGGTCAGTAGTTTCCAGGGTTGTCTTTCCTACCCTTTTTAAAAATGGGCACAATATTACCCTTCTTCCAATCACCAGGGACTGCCATGACTTTTCAAATATCATGGAGAGTGGCTTGGCAGTTCCCTCATGACACTGGGGTGTATCTCATCAAGTCCCATAGACTTATATATGTTCAGGTTCCTCAGGTTCCTCAGGTTTCTTTAAGTACAGGTTGTTGTCAGTGCCTGGATAAGCTGATCCTGCAATGTTTTTACTAGTTGATTCTTAAAAGCAACAGTTATTTTGCCTTTTCCTCTGCAAAGAGTTTGTGCTTGTTGAGCCCTTGCTGCGTGGTGTCTGTGGGAAGCGTCTGTTCACACCTGGGGGAAATACACAAAGCAAAGTGCCTTTAATTGCTCCTGGAACAGTACAGAGAATTGTTTAGGCTAGATTTACTTTTCTGATTTGTGCTTGGAGACAGAGCTGACCTCTGCCAGAACTACAAAGAGCACCCAGCTGAGGCTGTTAGCATCTCTTAGGAAACAGTTCAGGAACGAGACTAGCTCACTGCCCAGTGCTGTAGTGATTACAATAAATGCTGACTTCAGCGGGGTATTTGCAGACAGCAGTTCTGATTCAAATGGCACCTTGGAGTCCAAAGAATGTAAAATAGGTATCAAAATCTACTTGGTCATAATAGCAATTTTCTTCAGCAGTTTTCATTCATAATACCTCAAACTGATATGTTTTACCTTGAAAACACAATATGTATGAGTGCTTTGCTTGAGAAGAGTATGAGGGAGAAAAAGCTCCATGTCACCTCTAATAAGAGCAGCAGCATCTCCTTGTCTTTTGTCCTAGACACTGTAATCTTGCTTACTAGCTCAAGTCAAATCCCACTGCAGAGCTCTTCCCCAGTCACTGTACTTAAAACAGTTGTGTCATTATTTCTTCATTGCTTTTATCAACTTGATCACTGAGGTAGTGATTTTCATGCCTGTTTCTAACATTGCCCTTGCACAGTGCATCACAGGCCTTGCTACAGTTTCTGCCATTGTTCATTAAATCTCTGTAGCTGTTACCTCAATCTCTGCCTCATTTTATTTGGCATCCATGCCCCTGGTTCTGTGAATCCTGTATATTGCCCTGTTTCCCCTCTGCTCCCAATGTAGCAAAGGCACTTACTCCCCATTCTTTCTGTTGCTGGACAGGTATGGCTCTAAAAAGACAATGCTTCTGTCACTCTTTGTTTGGCATGGAAAAAATGTTCATTGTTTTAAATTACGTGGGTTTTGTATTACTGGTGAAAAGCATGTGACCACTCTGCAAAACAGGTACCTCAGTAACAGCTCTGTAGCTTCTGTGGGTAGGTTTGGTCTTGCTCTGGTTCATATACATGTATTTCACAAATGCTGGTTGGCAGAGTCTAGCCTAGAAACTATGCATTTAATGCAATGAGGAACAAGATCTGTCCTTTCACCCTTAGGGACAGCCTTGTAGGACATCTGAGTAATACAGCCAATAATAGAGAGCCAGCAAGATTGCATCACAAAAGCAGCCTTTACCTATACATGAGGCACACGAACTCTATGGAGCGCCACAACTTGTAGTTTACAAACAGGAGAATATACAGGTCCCTACAGATGTCAGCAGATCTTGAAGCTAGATGGGAAATGGCTGCTTGTTTTTCACTTCTTCCCAGATTGCTTGTTTCAGAAAGACCTCTCTTTTTTTTTTTTTTTTCTTTTTTGCCTGTTGCTTGTAAATGTGAGCAAAGTCAAGACTGGTAGCTAACACAGCCAGATCTTACGAGCACTGCCTGCTTGTCAGAGTCGTTGTTGCTCTGATCTGTGCTTCAAAGGCTACAGGCTGCTCATCACCGGACACTGCAGGCAAGACCCAGCCTCTCCTCCCAGCTCACAGGCCCCAGGTCTCTGCTGTCTTTCACCAAGTTTAGGGACTTGGTGCCTGTGCAGAGGTAACACTTTCTGCTCGCTTTTTTAAATCTCTTGGCAGCATGCTGCTGCCTAGAAGCTGAAAGCTGGATTAATATGAACACCAGAAAATACTTTGGCTTTTATGGATATGACTGTCTTTCTACTGTTTTGTCATTAATACTGTTTACTTTCATCTTAGTTGTCCTTTAAACAGCATCAGTGTGCCTGAGATCAGTGCTTCAGCTTTAATGAAAATAAGCTTTATTTGTTATTTGAGATGTCCTTTCACGTGCTGAAGATGGAAGCTCTGGAATCCTTGGATCTCGGGTCTGAGAAACTGCCTGGAAACATCAGGAAAAAGTTTTTCACAGAAAGGGTCATTGGACACTGGAACAGGCTGCCCAGGGAGGTGGTTGAGTCACCTTCCCTGGAGGTGTTTAAGGCACGGGTGAACAAGGTGCTAAGGGGCATGGTTTAGTGATTGATAGGAATGGTTGGACTCCATGATCCGGTGGGTCTCTTCCAACCTGGTGATTCGGTGATTCTGTGATTCATGCTGAACAGCACTGACTTCATGAATCTTTTGTTTTTCTGGTCTTGGAATAGGCTTCCAAGCAATATGAAATAGGACTACAGAAGTGATCCTTCTCCTGTACTTGTGGACTTGGTGAGGCCACACCTCAAATACGGTGTTCAGTTTTGGGCACCTTGCTGCAAGAAGGGCATCAAGATGCTGCAGCATGTCCAGAGAAGGGCAACAAAGCTGGTGAAGAGCCTTATGAGGAACGGCTGAGGGTTCCCTGGAAGTGTTTAAAAGAATGACACTGAAGAGCTAGTGAAATGTTTAAATCAAGTGAAGGGCAGAGCAAAAACTGTAGAAGCAACGGAAGGGAAGCTGGATTGTTCAATACCTTGTTTTTATTGCGGCAGTAAGGAATTTAGAATGCATTACACCATTTTCATTTTGAACGTACTGCATCTGTAAAATATAGCCTTTTGCTTAGTGCTTGTTCTGTTTACAAGGAGATGTAGGAGAATAGACAGTAACCTTCATGTGCTTTGCAAAAAGTTTGTAACACGTTCACAACAGAGTGCAGTTACACGGTGAAGTACCCTTGCAGATGCAGTTACCTTATGGAAAAAGTTTCCTGTGCCTAACTAAGGAACATATTTAGGCCATTTCAGCCACATAAAAGTAATGAATGTACAGCAGAGGTCAATGCCCTAACTGTTCTGTGCTAGAAATTCTTTGAGGTTGTATTTGTACTGAAGTATGCATTATCTGTAGCATGTTTATAAATATGTCTACTAACTCTATACAGCCTTTCTGCTTATAGAAACTTTTATAATAACATATACCCCATGGTTTCATTTATCCTTCTTGCAGCTTGATTGTTCTTTTTTCTTTATAATTCATTTAATTGCTTAACACTGGCAACTTAAGTTTTGTTCTTTTCTCTTGCTCTTTTTTGTTCCTTTCTTTTCCCCTCCTAACAAATTATTGCAAGTCATTGTGCACTAAATATAGTTCTGCTTTCTGCTTTCCAGATGCTGAGAGCTTGGCTTGCATCCTTACAACATTCCAGCCTAATTCTCTCTCTCTCTCTCTCTCTGTCAAACACAACTATTCAAATCAAACTTACTGAGTTCGAGGCATCAAGAAAACCTTGATAGTTCTTTTTGTTGAATGGAGACTAAGTTTTAGTAAAACATACCCGTGTTAAATTTTTGCCAGCTTTGTACTCAATTACTGTACCCTGTATTAATTGTTGTGATGAGCAAATATATGGTTCTTGCTGACTTACATATTTCAAAAAAGATTTCATCTCTGCACACATCTTACTGTGCATTTTAATTATTTAGGTCTCAAGTTTTACAGTCTGATCTAGCCAGGCAAATTTCACTTCAGGTGCAAATGGAGCATACTGGAATATCAGGGCCAGCTTCAGGGATGTTTCAGCTCAAAATGTGAAATGTTCACAGCGGAAGTCAGTAGAGTGGAAAAGTATGCACACATTTGAGCCACAGCTGAGTCAGGTTGAATGTGATTAGAAACTTACTACAGCTATCCAAAGCAACACTAATTTTCAGGAAAATTAACTTTCTGCTCATTTATTTTGTGATCTGGTACTGGTATCCACATAAGAGCTGCCCACCAAGCAATTGACTGTTTTAGTAATCTAGTAGTTCCTATACAGCGTATGTAATATTCCTATCTTATAAAGCAATTTGGATTAGAAAAAAGCACAGAACAAATCTGTAGTTTTGATTTCATCAGTAGTGCAGTGCCTCACACCAGTGCAGTATTTTTTTAACTGGAAGAATCCCAGCACTGAAATGTGCTAAACTAACTGATGTATTTGGATCCTTTATCCACTATTGAAATGCAGCTGTGGTGCTACATGGCAGCAGTTTAGGGCAGGAAACAAGGAAAATGTTGTGTCTAATCAAAATTGCGGTGGGAGTTGATTGGCAGAACATATTTACCCTGAAGGTGGGGCTGTACCGCCAAACACAGTGGGTAATCCTGACTGGGGCTTTGGCATGCTACTTTAATTCAAATGCAGAGAACTGTTAGTTTCGAGACTTGGTTAATGCACCAGGACTGAGTTTCTCTGCAGTCTTTGGTAAACTGCCTCAAATCCGTATTAGCCGTGGCCTCTTCTCCCTGCAGAGAGTTCCCCCTCAGAATTTTGCCTGGGAGAAGACTGAGCCCTGTCCCATCACTAACCCGCCTTCCTGGAGCATCTGCCCCTGAGAATTGCAACAGCCTAGCTAGCTGTGACATGAGCTGAGAAAATGGAGGACCCTGGCTCTGTGCCATTGTGTAATTTCCATAATGCTTACTTAATGTCATAAACTTACAAAGCCTACGAAACGTCGACGAAGATGTGGAGCTGGATAAAATCTGGTTCCTGGGACAGATCTGTGCAATGCACAGGGTGCTCTGTGGGGCTGATGAGAGGCAACTTCCTGGGAGGTTTCCAGCCCTTGGGATTCCAGAACTGTAGTCCCGGGTGCTGCTGCTGGGGCTGCCCATAGCAACTTGCACTTGAATATCAATATCAACCTGTGGCTTGCTGTGCATCCACTTCAAAAGATGCTGCAGCAGCCCCCACCCAGACACTCACAACACAAGGAGCATGTCATTCAGCTGTCGTTCAGCATAGGGTTGGAGAGAAAGGATCACCGAGGGCAGGTTACAGAAGCCCTCCTGATAGCCCGCTCTCCTGAAGGCAGGTTGAGGAGGGAAGGGGGAGGCTGAAGGTGATGACCGTTCTCAAAGCTTAACAAGGGCTCACATTGTTCCTGGGCCTATCAGTTGGTTTCTGATTCACCCGGAGACAGCACACCATGATCAGATCACAGCTGGCCCAAGGATACACTTTCCAGTGCATTTAGTGCTTGGAACAGCCCCAGGTTTCAGGAGCACATGGTGAGGAGGAGGGAACAGCTGTGAGATAGAGAAAGGAGCTCATTTTTGCCTTCCCTCAAGATGAGCTTTTCTTTCATAATCTCATTGTGTTAGTGGCGTTCCAGATTGTAAAACTAATTTGGAGCCTATCTAGATCTTGGTGAAGGGCAAACAGAGGGGAAGGAGGATGAAATAGGCAGTGGGTGCTTGCATGACTGCATGCCCCCCGCCAGCAGTGCCCTCTCTAACTGGTCAGCTGTGCAGCTGCTCTTGACAGAGCATGGATGGATCCGAGTACTCAGAGCTTTAAGATCCCTTTGTTTGTCTCCAACCTGGGAGTCATGTAGCAGCTACATCCCAGTGGGGTGTATCTGGCAGTAGCTCAGCTTCCTTCTATGTGAGCAGTGACTAGCTACATGACAAGAGAGGGGAATGTCCTGAGTTGTCCTAAGGGGACTGAGCTGGACTTCAATTCGAGGTGAACCTTTTCTTTTATCTTTGCAGCACAGTGCTTCTGAGTGATTCCTGACTTTTTTGTTCCAATTTCCTGTTAAACAATAACACGCCATTCCTCACCTCCTATCTGAAGCTTTCCTGTATTTTGTAAATGGATTTGCTGTTTCATCTAGCAGTGGTTGCAATTCAGGGAGGAATGAAGTGGTACCTACCTGTTTGCAGGTCCTTAAAGCAAATCTGGCATCTCCTTGTCATCCCAAGTCCTTTACTTCCCAGCAGGAATTTTTGTATCTCCTCCTTCCAGAGCTGATCTGAAAAAGGCAGCTGCGAGTGGCATGTGCTGCCATCAGCTTCTCTGCTCCACTGCAGAATGTCAGTAATAAAGTACAGCTTGTCAGGGAAATCTGCAGTTCCTTACCTACTGCCAATACGTTGTAGGCCTATAAAGTACTTTAATGCCTGAGAAAGTTGGTCTCTTAATCAACAAAGGTAATAAGCCAACTTTTTTCTCTTTCCCCTTACAGGGCCCCAATTCTATAAGGAGTCATAGAATTAAACATTGAAAAAGACCTGCAGTGTAATTGAGTCCATCTCCTAGTACTGTGGGGTTGTTCTCTATTACATATTGTTATTGTTATGTCAGATTGGTTTAAAATTATCTTTGCAGCATGATTACACGTTGTCTTGAAATATTATGCTCAGCCTGACACATCCCAACATCTTGAAGATTTTTCTGTTACAATTATCTAGATGGTTCCTCTAAAAATTGATTTAGCTTCTCTCAGTTAAACTTCTCCTCTTCTGCAACATGGTTCATTCTACTGAAAAAAACAATTCCCTTTTCCTTTAAAGTGACTACTGGGACAGCCAGTCTGCTGTTTGGCCTGGCTGCAGTTGGATCTTTTTTCTCAACCCCACCCTTCCCTTTCTCTGAGGAGGAGGGGCAGTCTTCATATTTTCCCTTTAGGCTGAGCTATGAAAAATAACTGTTTGCCAAAATCTTTCACCTTGGCCATGTACTCTCACAGATGTTTTCTACAGCATAAACAAAGCAGCAAAGAATGTCGGGGTATGGGGGAGGCAGGATGGCTGGGACAGGGGAGAGACTGGGCTGGAGAATTACAACTCCAGCCGCTCAGCTGTAGTCTGCCTTTCAGAAACGCAGAAGAGCTGCTCCCACCGCTCAAGGAGCAGAGCCAACTGTAAAATCATCCACAGCTTGATATAACATGAGCATTCAGCCATGCGCGCAAAGCATATGTAATGCACATGTCACCATAGCATGTGTGCAAATTAATAATAGTGACAAATCTGGCTGGTAAGAGCAAGTCCTCAGCTGTTCTTCAGCCATCTCCCTGCTCAAAGAGAGTTGGTGCCAGCTTTTGCAATTGGGAGAATAGGAGGAATTGTGGGAAGAATTGTGTTGTATGCTATTCCATCCTGATGGCAAAACCTGGCTTCACTCCCCAGGGCTGGAGTTGAACTGTTGGTTGTGTCTAGAACTTAAGAGTTTTATCATGGGCTTTGCCAACTCCAAGTGTCTGTTGGCTTCAGTTGTGCCAATAAATCGGAACATAGGTCTTGAGTACTACAACCTCATGGTGATGAGAATTTGCTGGAGCAAGTGAAACTACCTGAATTTTGTTGGGGCACAGTGACACTTTGTCCATTATGCTATAAAACATAGCATAATGACCAAGAAAATGTCCAGTGAAGTAGGTTGGTGGTGCTGATTTTGAAGGGAAACGATTTGGAGGAAAGGAAAGCAGAAACTTTTGGGACTGACACTTGTAAGTGAAAAAGAGGTGCTTTTCCTAAAACAAGTATTTCTAACTGTTCCTGCTGATTGAATGCAGGGCATAGCCATGAGTCCAGTAAACGCTTGATGAGATTCTGACAGCAGGATATGGTAGCAATGATGTGGTTGTTCACCTACCCTCTCTGTTATCTCAGAGTACTGCTTTGGACCAGTCAAAAAGTTTTTACAGTAAACAAACTCAGTTCTTGCTTAGGAGCCTTGAAAGGAAATTCATAATGACCAGTGTAAACCACCTGCTGCAGATGAAAGGCGTCAGGAATCTGGGCAATACTTAAGCAATTTGAGGCTTGGGAGGGAACCTCAAAATCTTTCCTATGGTCACAAATGAATCACAAAGAACGTATTGGTCGACTTCGAGTATATCCCAGGGGATCCGTTTGTGAGCCTTCCTGCATATACTGATGGGTTGAGAGGCACCAAAACAAAGGGGACCATGGCTGGGAAGATTTGCATATTAAGGAAAAGAATGTGGAGTGTATATATTATGTGTAGTAAGAGTGTGGAACTAATGGCTTATGACAGGGATACAACTATGGAATTAATGTGATTTGACAGCCAGGCATTAATATGGAATGGACAAGTTTGGAGGAAGCAGAAGTACGTTAAGACTGTAGTTAAAACTAGTCCCTTGCATAGGAACTGTATCGTAAGGAGGTTTCTTACACACATGTATCCAAGACTGGACAGAGTTTATCCTTCTCTCATTATAGGAAGTAGATAAAGATCTTTATTTGTATTTGTAGGGTGTGAGAAGCTTTTGCTCACTATGGAGTTGACATGAAGAATCCTTTCAAGCACATATCCTGCTGGTTTGTGTGGTTATAATTTAACTGCCATCATAGTTTCATTGTTTAGGGATTCATTAAATATATTAGGCTTCCCTATGGAGAAAATAGAGATGAATATATTTATATTTATGGCTATAAAACATACGTTGTGTTGGAGATAAATATAACGCTTGTATATAGCAAAGCAAAAGATCTATTGTCCTAAATACTCTCAAATGTCCTTGCCAGCTTAGAGCATGATGAAGTTGGTTCATGCTTCGTGAGGGTCCCAGGAAGCATTATTAGTTCTGTTACCAGGGCTGTGTCAGCTAAAAGTTCCTGAGAAACAGCTCCCATTAAAAACATCACAGCATTTTCCAAAATTATCTCATTCTTTAAATATTTTTCTGTGCCTATGTAAGGTCTCACGTTAAGACTCAAGACTCTCACCAATGCATTCTCAGCAGCTCAGTATTTATTCAAGCTAATAAACAAGAGAAAATAATCTCTGAAGTGTTATTTGTAGTCATTTGGAAGTCCATATCAGTACATGTCACACTGATGTACACTGTGGTTAGGGCTCTGTTCAAACAGATTTTCTGTAGAACATTGGTATCTACAAGTGATATGCCATGGTCATTAGATTGAGCTTCACTTGTTCACTGTGAATTGAGCCATACTCCTGAAAGGTTTTAGAGAGCATGATTTGTTCATAGACATGTTCACATCTCATCTTGCATTTGCTAATGAAGGAGTTCTCACCTGGGGCCAGTGCTCTCCTAGCTCTCCTTGTGTCTAATGAGTATACGCACTTCTCGGGTCCTGTCATCTCTACTTGACCTCTCTGTGCTGAAAGAGGAGAATGTATTTGGGTTATGAGAGGTATTAAAGGAATGGCAGAGATGAGAGTGTTGCAGCAGTGCGCAAGCTGGCTCTGAAGGGGATGGAGGTTGGGGAGGTGGACGGATGTGCCAGGAACAAACCAGCAAAGAGCAATGGATGAATAAAGTGTAGCAGAACTGCACAGAGGGTGTTTGTGTGGAAAGGACTTTTTCTCTCTGTGCATATTTCTGCTATGTCTTGTCAGCCTGAATAGAAGCGTTCCCACTGAACTATCAGCTTTTGCATGACTCCAGGATGTTTCTGCAGCGAGTCCAGCCCAGTGCGGAATCTGTCTCTCTATATGGTGGCAAAATGCAGTCTCTCTGGTCCCTTAAATGTGGGAACCAGCTAGATAGAATTGTCTTAAAACGAGGAAACAAAAAGTTAAGGTATACGTTAGCCTATAGCTCAGCCATAAGCCTGTCTTCTTTGAGCAACACCTCAGCAAGCTAGTAAAATGCTAGCACTGTTGCTTTCACTGCTGCTGCAAAAGAGTGTCACAAAAATACTGCAGAAGGCTAACACATTTTCTTTGCTGAAGCCTTGGTTGCTTCAGGGAATTGAGCAGCATCACTGTCCCATAAGTACTGCTACCTCATAAGCAGTGTTTCACAGTATCTCTGCCATTCAGGCTCCATTCAAGATGAGATATTACATGTACGTATGGGAGTCCTCCACTCAGGCAGTTGGTTTGCTCCACCAAAAACATTCCTACCATTCCAAGCTTGGTAGATATTACTGGCTATGGCCTTTCATCCTACAGAGTCCTTCCAAAACGCAGTTTGTCAGCTCAGCTCTGGGATCTAAGAGATACGTGGCATCATAGAAATGTTGGTAGAAGGGACCTCTGGAGGTCTCTAGTCCAACATCCTGCTCAAAACAGAACTGTTACCAGCACCTAACAGATCAGCTGTGACTCTGTCTAGCCAAGTCATGAAAACATCCAAGGATGGAGATTGGTGCAACCTCCCTGGGTAACCCGTTCTATTACTTTTCCACAGAAAAGTTTTTTCTGATGTTCAGTGCAACCCTTAACAGGAGATCCTATAAGCTTATACTGGTGTATCTTAAGAATCCAGAGGTGAAATGAGACACCTGATCCTCTGAAGTTCACATGCACCTCTCACCATCACAACTCTGCCTTCCTGCTTCTGTTTGCTTCTACCAGTCATTATAGCTACGTGTCACTTAGCAAACAGAGCTGAGTTACAGGCTACTAAAAGCTGGAGCTGAAAGCTGATGAGCACTATCCAGACAGCAGCTTGTTCACTTGGTCTTTTTTTGCATCTACTGATTGTAGAGCAACGTTATCTGAAAGACCCACTGCAGTATCAAGGATGGCCTGTGTAACACAGACCACAGGCTCTTTTCCGGTTACTCTGCCTTAAGCATAATGCCCTATACTTGACCAAGGGAATTCACACAAAGCTGTGATTTGAAGATGTCAAGAAATGGAGAATATGAAAGTACTTTCCCATTGCATTACTTTAACTTGGCAGCAGCCTTTCTGGGGAGCCAGATGCAGTGTTAGAATGGGAGAGAACGGAGATTGCTTTTGGCTGCTGTGAACCTTAGTTTGTAGTTTTATGGCTTGGGGGAAGGGTGTTAAATTTCAACCACTCCTCAAGCTACCGAGTGGCACAAAGAAGCACTGCGTAGCCCTAGGGGTATGCTACTAAAGTTTTGTAGTATCCAATATGAAACCTAGCAATGAGTCTTTTTCATTCCTCTGAT